>NW_009952481.1:3986417-4012040 GCF_000747805.2 Chaetura pelagica
AGGGAAAGCCTTGAAATGACCTGAGAGTTTTCCCAGTTTGGGCTGAACAGAAAAGTGACAAATTTACACACTGGAGACAGTTATCTGGTCTTTGAATTACAGTCTCCAGCCAACAGGGATTATAACCCAAAACCTGCTGCTCTTTTTTGTATTTGTATCTGCTTTGCTTATGGCTGGAAACTGGAGTACTAGTTACAAAAAAAAATGGAACAGGGGAGGGAAGGAAAGGGAAACCACACATCTTCTCAAAACACAAACTGTGCATTTGCTATTTCCTTGTGAAGAAACAGCTCATGATGCTCCCTCCAAGCCCTGGGGACCTGAGTAGGGTTTGGGTGAAATTAATGTTTACAAGGATTTCTTCATCCCAACGTTTTGCAGTGAGATTTGTCTCGGGGTGAGTGGCATGAGATGACAGCCCCAGGGCAAGATGGACACTTGGAGGAGGCAGCTGTGCTGTGTTATAGAAGGTAGTTGTGTGTGTAGGAGGCAGAAGCCCTGAATCCTTTTGGGGTGGAAAGAAGCCAGGACTCTATCGTCTGGCCTCCAGCTTTCCTATGGATAGTAACAATTTAATACGCTGGTTATTCACTCAATATAATGGATACAGCAGGAGAAGTAATAGGGGTAAAAATAAAATGAGACCATGGCAATATATTATTTTAGGCTTCTAATTTTCATCTCTTGAGGTTTTAGGTGATTATGAAAGCAGCTTTTATTATGTACCCACTGACTTCATTTAATTCTGTCTGTTAACTGCATCTCAGTAACCTGAGAGTTTCTGCCATTAATTGAATTTCTCTGCTGGCTCCAGCTTCTCTCCCTTTGTATCTCCATGCTCCCCTTTTCAGCTCCGTCTGTGTTTTGCCTTTAACTTCAGAGGCCACAGCAATTGCTATAACATCTGAGACGCTCTTGGATTGTTGGTATAGGGAAAAGGAACATGATTCAGTGAGGCACTCATTTCACTTACTCTGTTACAAGACATCACTTGGCTCTTCACACGTTTTTTTGGCATAATCTTGACAGAGTAGCTGTATGAAAGGCATATCTAGACACAGGCACATAAATTCATTACAGATGTGATCTTATTGGAGCACATCTGCACCTTTTAATCCAGTGCTGGCAAGTGAAAGCCATGAGTAGTTCCAGCCCTGTGTTCTCCAGGATTTAGCAGTGGCTGCAGGCAGCAGGGTTGGGAGAGGGACAGACCCTCCCTTGTCTGCCCTGTTATGGCCACCTCAGTAAGACACTGGTCTTGGGCAGCTGCTGTTTAAACAGATTCTTTCCCAAAAGGTTTTGTCTTTGTCCATGTCCATCTTTGGTTTCTGTCCTGTTATTTCACATCTGTCCTTGAAAAGCAACAGAAGTCATTGCAGTCCAGTATGAGTCCATGCCCACAGGTTCTTAATTTCATTTGCTTTGGATTCACCTTCTTGATCTCAGTTTCAGCTGCAGGAACAGGGAGCAATGATCCTCAGGGAACGTTGAGAGCAGTTTGCTTTGTATGATTCCCCCTGTAGCATCTCTTTCCTGCTCCACCTGACTGGAGAAGCAGGTAAAAAACAAGCTCCTCACCCTTTTCTCCTGAATGATCTCCTTCCTTTTTGCTTTGGAGACTCACAGCTCCAAACAATGAGGTCCTGTCATGTGGTCTGACCTAGAGTAAAGCAAGAACAGCTTATTTTGGAGAGCACCCTTCCTACCGCTGGTTTGTTACTTGACTGTCTTGGCTGTGCATTAGTGCAGAGCAAAATACTTGATCATAGGAAAAAACTAATCAGATCTGCCCTTTCCTCATTAATGTTGTTCCAGAAATTTTCTTGGTAGAACTTCACATGCTGTATTGTCATTCCTGAGTTCAATGAAATATGCGTAGAGGCATCTGCTATTCTGCTTCAGATTTCTGTGTTTTCCTGAAGTCTGGAACAGCATGATCCTCACAGTGAGGCTTGGTTTCATCCTCAAACCAAGTTTCTTAGTCTGGGCTGGCAGACAAGGGGCTTGAATGCAGGACGATGTGCATCCCCAGTTCTGGAGAGCTGCAGAGATGGTGCAGCAGAATTTGCTCAGTTTCATCCCGGTTGTGAGGACTGTTCCTGAAGGAGTTGTTTTACCTGGGACCAAAGCCCTGGGGATGCACAGCTTTGTGATGCAGGACCTGCCCACAGTCATTGCATGATCTGGGTTGATGGTGTGGGAACCACCAGCAGGGAGATTGTCACCTTCTGGGCCTTTCCCTGGCCTTGTATGCAAGTAAATAAAACAATGGTCTTGATGAAGCTCTGCTAAGGTAGGTGTAAAAGCCTTATTTGAACACGAGTTACAAGACATATGACATAAGACACAAGATTAAAAAGAACTGGTGTTTAGTCTAGACAAAAGAAGGCTGAGGACAGATGTGATAACAGTTTTTAGGTATGTGAAAACTTGCAGCCAGGGGGAAAGTAAACTGTTTTTCATGGCAAAGAAGAGGACAAAATAGTAGGCTTAAGTGGCTATAGGGGGATTTTGGATTAGATATGAGTAAAAAGCTTTCTATCTGGAAGGATATTTAATCTTGGGAAACAAACTGCATGGTGGCTCATCTCCATCCCTCAGGGATTTCTGGATACAGGTTAGATGAATGACTGTTAGGAAAGGTTCACAAATAGCTAGCTAATCCTGCTTGTGATGGAAGATGGTCCCTTCCAGAACTGTTTTTTGTGATTTTATTTGGGCACATCTCTTTGTGGAAGTTCAGGGAGAACAGTGCTCATTCTAACTCTGCTCTGAATAAGCTGAACACAGCACAGGCCAAATCCAGCATCTGCATGGGCATACTGGCTAAGGAGAAGGCATGTTCACTTCAGTGCTGGGCATACTAACCTGTTCTCCATCTGATTCTATTGCAATGGAAAATGAAAATTGCAACTGTGCCCAGGAAAAAAAAACAAAACACCACTAATGCTTTATATCTGTGACTATTTATAAGTGCCAAGTGTAATGGGAGTTTACAGCCCCAGCACCACCTAAAAAGCCCAAGCTAGCCCCCAGGCTGAGTGTGTATGGAGGCAAGGGCCATGTTTTTCTTCCATGTGTAAGGCTGTTAGACTCTGGTTACTGCTGCAGTTCCTGGTGCCATTCACCACCCCAGCACTGTGGGCAGACTTCAAGTGTTAAAATCAATACAGCTGTGAAGCAGGAAGGACAAAAAAAGGATGCCTGATATTCAGAATGTGACAAGCACAAGGGAGAAAATGCTTGGCACCATTAGAGTAGTATTTTTTGGTCTAAGAAGGTCTGGCGTGACATACAGCAGCTTGTTAAGTCTCATTTGGTGCTTTTCTGTACCTTGGCACACTGTCACTTCCACCTCCAGTGCTACACGTGTCCTCTATATACTTTGTGCAGCAAATGTGGTTTTCCTTGCTTTACCATCTATTAGTTCATTCTAATTGTTTGGAAAAAATCATCATACCCAGAGATGTCTGCTGGTCATTAGTGTTAGTCAATAATGAGTTTGGGGTTTAATTATTTTATACTGTTTATATGAAAACACAGCGCATTGCTGGGAAGTCAGTCAAACACTTAGGTTTGGTTTAGATCTGTTTGGTCTGGAGCAGGAACGGGATATTTCTGCTGTGGCCCCTTAGTACCCAGTTACTGGAAGGTCACAGTGACAGCCACATGGACACTGTGTGCTGGATGATGTTCCTCCAAAATGATAAAAGAAACTGCCATTTGCTTTGGCATAAAGCCCAATCTTCATCAGGGTTTGCCTGTGCTGGTTTTGAGACTAGATGCTGCTTCAGCTTCTTCCTTTTCCTGGCTAATATTCCCCATGGTGCTGCAAAGCACTCACATCTGGGGGCTGCTTGTCTGTCACCAGCCTGATGCCAGGGGGCAGGGATGCAGGTCAGACCCTGTTCTGCTTTGGTGTCCATTGCCTGGACTGCAGCTCTGCTGCCACACACCAGTGAAATGAGAAACAGATTCACTCTCCTTCAGGTTTCAACTTGGGACTTACAGACATTCTTCTGGGATTTCAGTGACAAGCCCTGTCAGTCACTTACCATGCCCTAATTCTCACATTGCCATTGCTAAGTGTGATGATGGTTTTGTAACATGTTCTTTGCTAGAAGGGTTATATGTGGCTTTGAACAATTGTTGTGTGATTTTAATTAACTTATGATACACTTTCTGCCCAGATTTGGCAGTTCATCCCACAGTGTTTCACATCATTTTGTTTAGGAAATGTTGTTATGAGCGCTTAAAAATTTGTAGAAGTTGACAGCAAAAAGCTTCTAGGTAATTTAATATTTCTGTTGGAAGACTTCTTAAATTCTGCAAAATGGGAAAGTGTTCCTTACTTAAATCCACCTTTAAGAAATAGCTTAACTACTGTAAAGCTGTAATTAGCAATTACAATTTTTCTACAATTCTTTCCTTATGCCTCATGAGTGTTTAATTTCTAGGTTTCTTCAGTACTCAAAACCAATGTAACTTTAATACTTAGCAGAGAGTTCCTGTCATATTATCATCCAGCTACTGCCATTGGTATTCTCCTAACCACATTTTTCTCTCCCTAGACTATGATGTCTGTGCTGAAGCTCCTTGTGAACAGCAGTGCACAGATAACTTTGGACGAGTCTTGTGCACTTGCTACCCTGGGTACCGCTATGATCGGGAGAGGCATAGGAACAGGGAGAAGCCTTATTGCCTGGGTGGGTAGAAAAACGTGTTGAGCTCACCTCTGCTTAATGACAGATCCGGCTCCCTCAGGTCTTTAAGGATTCGGTCTAGATCTGAAACCTTTCTTGTTCTCTTTACTATTACAGAACAAATGTGGTTTTTAACTATAATTGAAAGATTGGTTCCTTGAAGTAAGAGATCTAAATCCCCCTGAAATTATTAGGAGGTAGTATCTAAAACAAGACATATGCATCCAAACCCTTTGAAGTCCTGGGCTGATGTAATTTTCCCTTTATTGATTCCTCCTGCATGCTTTGAGTCATATCTGGGTTTTGACCTGAAACGAGGGACCAGGAAGCCTCAAAGCACTATAACCCTGCCTAATTATGAAAATAAATCCTTGGAGTTTGATTCACACGGCTGGTATCATCTAATTCAGGAGTGATCCCTTACATGAGGACCCATGTGGCTCGTACCCCGACTCAACAGTCCTGCACTGTGTGGTTTACTGTGGCAGGGACCCAAAATTTGCTTGGAAGCTTTACAATGCAAAGAAACGGAACACACGGCGTTCACTGATAAAATGCCAGGTGTGTTGGCAATAATAGTGCAGTTTGCACTCAGCTCCAGCTCAAAGCACCAGAGGAGCTGCAATTACTCACTTATTTCACCGCAAAATCTCCTGCTACCCTTAAAGGAAGTATTTTATTGTATTTGAGGTCTGAAACCTCTGGCGTTAGGATATTTTCAGCTCTTGCTCCTCTCCAGATATTGACGAGTGTGCCACAAGCAATGGGACGCTGTGTTCTCAGATCTGTGTCAACACCATGGGCAGCTACAGGTGCGAGTGTCACGAAGGCTACATCCGGGAGGAGGACGGCAGGACGTGCACCAAAGGAGATAAAGGTATATGCCAGTAGGGGCGTCAAGCTCATGGGGCCAAAGTACTGACTAAAAGGGCGATGTGTTGTAAAGAGGAACTGCATCCTATGGTACACTTGGAGCCAGGGGTCTGAAGCTGGTGATGCCACTGGAGAGCCTGGGTTGTTCACTGGGGACCCGAGAGCCTGTGGAGCAGTCCTGCCACAGGCTCTCCTCCTCCCCAGTTCATAGAATCATAGAACTGTTAGGGTTGGAAGAGATCTTAAAGACCATTTAGTTCCAATCCCCCTGCCATGCACAGGGACATCTCCTGCTAGATCAGGTTGCTCAGAGCCCCATTCAGCCTGACCGTGAAAACTTCCAGGGATGAGGCTTCCACCACCACCTCTCTGGGCAACCTGTTCCAGTGTCTCGCTGCTCACGAGCTGCACACACACACAGCAGTAAATCAGTAGGCACATCTACAAACAAAAAGCACAAGTACATTGGAGGATGTGGAAAGCATCTTCCCCTGGAGAGGCAGAGTGGCTGATCAGTGAAACTTGACATCACAGCTGCACTTACACCACTTGATCCAACTGTTAAAAGCCTTGTTTTGCTCCAGTAAGAACCTGGATTATACCTAGTTTGCAGTCTAGAGCTCAGGAGACAGTAGGAGGAAAAAAAAAAAGGCAGATGCTGACCCTTATAAGCTGTCATTAACTTAATATCTTAATTAAATTTATTTCAGTGAGTTTAATTTGTATTTTCATACAAACATCTGAGATTAGCAAGCAGCCCTGGGTTGGGTGGTTAGTGGCTTTGGGTACAAGAGGCTCAGAAAAGGTGTGCCTGGGAATTCACACACCTTTCAAATGTTGCTTACATCAATTGCTAAATTATGGTGAGTAGCACTGAATTCTGCTAGTGTGCAATTAGTTTGTCTGTCTCATGGCTGCAGTCAGATTTTTTCCTTCTTTCTTTTATGGAAGTAATATATGATGGGAAAGGGGTAAATGTGAGGGGTTATTCTTGCTTTTCACTGCTGGTTTCAAAGAATATATGTGTGCTGTGTATAAATTATTTCAAAGTTTTTTGCCTCAACCCAGTTATTAACATACAGCATTTAGAGAACTGCAGATTAAATACTTGCATGAAGGGAAGTAGGAAGAGAACAACCTGTGCTCTGGAAAAAAAACCAAACCTCTTTTGATGAATGATAACTTACGGCGGGTTCATCAATTAATGCCTGAACACATGTACCACTGGCTGCTCCAGATCCCACTGGATGGCCTGAACAATTTATAATTTTGATTTTCCTCTGGAAATGTGTAACTGGAGCCACTCCATTAACTTCAATTGTTCCTTGTAGTTCAAAATGTTTGGGTTTTTTTGGGTTTGGGCTTTTTTTTTCCTTGTAAGTGTGCAGAGATCATAAAGGAAAGATCTATAGCCTATATAATCCCCTTGCAAATAGTTTTTTTAGTTAACTTTTCCTCTGGCTAGTTCAAATTTCCTGACAGGGTAAAGCCCAAAGCATTCAGGATAACTGACCATTCAAAATATTCAAGGCTGTGGAAACAACTCTAACATTTGAAAAAAAACCCCAATTTTACACTGAATGTGCATGGTACATAAAAATGTCAGTTCCAGTAATTAATTTAGAATTAAATAACCACCATCTCTCAAAACATTTCCCCAATCAGCTGTGCGAAGCAGAGAAGGACGCTTTCTGCTCTGCTTCTCCGCTGTGCTCCAGGTTCACGTTACTGATTGCCAGACCCCTGGAGCAAATGAAAGAGGAGCTGGTCATCTCTCTTTCACGGAGCTCGTGGCCGTTAACTCATCCCAAAACGCCCCAAGTTTTTGGGCAGCCCGAGTGACGGGCTGTAGCGACGCACCACCCCGTGGTCAGCCCCAGCCCTGCAGCGCCCCGGAGGGCTCTGCATCCCTGCTGGAATTGCTTCCCAACAAACAGATTTTCTTGTTTTTCATGGTAGTTGGAACACCTACATTTGATTTTGAAATGTAATGTGAAAGACATGAAAACACGTGTATCCCTCTCTGGCTTTAACCCAGGGTATTATTATTTGCATCTTTGCTGTGCCATGCCTGAAGGCTCCAATCCAGGCTCTTTTTTGGCTCTGTGAGTGGTCACGACCAAGAGCTTTGTGTTTATGAGTGGGGGAACAAGAATAGGGAGCATTTTTGCTGCATACACGGCCATGTTGCATTTGGGGGAGACAATACAGCTACCCACGCTGAAGTAGGCAAACGAAACCATCTCAGCAGGCTGAGCCCAGATAATACAACACAGATGATCAACTCAACAGTCTCCATGCGAAGACCACCCGCGGCACAGCTCCCTGCAGAGCTCTCCCCCGCCAGCATCTCCTTCTCTTCCAGCATCAGCAAGACAGAGTCTTCCAGCACATGCAAAGAAAACACATTGCTCCACGGAGCAAATCTCTTATCAGGCGGTGCCGCGGGGCTCACCGGCGTCTCGCCGAGATGAAAGGACCCCCATCAGAACTGCAACGTCATGCGTGAGCTAGACTTCATGCTTTGGAAAGCCTTCACAAAGTGGGGCTGGTTTAAGCCTTTTCCGAAACACGTTTGGTTTCCTGGTGTAGGTCTGTGCAATGGAAACAGGCTGTGTAAGTGCCTTGCTCAGTGCTGGCCAGACAGGCCCTGGCTGGTGACCTTCATATCTGCACCACACGTGGGTGGCTCCATCTAATTGCTTCCTGCCCCCCTCTGGCTCATCCTAGGAGGCTTCTGGCTTTATCCATGCTTTATTCTGGCATTATTCATAGTTTGGTCCTGATACAGGATTGGATGGGGGTAGAGTGAATGTTTGATGGATGACTCCTTCCCTGGGCAAATCATCACCTCTGTCCGGTATGAATTAGGAGGATTCCACCTCTCTCCTGGGACACAGCTCATGCTTGCTGATGTGATGCTGCTGGACTTCTTCCTCCGACAGGACAATCCAACTGGATTTGCAGAAATATCAGTGGTATTATGTTTCCAAAACATTAGCTGAACCCCCACATTAATCTCCATGGATTGTTCCAGCCCTGCTTTATCTGCACTTGTCAGCCCCGTGTACCACATCCTTCTGGAAGATAAACTGGATTTTATAATGAAACATGAGGCCAAATTCACTGCTACTTAATCTGCATGTAATTCCTCTGAATCTAGTGGGATTAAATCAGGTTTAAAATAGCAGAGGCTCCAGCAGTTTCTGCCTATGCCTGTATGTTGCTTTCAACAACATTTCTTAACACAATGTGTGCAGGTTATCATAAAGTCATAGAATGATAAAATGGTTAAGGTTGGAAGGGACTTAGAGATCATCAGGTTCCAACCTCCGTGCCATGAGCAGGGACACCTCACACTAGACCAGGCTGCACAAGCCTCATCCAACCTGGCCTTGAACACCTCCAGGGAGGGGGCAGCCACAACCTCCCTGGGCAACCTATTCCAGTGCCTTACTGCCCTCATGGTGAAGAATTTCTTCCTGGTGTCTAACCTAAATCTCCCCTCTTTCAGTTTAAAACCATTACCCTTTGTCCTATCATTCCATGTCCTTGTGATAAGTCCCTCCTCAGGTACTGGAAGGTGCTATAAGGTCTCCCTGGAGCCTTCTCTTCTCCAGGCTGAATAGCCCCAACTCTCTCAGCCTTTCCTCATAGCAGAGCTTCTCCAGCCCTTTATGTCCTAAAAACATTAAGTAAATTGTATATTATTTTAAGTCAACTGTAGTGCAAGTCTGGGAGCAGGCAGTTGATGAGAAGGAAAACCCCCCAAAGCCTTTGCCTCTTAATTTTCTGATCAGTTCAGTGCTAATACCAGTCTTAATGATGCTGGTCACTCCAGCACGTTGCCCTGACAGCCTCCTCCTCCCTGACTAGAAGAGAAATGAATCTTTGTCTCCTAAAAGCAAGCATAGCTGATGTGGAATTAAATCCCATCAGTTTTTTCCTAAATTTCTGCATTAGTGCACCACAGATGACCATCTGATGGGTGCAATATTCCTTATTGGACCCTGCAAACATTTAAAGTCAAGTACCATGTAATATGTTTAGTATTAGAAAGTCTCACTTTTCTTTAAAACTATGGAGATGTTTAGAAAATCAATACACATTTATGGAAAGAGGAAGGATGTGAAAGTGTTCGAGTGAGGAGAATAAAACAATAGCAAAGAGCATTGTAGTTGATCCTTTTTGAAGAGTCTGAAGATTTGCTGACTTTAATAAGGAGGACCTGCAGAGTTTTTCCAGTACAGGACCTGCTCTGTAAGGCCAGTGGTTAAACATGTCCAATAACCCTTCCCAGGTAACATTGTACAAGGCCACACATTATATGCAGAGCCATGATGCACTCTATGCTTCTCAGTGAATATATGGGAAAAAAAACAAAGCTCACCTTGAGTCAGCCAGTGTGTGTCACCCTGTGTTTTGGAAATCACATTTTTCTTTAATCATGGAATCATAGAATCACAGACTGGTTTGGGTTGGAAGGGACCTTAAAGGTCACTTAGTTCCAACCCCCTGCATGGGCAGGGACACCTCTCACTAGGCCAGGTTGCTCCAAGCTCCATCCTGGCCTTAAAAGTTTTATAAGGAAACATCTGTTAAAAAAATGCTTGTTTGCTTGTGGTGCAGAAGTGCTTCACTGTGTATAGAACTGAGGAAAGGACAAAAATAACATCTGTGATACCTTTTACATTTTTAATAATTTAATAGATTCCTGAAAAGATCCCATTCATGTGTAATATCAACAGGTGTGACCCTTTCTCTTGTAAGGATTTAAATCCCTGTCATTAATCTCAATCCCCATCTCTGCTCAGATTGATTCCATCACATGGAGGATAACCAACACTGATAAAGAGCAGTTTGTGCCAAGTGAATGAAATTACTGTATTGTGAGGGATTTTACTGTAATTTATAGCATGTGAAAATTTGCCCTTCAGGGGACGGTAAATCAGCTCAGATCTGTAGGGTTAGTCTACCCTAAACACAGAGATAAAAGAAGGGGTGTAAACTTTTCCAGGTATTAAAAAAAGAAATTCTTTGGGAACTGTTAACTGGAAACAGCTGCTTTAAAAATGAGCTCAGAGCTGTCCCTGCAAAGTTTCTCAGCCTTACATAGCAATTCACAGTCAAAGCATTAATAATGGCAAGATTCCCTCCTCTTCCCACAGTCTGGGGAAATGTAACAACCTTCAAGTTGCTTTTGTGATCACTTTGTGAATTTCTTTCCTTTCGTTTTTTATATTTGTATTGGAAACTTCTCTTTCAGCTGGACTTCCTGAGAAATCTGAAAATGTGGCAAAATCGGGGACATGCTGTGCTTCTTGTAAGGAATTTCATCAAATAAAGCAGACGGTTTTACAACTGAAGCAAAAGGTATGAACATGGATCAGTCATGCCTTTACTAGACCTGCATGTTCTGTGACAACTGACATTAAATGTGTCTGGAGCTGTCACTGCCATGTGGCTCTTGTGCACATATAGATGATGATGGTAACATATTCTAAAATCATCTAGAAATGGCATACCTTCCTTATGCCTCTGTATTGCTTTTCAGTAGATTGCTGCCCAAGCTCATGAAGCCGTGTTACCCAGCCCATGGTAACAGAGTCTGTCAAACACCCATCCCAGTCTGAGCCCAGGTTTCTTGGCAATCTGCACTGGCCTCAGTTTTTTATTCATTCTGAATACACAGGACTTTGGACTTGATCCACCTTTAGTGTATGCAAGTGCAAGACATTCTGCAGATCTGGGAATGTGGGAGAACATGATTTTGCATTAATAGTGTGCTGATACAGGATTCTTGCCAAATAGAAGGTGTGTGGCTAAACAAAACCATCACTAACAGATACATTAGCTTTGATTGTTTTAAAAATAAAGACCTCTCAGCTCCAGCCCTTTCTGTTTCCACCTGTGTCCTTGCAAGTAGAAAATAATGCACTTAAAAATTTTATCTGGTCATGTGGCCATCTTTTACACCTGGGTGGGATTGAAATAGCCCAGCCCAGGATTTGGAGATGTGCAGGTATAATGTCTTTTCTGGTGTCACCTCCTTCAAATGTTCCAATTCTCAGAAATGGAAATGTTCTGCAGGAATATTCTCAGCAATGCATATTGACAGGCTGCCATTAATTTCACCCAGGTGCTCACTTAATTTCATTGTGTCAAAACACAATTTGTTATATTCACTTTTTGCCTTTAATATAGTTCCATGGAATTTTCATTCAGTGTAATTTGTGTCAGGGAAAAAGAAAGCTGTTTCACTAAAATGAAATAC
Organism: Chaetura pelagica; assembly: GCF_000747805.2. Classification (NCBI taxonomy): domain Eukaryota; kingdom Metazoa; phylum Chordata; class Aves; order Apodiformes; family Apodidae; genus Chaetura; species Chaetura pelagica. Next base: position 3,998,268 of record NW_009952481.1, read on the forward strand.
AATGACATTTGAGATACTCTTTATGTCAAAAATCTCATCATGTCATGTTTTCCCTCTGGATCAGTAAGAAGATAAATGTGGAAGTGACAGAATTTTATGTGTGATGGAAAGTGTTGTTTTCAAACAAATGCTAGCTAACAGGTTAAAAAAGGATCTGTGCTTTTTTGTGGCTGTTTGCCCAGCCACAGCCCGTGATGCTGAGCAGGCTCACACTGACCCCCGGGGAGGCATTTGGGGTCACACTGTTGGCCAAGTATTTTGCTGCAAGAATTGATGGAAAACAGTGACCTTAATTCATGGAAAGTTTTCTGTGTCTAACTTCCACTGATAGGTGCCTGTGTTCAAAACTCACTCCTGGAAAACCAACACCATCAATACCTGTTGCTATGGGCACTTGTTGTTCAGAAGCCAAACTATGCAGCTCACTTTTGTCTCATAGCTAAGTCCCATCATGGCCTGAATTTTCCCCAAGTGTCTTCCTAGTGGGACCTGATTTATTTGGCATCCTCAGAGGTAGCCCACTGGGTTGTGCCCCACACAGAGATGGAGGAGATTGTCTCCTGATACTCTCAGCATTTTTACTCCACAGACAGGAGAGCTTTTGTCCATGCTGAGAGGAGATCTGGCCTCATACTGCTCTCTGCCCAGAGAGACATGAACCCTAGTGCTTCACCAGCTGCTCCCCATGGCCCAGCTCTTCTGGGAAGGACATGTCTCTGTATCTGCAGTCAAAGTTGTTTTGTTTTGTACAGAAAGATTGATTTTTGTCTGCCAGAGACATGATTTATGGGAATTGAGTCTTCAGGTTTGCTGTTAAGGCTTTCAAATGGCATGAACTTTATGCAAAATTATGTTTAGCAGAAGAGTCTGTGAAGGATCCAATCCAGCAAACCCTATGGCTTAGGACTGCAGTATGCTTCTGGAAGTAGGACATGTGGTTTTATGTCTCCTTAGGAAAGGACAGGGCAAACTCAAGTCCTGCTGCCTCTGGTGATGGCACCAATACCTTTTTAGAAAATTGCAACATCTGCTCCAGGTCAAGGACAGGGCAATTCAAAGTTAAGGAACAAAAAGTCACCCTGCATGGTCAGCTGGTGGGGTGCACTATCCTGATATACTAGGGAGCTGTGGACAGTCCTAGCTTGATCTCTTACCTTGCTGGAAGGAAGAAGAGTGGAAAGCTGGAGAACCAGGGGAAAGATACATCACTCACAGCCAACAATTTAAAAAATCAAGGAAGCAGTTCAGCAGTTGGAATAGGGGAATTGCTGGATTCCACTGCACAGATTTGTTTAAAAATTTTAACTACAAGGCCATGTTCCATATCACTACTGTCAAGAACCATCAAAGTCATCTAAACAACAGATCTCCTAGACACTACCCAAAACTCCAGATGTAGCATGCAACACAACATATGGGAGTCTTGTTTCTAGTATTGTCTTTTTAAAAAAAACTTACCCTCACTAATCTTTGCATGCAAATGGATAAAAAATATTTTCCAAGGGCCATTAAGATTTGGAGGTGAAATAGAAATAAGGCCAGTTAGGATATCCAATCCCTAAGAGGATGTGAGTCAACATCAGAAACACACAGTTTGGCCCCAGTGTATGTAACAACCATTTTCTGGCCAGAAGAATCAAACACCAGTGAGCTAGACCAGAGCCTGGGTATTTTGGCACTCCTAGTGCAGGCCTCAAGTCCAGCTGATTCAGTGGGGAAGCATGTGTAGATGCTTTCACAGCAGCTGTGTGATTTTATTTTTATTTTTTTAAGTTACTAAGTTGTTAAAACAGCCTTGATGTCAGGAACAAGTCAACATTTAAGCAACAGAAAGGAATACACTTCCAAATCCTCTTCATGATGGGTCTTTGCCACTAAATACATCTTTTTACTCCAGCCTGGACATTTGCAATATAACTTGAAGGATATTAATGGCAGGGACTGTATACTAAGTGATGTCTATTTATCAGCTGGGATAGCAATAGATCTCCAGAAGAGGATCTGGTCAGAAATTTAAGCAAAATATCTGAGGAGGATATCAATTAATCTGCCACTCACCTGTGGCCACCCCTAAGGAGAAACACTGATGACACAGAAAATATTCTCATAAAAACTGCTGAAAAAAAGTATAATCCTCTCAGGTAGTCACAGGAATTAACTCTGTGTCTTGGTTGTAGCACGGTGGTGTTGGCACTGCACACCCCTTACTTGATTTGTGTTGGACAAAGGAAGTTTGCAGCATGATGGTCATTGCAACCTTCCATTTGTATCCAGCCAGGACCCTGCTCTGGACAGGGTGGACACACTTCTGGGAAATAAAACTTTGCAGTGTGCTGACAAGAGCCTGTCAGTGGACCTCCTCATGCTGGTCCTTGGCCAATATGGCTATGAGGACTCCCAGCTACTGATTTTTCCTCTTCGGCCCCAGGATAAGGTACTAAGACCCATGGAATATCCCCTTATCTTCAGCAGTCTGAAGCCTGGTCTGTAACGCAATGGCTGGGATGCATGCTGAATAATCTGCAGGGTTATTGTTAAAAAAAGCAGATGCTTTTCTTTGGAAAACCAAAGTACAAAGGGCACACCAGGAGGTGTTCTGGATCCCCATTTTCTATGACAGTAGATTCAGAGGAGAGGGGACATAAGAAGCACTCTGTGGGACTTCTGTGAAGTGCTGACCTCATCTAACCAGTGATTTCTAGGGGTGGAGTAAATCTACCAAATTCTTGTAAGACTTACATCATCTTTCTTTCTTTGCCTTTGGTGCAGTCATCTTGTCTTTGAAAATGGCAGTGCTCTCTGAAACCTGAGTCACAAATGGCTGATGAATCCTTATGTTCCTGTCATCACATTCTGAATTCCAATCTGAAAAATCAAACTGGTGTTTCAGAAATGCCACCAAGAAATCTCTCCGCATTTCTTATTTTTTCTCACTCTTACTTCTTTCAGAACTGCTCAGTGCATCCAACCCCAAACTGCAAGCAGCACTGGCTGCCCTTAAAATACACTCACAACTAATAACTTGTTTGCCAAAAGAAATTTGCCCAGTTATAGTATTTCCTGCAAGTGCATAGCATTGTTTTTTTCCTGTGCATCACAAACACCAGGTTTTCACTAGGGGCAGGAGGTTGTGTATTTAGTAATTACAGAAACAAACAGGAGTCTTGAGAACAGTTCAGTGCAGGGAATTCCAAAGAGCTGATTAAAAAGCATTGTCAGATAACAAGAGTCAGCATGGATTTTATTTAATGCAGCTTTCCCACACAATTGTTGCAGAAACCATAATCAGATTTTTCAGTGAGCCAAATTCATTTTACAAAGCTGACTGTCACCGATTGAATTCGGTTGTGGGTCGAAGCCGCCTTGTCTCAGGGCACAATCACACTGTCTGTTCATCAGGATTTTCTGACACCAATTATATATTCAGGATAGCCTTTGAATTATTTTGGTGGGTCTGTCCCTGGCTTGGGGCTTCCACCAGGTATAGAACCCATGCAGAAGCTCCTCAGGGAAGTGCATACACACACACACACACACACCCTTTTCTCCTTTATTCTTATTTTATTTCTTCTGTTACATCTCTCCCTTACAGTCAATTTCAGTGAGAGACTTTTTTTTTTGGAAGCCAGTTCTCCACACTGACCCAGGATAGACCTGCCCTGGTATTGCTGAAATAGCTCTTCGGTTCTCTTTGGCAGTGCAATATTCCCAACCCTACATGCAGCCACTCACCACTAATAAACTTCTTTCCTCACTGCAGATGAGCCTCCTGGCTTGTCATCTGCCCTCTGCTGTCTCTGGAGAGACTAAATGTTTGCAGAATATGCCTAAAAATGTTTAATTATTAAATAGATTCAATCTGGGGAAACTAATGTTTAATGGATAATTAAACAACTGATCTAGTGGATGCTGGCACTTTAAAGCCCAGTGTGCCAATACTCTTACATTCTAATTTCTTTTAGCTTTGTGTCTCTATGCAGAACAGATCCAGATCTGTTGGGTTAAACAGTATGGTTAAAGGGCCAGATTCACAGAGTGTTTGGGGCTGTTACTGAAACCTATGAAGGCAGCAATTGGGAACTAAATATCTGAGCAAATATTGTCCTGAGAAGGATGGTAAATGAATGGAAAAAAATTAAAGTAAGGAAAAAGAGGTTTCCTAGGAAGATTCAAGCAGTTGCAAGATTTAAATTTTTGTCAGCTTGTTGCTCTGTATGTCCTTAATTTCTCCTACCTTCCATTTGGATTGACTTGGAGTATTTCCATGGTGAGCTGAAAGGGGAATAGCCTCACAGGAAGCATCAGCGTTTCTACTAGGTTGCTGGTTTCAGAGAAAGGAAAATACCAGAATTCATAAAAGCCTTTAAAGGCAAATGGTGTCATGTTTTTCATGTGGCATCTCTCAAGCTTAGGAAACCTTTTGGGAAGAGAGAGATATGTGTATCTATTTTTGTGTATCATCTCTAGCATCCCCATCCAGAGCTTCTGCTGCACACAGACACACACACGCAGACACACACTCCCCATATGTGGAAGACCAAGGAGGATACTGTTTCTGTAAAATCTGACTTTTTTTTTTTTCCATGGGGGAACCAAATGATTCTGTGGAAAGGCACTGTAGACCATTACTGCCCATTACAATGTTGTCTTAAAAGATTTCTGCAAGGTGTTCAGTCAGAAAGATGTACAGGTGAGAGCAGAAGTTCCCAGGCATTCTTCCAGCTGTTTCCCACTACCTGCAAGGACAGCTCATCATAGATTCAAGGAGCTATTTTTCCCTGAGACAACATTCTATGGCAGGAGCTTCAAGTAACTTTCATGTTCATAGTTAAAAAGAATCAACCTGGTCAGCTTAGGTGTAACTGCTGTTTTCTCTGATTATTTCAATGCAGTATTTTTATATGCTGTTTCTCCACATGAAAGCTTAACAAAGAAGGTAATTTATTCATCTGAATTATGAAGAACTTACAGGGATTTTTTTTATTTTGGCAGGTTGCTTTGCTACCAAATAATGCTGCTGACCTTAGCAAGCAAATCACTGGTGAAAAAGTGCTTGCATCTAATGCATACATCCCTGGCCCTCCAGGTCAGCCTGGCCAACAAGGCCCTCCAGGTAAGATACAGACCAGAAGGACTTGAATGTGCAGCGGTGCCACAGATAAAAAAATATAAGTTTAAATCTTTCAGTGTGATAGCATTTCATGTGTTTCATATTGTTATTATTAAATTCATGTTGCTACTAAATTTTAAAATAATTACTTTCAGTTTGTTATGGTTAGCCTCTGCCAACTGTCCAACATTATCCATTGTGTTGAGTCCATGTGTTTCTTGGAGTGCAAGCTGTGTTTGTCCTGTATGTGTTAAATTTCTCCCTCTCCCTGGCATGTATCACCTGCTTCAGTTGTCCTTTCACATATTTTATCTCTGCCTTACAGCATTTTCCATTTCATTTCAAGAATACCTATTGCCTTAGCTCACTGTCATTATTAGAGCAGAAAAATGTGCTTTTGGTTTGCAGGGATTTGTACCAACTGTTTTCTTTTTCCTTGTCTGGTTTTGCAAGGATTGATTTGTTGGTTTTATGTGTGTTCCGTGTTCCATATTCAAAGGAATCTGAAAAGAAAAGTAAAACTCCACTCACACCTTCTTTGCTACATATGTGTTGAAACAATGAGCAAAGCAGAGAGTTCCTAAAGGTCTAACTTAAGCCAGACACCTTGCAGCCTGCAGCCAGTGATGTTAAAAATTTTGCATACTGCTGAATGCCTAATTTTGGCTTATTGATAAATCCAGGGAATTTTCACATGGTGCTGGGTGTCAGCAGTATTCTTAAAGAGGACTAGCAGATATTCCTTACAAGGTTTGATTAACTCCTTAATGAACTGCTCCCCACTTATCCCCACTTTTGCAGTCTTGCTTTGGTTTTTGAGTCTTTATCTTATTTTCTTGGAGTATCTTCAGTCTTCTGTATATCCTAAGTGCAAGGACAATGTGGTTAGAAGTTCTGCATCAGAATCTGAAATGTATGGTGCTTGCTGCCTTGCCATCTCTCTATCGTAGGCCTGACTCTGCATGCCCTCCATCTGGTTTCCCCATGACTGAGCTCTCCAAGGTACTGTGGCATTGTCGTGTCGGCTTGAAAACGGCTTCTGCTCACCTCCTCTGCCTGTAGCAACAGGCCACCTGGGCCTTCAGGAGGAGTCATAAAATCACAGAATGGTTTGCATTGGAAGGGACCTTAAATACCATCTAGTTCCTAACCTCCAGGGACACCTCCCACTAGGCCAGGTTGCTCAAATCCTCATCCAACCTGGCATTCGGCCTGCGAGGTTCACCACTGTGCTTGATTTTACTCCTTTTGAAAACCCTAATTGCACTTATTCTGTCCTGTTGAACCCTTTTTACCCACTGCCTTTCATTTTCTACGTCTTCCACATGCCTTTAGTATGTAGAAAAGTGCTTTCCCCTCTAATTGTAAAGCAATTCAGCTAGTGACACTTCCATGGTCTTTATTTTTGTGCAAAGGTTGTTTCAGGTGTCTGATTTTCTGTTTGGATTTTTGTAGTGTACCTTTTGACCTAAACACTTTTTGCTTCTGGTGTCCTTTCTAAAAACTAACATTCTCTGCTGAATAAGCAGAAGCTGAAAAGGTATGAAGCAAAATGGAAGAAGAGTCTTTTTTACCCCTAAGACATTGGCTACCATACTGAGCAAAAGAGTGGTGCAACCCATCAGGGAAAAGGGCTTGCTTCTCTGCCAGTCATGTAGATGCCTTTGACCCAACATCCCCATGAGTTTCCTGAGGCTTTCTTTTTATGAGATGTTTCTCAGATGTGACTTGCTCTTTTCTTCTTTGTGTGAAAATGAAGCATTTCTGCTTTTCTTTTCATTCCCAGCCTGTGTCCCTAACCTTCTGGCAGTAGCACTCTCAGCTTCTGTTTTTAAAAAATATTTTTTATTCATAAACTGTTTTGTGAAGACCTCTTGTAGCCATTGTGACAAGGAGTATTGTTGTGTCAGATAATTGTTGTGTTGCTTGTCTTTTTGTGGATTTGGGTGTGTTAAGGCAACCAGTCCATAAGATGTTTCAAAAGATGGTCAGTCCCCACTGCTGGCACTGATGAGGTGTCCTGCAGGCTTTCCCCAGCAGGTAACCTTTGCTGTCAATTGCAGGGGCTCCAGGACCAAAGGGGAGTCAAGGAGATCCTGGGTCACCTGGACCTCCCGGACAGCCAGGCCCTCGTGGATCAATGGGACCTATGGGCCCATCTCCAGACATATCACATATTAAGCAGGGCAGGCGGGGCCCCGTGGTCAGTATTCTCACCTCCCATCATGTATTGCACAATTTGCCTTAGATCCACAACCTGTCATGCCCTTGTGAACACTTTATTTTCTCTTGCAGGGCCCACCAGGAGCCCCAGGGAGAGATGGTAGCAAGGTGAGGAGAGGTACTGTTTTCCTTAACGTGGGCACAAGCACATGTGAAGTGCAGGCTTGCTAGAGAGATCCTCTACAAACTTCCAGTCACACGCATTTCCCACTTTTGCTAAGCTGGAAATGTCCTATTGTCCTATCCCTTCATGCCTTCCTTCTGCTATGTTGTGCTTGCCAGTCCTTAAATCTTGCAAATTGCACTGCGAGGCTATCTGTTATGCAGCATCCCTGCCTTTCTCTGCAGCTCTTTTGGCTTTTCTGTGAAGAAACACAGATGCTTTACCTTTAGCACATCTAATTAGACTGCTCTTTTGTAAATTTCTCCTGTTAACTGGTTTGCTTGTTATGGCCTAGGAGAAATACCAGAAGTGCCCAACTCTTCTCCCACTAGAATCAGTGGTAATTTCCTCACATTCCACCTTCACTTTCTTTTCTCAACAAGTGTAAGCTGGTGATTCTTGACCTGAGGACAGTGAGTGAGGCTGCAGAGACAAACTGTGTTTTTTTTCATTTCCTCTAGTCACAGCAAACTAACTGGGGTGGTATTGATTACAGGGCGAGAGAGGCGCACCAGGACCAAAGGGGATACCTGTAAGTATTGCTCACAGGAGGGATTTCCACAACAGAATGATGCTGACTACTAAAAAGGACACGTAGCTCCTGGAGAAAGTCCAGAGGAGGGCCACAAAGATTGTCAGAGGGCTGGAGCAGCTCTCCCATGAAGACAGCCTGAGAGAGTTGGGGTTGTTCAGCCTGGAGAAGAGAAGGCTCCAGGGAGAAGTCATAGCACCTTCCAGTACCTGAAGGGGCTACAGGAAAGCTGGGGAGGGGCTTTTTACATGGGCTTTTAGTGAGAGGACAGAAGATCATAGATTAAAACTGGAGGGAAGATTTAGGTTAGACATTAGGAGGAAATACTTTAGTGTGAGGGTGGTGAGACACTGGCACAGGTTGCCCAGGTAAGTTGTGGAAGCCCCATCTCTGGAAGTGTTCAAGGCCAGGTTGGATGGGGCTCTGAGCAACCTGGTCCAGTGGGAGGTGACCCTGCCTATGGCAGAGGGTTTGGAACTAAATGATCTTTAAGGTCCTTTCCAACCTAAACCATTCTATAATCTATGAAAAACAGGTCAGACAAAAGGAGAAAAATAAACGCCTCTCCTATGTCAAAAGCACAGCGAAAAATAATTTCCATGCACAGAAAATGTTATTGGAAGGACAGTAATTACCTGGTTTCATCCAAATGTTTTTGCCTACGCACCTCCTCCCATGCTGGGTGTGGTACTGAGGCAGTAGGTGCACATCTGCCCTACAACAGCCGTGGGACATGGACATTCCCAGAAGGCAGCAGCATGAGGTCCCAGGCAGAGTGCCAGTTAGTACAGCTCAGCCAGCGCTCCTACTGGGAGCCACGGCTCCTGGTGCGAGCTCCTGCCCCTCTTTCAGGGATTTGGCAAACTACAGGCTTTGAGTAAGTCATCAAGAGAAGAATGAGTATTTACAATCTGTTTTCAGGTTAAATTGTTTAAAAAATTATTTCTTATGGTGTTTTCTCTGTTGGTGGAATAGATTTTAAGAATATGCCCAGCAGGTTGTCCTCATTATTTAACAGTGTACTTTACTGTGTGAAGTCAGCTAAAAATAAATGTCGATCTTCTTAAATCAGATGAAACAGATGGATGCTCTCTGCATTGTAATAACCAATAGCTAATGAGCAAGGGACAGCAGTGAGCCTACCATATTGAAAAGATACTGTTCAAATACCAGAATTATTGAAAAAACTTTAAAACTAAATAATAGTTATTGATTGTTGAGTCATTCTAAGAATGTGGCTTCTATCCATTTAATAAGAAGGAACACAGGGAACCAAGATTTATGTCCTCTATTTCCATGAGGTGTCAAGATACTCTGGGGAAGCAGATGTAGCAAAGGAATTGCAAAGTAGCAAAAGGGCTAAGCATGGTGGAAATGTAGGCTCTGTCTGCAAAAAGACTTGCCTTATTTTGAAAACTGATTTCTAAGCAGGTTGATCCAAAAAAAGACTGTTAACTTTTGGCAGTTGATAGGAATCAGTATTTTACTGAGCTACCCCTGCATGAGTAATTGTATCAACCTGCCTGAAAACAGTAAGAGCAAAGTGGATTATTACTAATGACCATGCCTTGTGACTGCAGGGCCCACCAGGTTCATTTGATTTCCTATTGCTGATGATGGCAGACATCAGAAATGACATTGCTGAGCTGCAAGAGAGAGTATTTGGACACAGGACTCATTCATCAACAGAGGAGTTTCCGTTACCTCAGGAATTTACAAACTATCATGACACAGTAGATTTTGGTTCTGGGGAAGACTACAGACCACGGGCAGCACCCAGAGACTCCAGGATACAGAAGGCAGCCCATCCTTAGCTTCACCTACTGAAAAATAGAGCCCCTTTAAGAGTTCTTCGATATAAAAATGCACTGACAATGTAAAATATATAATTTCCCAGGTTTGTTTTTTTTTTTGCTTTTCCTCACCGTGCTGCCTGTACTGTAGCTTTCCTTGTTCGTGGTAGCCTCCTTGCAGCATTTCCATACTATCAAACCTGCACTATGTGCTGTACCTAGACTATCAAGAAAACCTTCTTAATGTTTAATACAATTAAGGCACGCTCTGGCTAATGATGCAGACCACAGCACTTCATCTGCCTACTTTGTACCTAAGTCCAAATGACCCAGCACTCAAATTTTGCCAGGGGCAGAGCAGGGGCTGAACATCCTCCCTGAATGATGTCAGTAATTCAAACCTTGGTCCACAGTTACTGTATACATGTAAATACATTATACCACTGAACTCAAGCCTCCAGCTTAGGAAAGCATGGGAAGTGGAACCCTGTTTCACAGCAGAGGCCAGCTATAAGTGGAGTTGTCTACTTCTATTATGCCCCACTACGGCAGGACAAGGCAAGAAAATATGGTGACACATGATATAATGGTGCTGCTTCTTGATTTGGAAATAATTTGGCTTTGTGTTGCCAGAGTATATAATTCAGAGAGTCAGAAAGATGTGCTTGTCCTCAATTAACGCTACTTTTTCCTTACCATTCTCCCATTGCTCAGTGTGCAGGCCAGCTCCCTTCCTCAACAGATTCATGCTGGATTCAGTACACAAAGATGAGCAAGAGAACAGGGAATGTATAAAGCATGAAAACCAAGGATAAGTGAATCAAGTAGGCTCAGGGGAAAGCATAAAATCAATCCTGGCCTTGAAGAAAAAGTTAGATTCAGACCTCCATTGGTGAAATGCTGAAGTCCAAGTGAAATGGAGATTAGAGAGAGGCCTCATGTTTGCAAAGGATTCTGTCTGTTTGGTTTCTCTGCTGCATGAGGGCCACCTAAAATGGAACTGATGGAGCTGGAACATGGAGGTGCAGTGTATTTGTCTGGGTGTCTGAGGAGTACAAGTAGGTGCAGGAGCGCACGTGGCAAAAGGTGCCAACTGGTACGAGGATGGCTAAGGTGAGGTACTGCAAATGGGGATCCTGTATTTGTGAAGGGGGATGAAAAGGAGTGCCCTTTTTTAACACTGGAAAATTCGATGGACAAGTTAGACCATATCTCGTGGATGACAGATGTTTCCACTTCTTTTGGATCACCACAGCTGCTGAGGACTTTGCCACGCTCAGAAGATAAAGGACTGTATTAAGCACAAAACCTCAATGTTGTATCTGTGTAGCTGCTACTTCCACAGTATGTTCAGTGCTGGGTCATGTCCATGTTACAAATGCAAAGAAAAGCTTCTTATTTTGCCCAGTTTTTCAGGGCTTGCATGTTCTAATAGAATAAATACAGGTAAAAATATAAGCCAGCCCTTTTCTGATAAGCCTAAAAAGGCTTTGATCCTTTCCATATTCTCTGGGCCAAAAGATAGTCGGTGTAATCCTCACACCAGTGGTACAGTTTGTATGAACAGCTGGCTGCCTAGACCTTCATTTTGTGTATTATCTTAGGGGGATGTGTTAATTCCTGTAATTGTTTTCCACCTCCTTGCTATCATTATGCCACAAGCAAGGGCATTAGCTTTGAGAACATTAATGTTCTGCACTCCTCCTCTTCACATTATATGCATATCGATATTTACAAATCAAGGGGATATCTTAGAATAAAATTATTGTGCTTGAACCCTGTCAGCTTTCAGCTTCTCCTCTGGGAGGAGCTCTGCCAGAAGCTGCTGATCCAAGTAGTCTCGTGAAGTAGGTAGCAGGAAAATCAATGAAATCTGGGGAAGGAACCTGTGGCCAGAAGAGATCATCTTATATGCAGCAGGCTGAAAGAAACCTCGAGGAAAGCATGAACTGAGGCATTTAATGTCTTATTTTATTAATTTTAAGCACTCGAGTAGGTATAAATAAGATCATTCAAAAATACACCTTAAAGTAAATTTGTTAAATGGCAAATGTTGTAACTCTTGCAAATTATGTAACTCTTGGATAAATGTACGACCACACCCCATCCATCACCTGCTGGAACAGGTTGATTTCCACTGCAGAATTAGCAGCTGCAGGTTTTTTTGACCCTGAATAATGAGTTAGATGAGTGACTTCCTACATACCAACTCAATTCTATTGCCCCTTGCCCACAAGAAGATAATGTTAAAATTTTATTTTTTTTTTAAAAAAGGGCACTTATTTTAGTTATAATCTCTGCTTTTCCAAATACAGACAAATACCAAACAAGAAGTTCCTGCAGTTTGGCCATCAAATTCAGGGGCAAGTGACAATTTTCCCTGCTGTGCTGAAGTATCCAGGGGAGGGAAATTCTGAAAGTAGGCCAGAAAAGGAGATAAAATAGATGCCACACTGTCAGTAGAGAAAACTGTCCCACAGACATTAAATGTTGGACATGCTTATGTGCATTTCCAAATGAAAACCTCAGTAACTTCCCTTTCTGGAGCTGGTTTTCACAGCTTAGAGCAGGGTTTCCAACAGACATGCTTAAGGAAAGTGCTCTTTGGGTTTGCCCTTGTGCTTCACCCTCCTCTTTCCAGACTCCCTGCCCCAAATCTGTTGGCTGACTCCCAGCAACACGGAGGGGATGCTGTGGTAAAGGTAAGCCCTGGAATTCCTCCAGCAGGGACAGCCCCTCTGAGCACAGCTGGTTGGGAAGGTTCAGCTTTCGTTCTGCACCTGGCATAGACTTTCTCCTTTTATTGCTGATTAACTGTATGATAACTTTTACAAGACATTGTATCTTAAATATTTCATTAAGATTTCTGGATAAACATACACACCCATATGGAAAAGTGATGTTTTCTTCAGGATACCTAAAATTTTATAAAGCTAGAATCATTTCCAATTTAAAGTTTGGTTACTGGGAAGCCAGGGAAGTCTCTACCTTCTAAATTATTTATTCTGATGTGGTCCCCCAAAATAACAACACCTTCCCCCCAACAGGAATCCAAAATAAGTTAGTAGCAAAATCTACATTCATGCTTAGTTTCAATACGAGGGTCATGCACATGAAAACTGTGTTTCGTGCAAATACTATGTATAATTCTATTAGAAAGAAATATTATTTTGATGTTAAGACATCAAGTTATAAGCAAAAGGATAATAAAGAGTTTGTTATTTTATTAATTTTAGAGATCTATTTAACGGAAACATTTGCAAGAGTGTGTAGTGATGGGAAAATGCTGATTGTTAATGGGCTTAACAAAATCATAAAGCTTGGAGAATTTTTTCTTTCAACGCTGTGCCAAGTACATACAGGATTAGTCTTTTTTGCAAAGCTGGAATACTGACACAGAGTAATTCCTACATAGTCAGGCTAAACGAGGAAGAGGAGATGAAAATTGACTGTAAATTGAATTAAGGTAATGCCTGGAGTTATTGTTGCCATCACAGCTTGAGCCTTCTTCCCTGAAGTGTTTCATAATACTCGAAGCCCCAGAGAGGCAACAAAAGGTGGGACTGAGGTCCAAGAATTTGTTAACTTCACATTAAAATCTGTATGTTTGTCCCTATTACACATTCCAGTAACGATGCTGTTCACTTTATTTATATATGAAATACTAAAACGTGTACAAAACGATTGTGATTTTATGATGCATTCATAATAACAAAGATATTTTTTCTTACGCTGTGGGTGGCTGCTTTTTTTACCCGTCCTCGGCCTGAAACGCAGAAACGCTGGATGCAAGGAGCAGGTGAGCAGCAGGAAACCAGCCGTGTCCTTGCGGCTGAATTACACCCGCTGCCCGGAGGAGGGTGAGGGCATGAGCTCTGCCTTGTGTCGTTTCGGCTGCGGGGCAGCGTGAGGCGGGATCCAGCCACGCTCGGGCAGCAAACACAGCCCCTGA
>NW_009952481.1:4014052-4017340 GCF_000747805.2 Chaetura pelagica
CTGAAGGGGAACCCCTTCCCCCCGCTCCTCCGCCCGCAGCGCGACTCGGAGAAGACGCTGCTCAACCAGCTCCTGAAGGGCTACCGGGAGGACGCGCAGCGGGCCCCGCAGCCCCCCCAGGGCACCCCTGTCTAGGCCTGGCATGAGCTGCACACACACACCAGCCGGTTGTTGCTGTCCTGGAGCAGAAGGTGTCCCCGCAAGATCTGAAGGCTGAGGAGTAGCCTGGAGTTTCCAGGGTGATGATGGGCAGAAGCTCAGGGTTTGCTTGCTTCTTCCTGGGGTTGGAGTAGAGGCTTGGGTAAGGAAGGAAATCAAGCTGGGAGACCTAATGGTTGATGTTCTGTGTAAATAAACTCTGTTCAGAAAGTGAGTTTGCTTCTGTTATATCGCAGTGCATAGAACTTAGTAACTGATCCCAGCAAAGAGTGGGTTTGTTTACAGCTTCTGGCCCGACAGCCCTGCTCTCCAGGGCAGCATCTCCACTTCACTGTGACAGAGCTAGTGTTTCTAGGACCCAGTGTGCAGCCTTTCAGGACAGGAAGTGAAAAATTGTGTTGCTGTTTCAGAAGCCCTGGATACAAATGGGATGGGATACTGTTAATAAGGCTTCAGAAAGGCAGTACCAAAGGGACGGAAGCAATGTGGGCACCACTAATGGTAATTACCAAGAGCTTGGAGACGTCTTGACTTTCGATGTAGGGTTGCAAGAAATCTCTTACTACCTTATTAGAACAAATAAGAATGGCAGAACTTTGTTTCAGAGGATAATGCAACTACTGGGAGATGAGAAACTTATATTGCTAGCTTTGACTTGGATTTCAAGTTCAAGTAGTACTTAAAAGTCCTAGCTGTAACTTCTAAACCTGAAAAAAAGCAACAAAAAAGCATGTTGGGTTCTTTCCTCCCTCCCAGGTTTCAAAAGTGCAAGACAAATGAATGACCTGATGTAGTGAGTTAGATGTATGCAAAGAAAAATAATCAAGTGTTGTTAAATAGCTTAAAATTTGGTGACTATCTTCAGGACACTTAGCTAACACAGTATGCCACTTCTGTTTAATTAAATCCAGTGAGAAATTAGAGACACGTGGTACTGTTGAAAGAAGAAAAAAAACAGTGAAACTACTGAAAAGTCAATGTTCAGACAGACTTTAATCTTTGTTCCTAAGGACCAGCAGTAGCTGAAAATGTTATGCCCACATTGCTGTTAATTAAAACATGTTTTGATAGAAGGAACAGCAGGTAGACGTGTGAAGACAAATAAATATGAAAACACTGATATATAGAAAGTTGAATAAAAGTATTTGGTGAGGGAAAGCAAGTCAGGGTCTTTCCTGCTTGTCCTTCAGTTAATAACCTGAGGAAAAAAAGCGTAAAGCTGAAAGCCAAGTTGGGGAAAAATCTTGGTACAGATTCTTTGTAAGCAAATCCTGTGTGCATGCCTGGGTTTTTTGCAATACCTGTGTTAGTTAATTCTAGGGCAGGTGGCCAGGCATTAGTAATCTCACAAGCACAGTGTGTAGTCCTTCTTACATGCAGTTCTACTGTACATCCCTGAACATCCCCTAGGATTGTGTAGGCTGCTACCAAGCGGGGCAGTGGTCCTGCCAGGCTGTCTTGGACTCGGGTGGGTCAGGCTTTCAGTTGCCTGCAGAGGAAAACAAAAGAGAACTTCACTGTTGGTACACAAAATCTGTTCTGACTATTCCCTCCTACCTGGCTGCCAGAGGCAGCTCTACTGTATCAGCCTTATAACCATGGCATAAATGCAAACACACAGGTCCATTTTTATGTTCTGCCCCCTTCCATCAGCCCCTCCCACCTCTAAAAAACAGATGCCTACCTGACTGCAGCTCTGAGACTCTGGTACCAGTCATTAATATCCTCTTGGTTGCTGGACATCAGCAGCAGTGTCTTGTGTGGGAAGGAAAGCTGAAAGGCAAACAGAATCTGCTGCTGCTCTGTGACATTCCTTGCCAAGGTAGCAACTCTGGTAAAAGGACAGCCACCACCACTGAGCTCAGCTCCACCCTGCATGCTGATTGCCACCATTTTCTTTCCCAAACAGAATAAAAATTGCACTGGTACTGGGAGGTACCAGAGGCTGGACAGTACAGAGCAACTGCCAGATTTGTCCACTCCTTCCAGCCACAGATGACCATTCACTTAAGACTTAACAGGGTGTTTGGAAGTGGGCAACTGCAGTTTTCAGCAGTTCTTGATTTAGTTTTTTTTCCCTTATTCCCAGCTACCCTGCACCACCACCTACAGATCATAGCTCAAGGTGCTACAACTTCAGAAGACCAAACTTGAAACCCCTATCTCAGCCATCAGTCCAAGCCAAAGACCCTCAGGGAATTAGACGCATGAGCAACATCCGTTGTGATCATCCCCCCCATCTCACATCATTTGAGTTTCAGTCCACGATGCAATGCTGTGTGTTCAGTGTCACATGCCCATGGGGCTGTCCCCCCAGACACGTGGCTCTGATGGCATGAGGGCATGTCAATCTTACTGGCCTCTCCTCACCTGTGCTAAGAGAACCACTCAGCAGCCTGTGCCTCAGAGTGCTCAGGAGGGCCTACATCATGAAGGGAAAATTACATCACCAAAAACGAGCATAACTGCCCTGACTCAGACTGGTTCATTGCAGTTCTGGGCTCCCCAGTTCAAGAAGGACAAGGAACTATGGGAGAGAGTCCAGCACAGGCCACTAAGATGATGAAGGGACTGGAGCATCTGCCCTATGAGCAAAGGCTGGGAGAGCTGGGGCTGTTCAGCTTGGAGAAAAGGAGGCTGAGGCGGCATCTCATCAGTGCTTATAAAAATCTACAGGGCAGGTGTCAGGAGATGGGGTCAGACTGTTCTCAGTGGTGTCTGGTGACTGAACAAGGGGTAACTGTCACAAACTGGTACAGGCTGCCCAGGAAGGCTGTGGAGTCACCAACTCTGGAGACATTAAAGACCCATGTGGACATGTTCCTGTGCGATCTGCTCTAGGGGATCCTGCTCTAGCAGGGGGTTGGTCTAGATGATCTCTAGAGGTCCCTTCTAATCCCAACCACTCTGTGATTCTGTGTCACTGCTGTCACGGTCTCAGTCCTGCTGCTACTGTAAGGGCTTGAGACCTGCTTCACAGCTCTGACCCCACTGATGGCTCTGCCAGGCAGATGCAGGAACACTTACACTGAGGAGCCCTCCCTTGCTCTGCGTGTGGCCGAACACTTTGTCCACCACACACTGGTGAAGTGGGTAGATAGCCTGACAGGCCAGCTTCTTCGAGTTCAG
>NW_009952481.1:4017363-4018584 GCF_000747805.2 Chaetura pelagica
AAGATATCAGAGAAAAGGAAGAACATCCTCTGCTTCAGTTCTTCTCCCTTTGAAGGCACCACCGACAGCCAGCCTTCCCGGATATACCAGCGTCCTAGTTGGGGGAAAAAAGGATGTAATGAGACAAAAAGGAGTGAGCTACAGTTGTAGGTTAACAGGTTCTACATCAATTCCAGCCACCAGAAGGCACTAGGTATCAACGAAGGCCAGCTCACCAGCACTGACAGCCCCATGCAGCAGCAGTAATCTGCCCAAAATATTTAGCATATGAGGAGCAGAGTGAAGCTGTTGTAAATCCACCACGTTAATTAAGAGGTTGTTATATGCAAGTCTGTTTAAAGAGACCAGAAGAAAAACATGGTTTGAAAATTGCATGCATAGCTTTACATTAAATATAAGCCTTTGTAAAGCATACCATAGAATCATAGAATGGTTAAGGTTGGAAGGGACCTTAAAGATCACAGAATCTTAAAATGTGAGGGGTTGGAAGGGACCTCTGGAGATCACAGAGTCCAATCCCCCCTGCCAGAGCAGGACCACCATGAGGTTCACCTTCACCCAGCTCCCCAGACTGTCTAGATCTCATTGGCCTTCAGGTGTATCAGCCAATCCTCACAGTTTTGTACCATCAGCAAACTTGCTGAGGATACACTTCATCCTCTCATCAAAGTCGTTGATTAAGATACCGAACAAGGCTGGATCCTGTACAGATCCCTGGGGAACACCACTGGCCACAGGCCTCTAATTTGACTCTGTCAAATTGCCACTGATCACAACACTCTGAACTCTGTTGTTGGGCCAGTTTTCAATCCACCTCAAAGTCCAATAATCTTTCCTACATTTCTTGAGTTTTCTTAGGATTCTATTGTGGGAGATGGTATCAGAAGCCTTAGCAAAGTCAAGGAATATGACATCCACTGCTCTCCATCTACCCATTTGGTCATGCCTTTGCAGAAGGATGTCAGATTAGCCAAGCAAGATTTCCCCTTAGTAAATCCATGTAGGATACTCCTGATAACCTTCATGGATTTAGGTTATGGTTGGACTTGATGATCTTCAAGTTGGAGGAGGCAGTGTTTGAATACTGACCAGCTCTCCTGGGCCCCCCTACCTTCTAGGGCCCTACGCCACAGGATACTTTTAAGTACATTTTCAAAGTGGACAAAGTTAGCCCTCTTAAAGTCCAGGGTGGAAATTTTACTTATTACCCTACTTCTTTCC
>NW_009952481.1:4019514-4022731 GCF_000747805.2 Chaetura pelagica
AGTGGGTGGCAGGGCTTTGTTGCAATTAAGATATCAGAGAAAAGGAAGAACATCCTCTGCTTCAGTTCTTCTCCCTTTGAAGGCACCACCGACAGCCAGCCTTCCCGGATATACCAGCGTCCTAGTTGGGGGAAAAAAGGATGTAATGAGACAAAAAGGAGTGAGCTACAGTTGTAGGTTAACAGGTTCTACATCAATTCCAGCCACCAGAAGGCACTAGGTATCAACGAAGGCCAGCTCACCAGCACTGACAGCCCCATGCAGCAGCAGTAATCTGCCCAAAATATTTAGCATATGAGGAGCAGAGTGAAGCTGTTGTAAATCCACCACGTTAATTAAGAGGTTGTTATATGCAAGTCTGTTTAAAGAGACCAGAAGAAAAACATGGTTTGAAAATTGCATGCATAGCTTTACATTAAATATAAGCCTTTGTAAAGCATACCATAGAATCATAGAATGGTTAAGGTTGGAAGGGACCTTAAAGATCACAGAATCTTAAAATGTGAGGGGTTGGAAGGGACCTCTGGAGATCACAGAGTCCAATCCCCCCTGCCAGAGCAGGACCACCATGAGGTTCACCTTCACCCAGCTCCCCAGACTGTCTAGATCTCATTGGCCTTCAGGTGTATCAGCCAATCCTCACAGTTTTGTACCATCAGCAAACTTGCTGAGGATACACTTCATCCTCTCATCAAAGTCGTTGATTAAGATACCGAACAAGGCTGGATCCTGTACAGATCCCTGGGGAACACCACTGGCCACAGGCCTCTAATTTGACTCTGTCAAATTGCCACTGATCACAACACTCTGAACTCTGTTGTTGGGCCAGTTTTCAATCCACCTCAAAGTCCAATAATCTTTCCTACATTTCTTGAGTTTTCTTAGGATTCTATTGTGGGAGATGGTATCAGAAGCCTTAGCAAAGTCAAGGAATATGACATCCACTGCTCTCCATCTACCCATTTGGTCATGCCTTTGCAGAAGGATGTCAGATTAGCCAAGCAAGATTTCCCCTTAGTAAATCCATGTAGGATACTCCTGATAACCTTCATGGATTTAGGTTATGGTTGGACTTGATGATCTTCAAGTTGGAGGAGGCAGTGTTTGAAACCTGCTTAGAGCCCTATCCTATGGGATGCTTCTAAGTAGATCTTTGAAGAGGATAAAGTTAGCCATCTTAAAGTCGAGGGCAGAAATTTTACTATTATCCTGCTTCTTTCCTTAACAATACTAAACTCTAACATGTCATGGTCACTACAGCCAAGTCTGTCCCCAACCCTAACATCTGTGACCAGACCTTCTTTGTTTGTTAATACAAGATCCAGATCATCAGGTTCCAACCTCCCTGCTACAAGCAGGGACACCTCACACTAGACCAAGCTGCACAAACCTCACCCAACCTGGCCTTGAATGCCTCCAGGGAGGGGGCTTCCACAGCCTCCCTGGGCAACCTATTCCACTGTCTTACTGTCCTCATGGTGAAGAATTTCTTCCTAATATCTAACCTATCTTAAACTGTGTTGCCCAGTTATTAGTCACTAGCAGTGAAACACAAGTGAGCCTAAGCTTTGAATATTATTTTCAATTGGTTTGCTTGTGCATGCCACCAATTAGAAAAAAATACATCATTTCACAGGTCATCTAACTATATATGGACCTTCAGTAGTTAGATTACATAATGCAGATTTACTGCTCTCATGAAGAGAGCAAAGGAAATACAAAACAACACATGAAATAAAGGTTTGAATAGGCAACCTTATCAAGTTTTATCAGTTCTGTCAACTGATTTACTTTTTTACTTAACTCACTATCCCAGAGTCCCCAGGCAGCCTCACATGTGCTTATGCTTAGTAAAGCAGAGCACATGTCTGCTAGCTGCCCTTCAGCCAGCATCAACAGAAGAGTTCTTAAGTAGAATGGAAAAGAGAACTGTAAATTAATCTGCCAATTAACTAAGCATCTTTGAGAATGGTAACTTCTGTTAAATAACCTCTTCTTCTATGTGTGCTGGTTTGGCTGGGATAGAGTTAATTTTCTTCATAGTAGCTGGTATGGGGCTATGTTTTGGATTTGCACTTAAAACAGCATTGACAATACAGGAATGTTTCCATTACTGTTATTGCAATATAAACACTGCTCTTCTTCTGCTCCTCACACCAGCTCACCAGCGAGTTGGCTGGGGGAGCACAAGAAGGTGGGAGGGGACACAGCTGGGACAGCTGACCCCAACTGGCCTGAGGGTTATTCCATATAATGTGATGTCATGCTCAGAATATAAAGCTGGGGAAGAAGGAGAAAGGAGGGAAGGGGCATTTGAAGTGATTCTGTTTGTCTTCCCAGTTAACTCTAGATGTGACAGAGTCCAGCTTTCATGGAAATGGCTGAACCACCTACCTGCTGATGGGAAACAGTGAGTGAAATCCTTGCTTTGCTTCTGTGGGCAGCTTTTGCTTCACCTGTTAACCTTTTTGTCTTAACTCACAAGTTTTCTTACTTTTACCCTTCCGATTCTCTCCCCTCCTCCTCCCTCTGGTGGATGTTTTTTTCACCCAAAACACCAGAGGTATGAATTACAACCACATTCACAGGTACCTGGAGGTGTCCCTGTGGAGAACTGGCCTCTAAAACAGAATGTCTGTCACTGAAATTGACTGAGAGAGACATAACAGAAGAAATAAAATAAAAATAAGAATAAAGGAAAAAACGGTGGCAATTCTGTGGGGCAGGGGCTGGGACTTTACCAGGAGCTGCACAGGCCTGGGAGAGACCCAAGGCTGCAAAGCAATGGATGGAGGCCCAGAACGATGATGGTTTGTGGGTCGTTACTGCTGCTGTGAGGAGGGAGAAGGGAAGGAGACCAGAGAGGGAGGAGAAGGAAAACCAAGTAAAAGGAGTCGAGCTGAAAGCAGCCCTGGCTGAGGCCAGCCCAGGCTGTGACTTTGCCACCAGAGCTGGGCCCAGGGAGGAAAACAGCGTCAGACTCCTCATCTCTCCAGCACTCCCGAGATCCCCAAAGAAAGCTCTTCAGGGCGACAGCAGCGAGTGGCCCTGCCCACCGTGCCCAGGCTCCAAAATAGCCATGCCCTGTGCCCGGGCACACGCAGCTTGGCAGCCAGAGGCACCAGCAGGACGAAGGCAGCAGCTGCTGCAGCCCCTGCTGTCCCTGCTGCTGGTGCCACCTGAGCTGGATCTGCCACCGCTGCCACAACTCGCCCCA
>NW_009952481.1:4022883-4027474 GCF_000747805.2 Chaetura pelagica
ATGGCACCATCCAAGCCTTCCCCCTCTCCCTGAGCCAAACAGCACCATCCCAACCTTCTACCTCTCCCTGAGCACAATAGCACCATCCAAACCTTCCACCTCTCCCTGAGCCAAACAGCACCATCCCAACCTTCTACCTCTCCCTGAGCACAATAGCACCATCCAAACCTTCCACCTCTTCCTGAGCACAACAGCACCATCCCAACCTTCCACCTCTCCCTGAGCCCAACAGCACCATCCCAACCTTCCACCTCTCGCTGAGCACAACAGCACCATCCAAACCTTCCACCTCTCACGCCTGCTCCCCACGGGTGTCACTGGCCCCTCACTCACATGCACCTCATCAAGATTATACAGGAAAGGCTTTGGGCCCTCTCTACCCCAAACTATAATAGTTTTTTTTCCTCTCTCTTTACTAACCGGTTACATTTACATATCCAGTTTTACACACACACTTTGAAAAC
Source organism: Chaetura pelagica (assembly GCF_000747805.2). NCBI lineage: Eukaryota > Metazoa > Chordata > Aves > Apodiformes > Apodidae > Chaetura > Chaetura pelagica. The sequence continues at coordinate 4,023,348 of NW_009952481.1, forward strand.
TGTTACAGTAAAGTGGTATTTTAAACACACAATCAGTGAGAGTGTGTGTGTGTGTGTGTGTGTGTGTGTGTGCGCTTCTCAGAGGAGCTTCTCCATGGGTTCTATACCCGGTGGAAGCCCCAAGCCAGGGACAGACTCACCAAAATAATTCAAAGGCTATCCTGAATATATAATTGGTGTCAGAAAATCCTGATAAACAAGCAGGGCGTTTGTGCCCTGAGATAAGGCAGCTTCGACCCAAAACCCGGTCCAGACCGCGACAGTCCCTTAGCCACCCCTACACGTAGTTACTTCCACACTCCTCTCCAGCTGCAGCACTGTTTGTAGATGACCTCTGCAACAGCAGTGTTCAGTGACGGGCACAGGTGAAGCCCCAGGTGACCCTTTCATAGCTGCCAAGACTGGACACTTTTCTCACAATAGTGGAGTGTGATCTGGGCATGGACAGTGCCCAGTCACACATGGGGTCATAATCACAGAATCACAGAATCTTAGGGACTGGAAGGGACCTCAAAAGATCACCCAGTCCAACCGCCCTGCCAGAGCAGGATCACCCAGAGCACATCACACAGGAACGTGTCCAGGTGGGTTTTGAATGTCTCCAGAGAAGGAGACTCCACAACCTCTCTGGGCAGCCTGTCCCAGGGCTCTGTCACTCTCACAGTAAAAAAGTTTTTTCTGGTGTTTACGTGGAACCTCCCATGTTACAGTTTGCACCCATTGCCCCTTGTCCTATCACTGGACACCACTGAAAAAAGCCTGGCTCTGTCCTCCTGACACTTGCCCTTAACGTATTTGTAAACATTGATGAAGTCGCCCCTCAGTCTCGTCCAAGCTAAAGAGACCCAGCTCCCTCAGCCTTTCCTGCTACTGAAACCTGTTATCCAATTACATGATCTGACATGCTGTGACTGTGACTTTATATAGCACAGCTATCAACACAAATACTCTGGTTTCTGGCACAGTTTGAGTATGCAGATAGAAGATTCTTCATGTGAAAGGTATAAACAGAAGTCCGTGAAGCTAAAACACCACAGTCCTTGGGCCCTTAACACTCAGAAATCTATGGTTCCTGCAATGCTGTACGGTCAACATTGCTATTTACTCTTTTTAAGTTGTTTAAGTCCTGAGTGTGAATGACAGAGACATTAATATTCCTGACCTCCTGTTAGTAACTTTCAAACTACATGCAATCATCTGCTCCTATCTGAATGTGAGGGAATTAAGCTGCTGCTTATCCTTACTAAAAAATTCTTACTTAAAAATAATTTTTAAAAAGTACTTCAAATTACTAGTTACAGTCCTCGACCAGCTATCTCTGGAATTTGGGCAAAAGAGGAAAACTGGTTAATACAAGAAGAGTCAGAGATGAAGGGAAACATATCTCCAGTTATTTCAACTTGGCAAAAAAAATAAGCTGCCAGTAAGACCCACCTGGAGTCAAAACCTGGGTCTTCTGTCCCTTGAGCAGTTTCTGAACCCGGAGTAGCTGCAATGAGTTCTCTCTCTTACGAGCAATATCTTGCACCCAGTGAGATACCTCAGAAACAGATTTCAGAGTCTCTGAAATGATAGCAGCATATTCTGACGTTACTACAATGGAGTATGAATATATTTCACCTTACCTATCTTGCTGTGAAAAGATAAGGTGAAATTAAGAAGTAAATGTTTTAAATCAAGTATCAACTACAGATGTATTCAATAATTTCAGTGGGAGATCTGGGTTGATGACCTCCAGAGGCCTCTCTCCAACCAACATTTCTGCAGATCTAGAAAACTTTTACTTGCCAATTAAACATTAGACACAGGAATAGCTTTCTGGACTTGGAAGCAAAAAAAGGAAAAATGCCCCACAGCTGGTGGTAACTGCTAGAAAACATGGCATGAAGGACATGCCTTAGAAAATGGGACGCACATGACTAGTATAATCATAAAATTGTTTGAGTTGGAAGGAACCTTTAAAGATCATCTAGTCCAACTCTCCTGCTATGGGCAGAAACATTTTTCACTAGATCAGGTTGCTCCAAGCCTCACCCAGCCTGACCTTGAACACTTCCAGTGATAGGGCATTGACAGCTTCTCTGGACAACCTACTCCAGTGTCTTACCACCCTCATGGTAAAAAATAGACCTGCCATTTCTCCAGTCTAATCCCTGAGCCACTTTGTCAGTCAGTTACTCTAAATTTTTATTCCTGGTGTGTTCTCAGGAACATCTTGATGAAGATGGGAAATGGTCATTCACCAGAACAACAGAGAGAGGAAGATTTCTCTTCCTGTGGAAGTAGATTCCAGATGAGATCCAAATATTAACAAGGAGGATAACAGTGAACAAAGTGACAGCATCTACAGGTGGAATCATACTTGCAAGTTTCGGGTACTCAGCGCTGTCTGGGCTGGTGTTCTCCACCAGGTCTCTAAGGAAATGCTTGTACCTAAGATAGAGAAAGTAGATTTATTTCACGAAAAGAAACCACAAACAGCAGCATCTCCTATTAGTGATAAAATGGTGAACAACACTCCACCACAAGATTGAGCATACACCTCTAAGTCTAACCAAGCAGCTTTTGGTCGCATTTCTTCAACCACATTAGTTTTGTTTTCAAATTTATCAAATAATTTAACCTAATTAATTTATACACCTGCAAGCCTTTGGCATTTATCAGGAATCTGATAAAAGCAATCTCATTTATTACTGTAGTTCACGCAACTCTCTTAGAAGACTTCAGCATTTGCATAAAAACGTCTTCAATAACTGACAAATTTCTCCTTGAAGTATTATTTGTTTAAGTGGCTGAATGGTAGCATTCATACTATATGTTTCCTGCCCACACAAGAAAATAAATGCATTTCCATAAGAACTAGGAGCTGCCTTTTCCTGTTTTCCTCTCCTCCAACCAACATTTCTGCAGATCTAGAAAACTTTTACTTGCCAATTAAACATTAGACACAGGAATAGCTTTCTGGACTTGGAAGCAAAAAAAGGAAAAATGCCCCACAGCTGGTGGTAACTGCTAGAAAACATGGCATGAAGGACATGCCTTAGAAAATGGGACGCACATGACTAGTATAATCATAAAATTGTTTGAGTTGGAAGGAACCTTTAAAGATCATCTAGTCCAACTCTCCTGCTATGGGCAGAAACATTTTTCACTAGATCAGGTTGCTCCAAGCCTCACCCAGCCTGACCTTGAACACTTCCAGTGATAGGGCATTGACAGCTTCTCTGGACAACCTACTCCAGTGTCTTACCACCCTCATGGTAAAAAATAGACCTGCCATTTCTCCAGTCTAATCCCTGAGCCACTTTGTCAGTCAGTTACTCTAAATTTTTATTCCTGGTGTGTTCTCAGGAACATCTTGATGAAGATGGGAAATGGTCATTCACCAGAACAACAGAGAGAGGAAGATTTCTCTTCCTGTGGAAGTAGATTCCAGATGAGATCCAAATATTAACAAGGAGGATAACAGTGAACAAAGTGACAGCATCTACAGGTGGAATCATACTTGCAAGTTTCGGGTACTCAGCGCTGTCTGGGCTGGTGTTCTCCACCAGGTCTCTAAGGAAATGCTTGTACCTAAGATAGAGAAAGTAGATTTATTTCACGAAAAGAAACCACAAACAGCAGCATCTCCTATTAGTGATAAAATGGTGAACAACACTCCACCACAAGATTGAGCATACACCTCTAAGTCTAACCAAGCAGCTTTTGGTCGCATTTCTTCAACCACATTAGTTTTGTTTTCAAATTTATCAAATAATTTAACCTAATTAATTTATACACCTGCAAGCCTTTGGCATTTATCAGGAATCTGATAAAAGCAATCTCATTTATTACTGTAGTTCACGCAACTCTCTTAGAAGACTTCAGCATTTGCATAAAAACGTCTTCAATAACTGACAAATTTCTCCTTGAAGTATTATTTGTTTAAGTGGCTGAATGGTAGCATTCATACTATATGTTTCCTGCCCACACAAGAAAATAAATGCATTTCCATAAGAACTAGGAGCTGCCTTTTCCTGTTTTCCTCTCCAGTCTTTACTGGAAAGGATCAGATCTCTGCAAATACTTTTTCCCAAGGAAGTAAAATTATTTTCAGTCTGAAATCACAGAAGAAATATCCTGCT
>NW_009952481.1:4027692-4032608 GCF_000747805.2 Chaetura pelagica
GCTGAACAGATTCACAAACAGGCAGAAGTCATATGACCTGCAGTATATGTAACAGAATTTTGAAGAAACTTGAACATGAAAGAGCTGAATAATGAAAAATTAGACCTTCTGTTAAAAAACCACCATTTTTCCAATCAGATGGACAATGACAAATACACTGCTATTTTACAGATTTAAGGGAATGACCCAAAGAATTACAGTAAAAGGAAAGCTTATGTTTATACCTGCCAAGCTGATTAAAAATGTTACATAAAGCTACCTGTGTTAATGCTCGCTCCAAGTTATTTTCAAAGAAACAAGGCTCCTAATCTCTCAAATTTGCTTTAGCATGGGTAAGACCATGGTTGAAGAGCAGCTACTTGATCTAGAAACCCAGCAGCTGGGTTTCCAGTAAGCTACCTGTGCTCTGTATTACCCACATATCCTCCCCAAGAAAGGGCAGCCCTTGAGTGCCTGCAGCACTCGCCTTGTGCAGTCAGCCTGCCTCTTCAAAGGGGAGATAATGCCTCAAGAGCAGAATGCAGCAATCCAGACCAGATCTGCTCAGGCTCAGTCAACTGTGATAGGCACCAAATCTCAGAAAAGCATAAGGCCCTGATAGCCAGAGAGGGGAGAAAGCTCCCTGGAGTTCACTGTTCAAATCTATGAGAGAGTTAAGCCACAATGCTCCAGGTCAGCAACCCAGAAGTGAAGTAACACCATTTTCTGTCGGAGAGCACCGCTTTAGACAGCTTGCTTTTGTTGAGGGCCTAACTTCAGCAGCTTGCCCAGGTGACAGAAAGCCTCCACTTAGATTCTGAGAACTAGATGAACATAGCTACCTCCCTCCATCACTTCCCATCCAGGTATGCTGATTGGACTTTACAGGCACCTCTTCAGGTCTGTTTTGTTGCTTTCTATGTGCTCTGATCTTGAGACACATGAAGCAAATTTACTTCCCATAGAAATCAAAATACTGTTATGTTTCTTCTTCCCCTTTTACACTAACACCCTGAAGACTTAGAACTGCTTACTTACTGGTGCAACCTCTGCAGGGGCAAAGGAAGCAGATCCTCTAGCTTCCTCCCTTGAAACTGAGGTCGAGTCTCCTGGAGTTTCTTAAACCGTCGGAATGACTTGTTTTTCCTCAGTTGCTCCTGTGTGCAGCAGAAAAGACAGACAGCTTTCAGACTACAGAAATATATGTCCTCTAGTCTGCTCTAGAGCTTAGAAGTCTTCAAACTCTTACATTTCAGAGTTTAGGACTCCAGTCCTAAACACAAGCATCAAACATTTCTTTTGTGGCCATGTGCCCATTCCTGTTCACCTCACCACGATTTCCCAGTGGGTAGTGGAAGCAGTATCACCTCTTCATAAATGCATAGCAGGGTACAGCTAGCATACTCAGCAAATGGAAATAAAGAAAAAATTAAGGTTGATGCAGATAGGAAAATAGGGAGTCCACCCATGGCTTTTTGTCACTCATTTCAAGACAAAGCAATGCAGTTCTGCATCCCCGTCTCCTCAAGGCAAGTATCCAAAATGGCTTTTTCTCTTGGGGAAATCTCAAGTGTGAATATATGTATGAAAACACAACAGAAGGGAAACATCCCAGACCATCCTGCTGCTGGGAACAAGCACAGACAAAAACTGGTAGTCAAATGGTTGAACTTCCAGACACAGCTATCAGGACTCTGAAATAGATACATCCTTCTGAAACTTCTTGGAAGACAAGTTATATTTGGAGAGGTAGGTCAGAAGTTAAAATATTTTCTTCTACCATAAAAGAAAAAAAAAAAAAAAAAAAGGGATGGAAAAGGAAACCCCACTGTTAGGATACACCTAATAGCAGTGGAAAAGAACAGGAGAAAATTCTGTCCCCTGCTGTTTCCAGGCCTGCCAGCCAAGGAGTAGTAGTAAACACAGAACACAGTCTGAGAAATCTGTCCTCAGCACATATACAAACACCTGAGATAAGTTTCAAAAATTTGAAGATCAAAATAAGTAGAGAAGTTTCTCTCTTCAGAGCACTCAAACCAGGACACCATTATTTTACAGAAGAAAGACTGAGAAAACAGCAGCAGCCCAGAAAAAAAGGAAAAAAACTTCATTAGTCCAGAAAGAGAAGAGAAAAGGATATCATGGAGAAAGAGAATGAAGAAAGAACATGAAGCATAAAGGAGTTACTTACATTCAATGTTTTATTTGCCTGCTCCATATTCTCAGCATAGCGGCCATAAAGCTCCAGATGCTGACAGAAATTTTCCAATCCTGTTCCCAAATTCCCTCTCTCCAGGTGAAGGGACAGAACTCTGTGCACAAGTAGCAAAGAGAGTTCGTAAGGAGTACATTGCTGATGGCATTTTCACAGCTCCCTCTTGTTCACTCCAATGCTGGTCTTCCTTTGTCAGTCTTCACCTCACATCCAGTTTCTGTGCCAAATAAGGGCTTGGTGGTCACAGAATAAGCTACAGAAAACATCCCTTTAAAATACTGCAGAGCAGACCTATTACGTTTAAACCACTATCCAGGGAACAACTGAGCATCCATATATATGGATATGGATCAGCAGCACACCTGTAAGTGCCAGTGCCAAGGCTAGCAGAGCTAGAAGTGAATGCTTGTTTAACAAGGTGTTAGTTTTATTTCCTGAAATCTGACTTCCTCACCAATATAGGGTCCTCCACATACAATTACAGGAATTGCATAGAGTTATAGAGTCATCAGGGTTGGAAGGGACCTCTGAAGATCATCTAGTCCAACCCCTCTGCTAGAGCAGATCACACAGGAATATGTCTGGATGGGTTTTGAATGTCTCCAGAGAAGGAAACTCTACAGCCTCCCTGGGCAGCCTGTTCTATAGCTTATTATGTTCACTTACTGGCTGGCTGAATATATGGATTCCAGGGGTCCAAAGATGGTTTCCAGCACAGCAGGTTTCAGTGTCCCCTTGGCCTTTAAAATTGTTACGAAGAACTAAGCAGGAAACAAAGAGAGAATTTCAAACATGTACAATTCATGGGTCACTCAAAGGCTATTGTTGGCACACAGCAAAAGCACAGAGTTGCAACAGATATTGCAAATGCCTACCTAAGATATCTATCATCAGATGCAAGTCTTCTTGGTAATTTTAGCCATACCTGTAAACATGTGGAACAGCACTACACCCCTGACGGAGTCTATTTTAGTATTCCTAGATGCACCTGTTTTTCACCACCTTGTTCATAATCTATCTTTGTCTTGTCTGTGCCCCTACGTTTCATACTTTTCAGGCACCTTAAGATAAGTCCCCAGTGCAATCAAAAGTTTAAGCTTTACATCTGCATGCCAAAGCCAAGGGGCCAAAACCACAAGCTATCAGATATTATGGAGGATGTAAAAGAACAACAAAAAAGCTTTCAGCCCCAGCAGTTGTCCCATGCAGTAGGGACGTAGCAGAGTCTTGCTTTTAACCCTTCCCTGTGACAACAAAAATTAGTGTGTGCTGCCTGAAAGTACCCACCTATCAGAAGGGACCAAAATACTCACTGTGACCATGAAATCCAGCTGCTCAAGGTATTGGTGTTCAGTTTCCAGCAGCTCCTTGGCTGTCCGGCTGCGCTTTCGCTCCCAGCGAGCCCTCTGCTCTTCCACAGTGTTTGCTCCAGCCAGGAATGGCAGGGATGAGTCACTCATGGCAGCCTCAGGGCTGAGATACAGGAATGTACCTGATCCTGAAAAGCCAGGACACACAGGAAAAGAATAAACTGTGCTGCAGGGCAGGATTCTGAGCTACAAACTTTACTATGAAGCTCTACACTTTACTGTGAAAGAAAGGAAGTCAGTTGCCAGCAACCATTATTGACAGTTTCCTTCTGCATTCTGACAGGCAAGCACAGGAGCACTGCATCAACCAGAGGTCCAGTGGTATGAACACCAGACCATGAAAGCAAAAGCAAACCTCAAGTGTACAATCCCACTCACAAACCACTGCTTCCTGTGCTTTGCTCACTCTTTGTGCAAAGTTCTCCATAAACCAAAGGAAGTTACTGGCTCGAAGAAGCACTGCAGGTAGGAGTAGGAAACAGCCAGAAGATTTGTCTTGGGCAGGGGAGAGAGAGGAAGACAGAGAGCACTGTTGCTTGCTTTGCCATGGAGGTTCCCAAGCAGCAAGTGGTTTGCACTGTCATTTTCTAACAGCAGTTTGTGGTTTCAGCTATGAGAGGGACCAAGCAAATGCTGTGAGTCACACTAACCCACTTATTAACCACCTTTGCTGCTGCTCTTCTCTTCTGCAAGAGCATCATGGTTTTCTCACTGAGATAAACACTCTCTCTTTAATCACCCTCTCCCAGAGAGTCACGTGCCAGCAGAGCACTGGTTAAACACTGCTCTGCCTTTTGATGGCAGTGCAGGCTGCTGCACACTTGCCATGCCATGAAGTCTGGTTTCTTTGAAAGCTGAGCTATTCCCACAAAAGTTCTGGTTCCCACATGGATGAATTACACTAATACAGAAAGAAGTGTCATTAGAGATAAGGGAAATTGTCAAATACAGCCTTCCAGAGATATTTCAGATGCCTAAATCAGTGTCTGAAACAGAAGTTTCACATCAAGTGAGTACCAAAACTCATTGAATTAGTTAGCAGAAGTCCAGATAGCTGAGGGGCATGTGCAGCATTTTATAGCACCAGGAGCTTCTCTAGAGGTTTATCCTCATATTTGCAAAAAAAAGCCTAGCCAAGGCCACATTTTGGTCAAACAGGGCAGACCTGGCACCCCTGCAGACGGAGAGGCAGCACTGCAGGAACACCCTGCAAGCATTAGTGTGCAGCTGCAACGTACTCACCAGCAACCGACTAAAGCGCTACCACTTGCACAGCACCTTCAGCCAGCCTGGGCTGCAGTCATCATCTTCATTTTGAAGCCAATTTTTTCAACAAGTAATAATTGGGGGGG
>NW_009952481.1:4034279-4064477 GCF_000747805.2 Chaetura pelagica
CGAGCTGCTCATCTGCCAGTACAGCCACATAGGTTGGTTGTTTTTTTTATTATTTCTGGAAAGATTTAACCAGCTCTGGGCAACACCATAGGGTGCTCTCCTTTGGCAAAACAACTCCCAGTGTGACTGCTGTGATACAGGTGGTAAATAATGGAATGAAGACGCGTTGCCAAAGTGGAGCTTCCCGGGTATATGCAAAGGGCAGCAGAAAGAGTATCAGAAGCTTTTTTCAATTAAGTCCTTTGGACATCTGGTCAGGGAAAATCTTATTGTCGTGGACAATAGTGTGCACTAGAAAGGAAGAAAAACGGGCTCTTTTAAGCAAAGAGCGTGTCAGTGTCATGAACATTTCACTCCACTATGTCAGTGTTGTTCTGCTGAAACCGTGTAGGGCAGCAGATAGCATCAACTAGCAGAGGAAGCTTCAAACAGCATCAACTAGCAGAGAAAGCCTCCTAACACTAACTGTCTTTTCTCAGTATTGCAGAGAATAGCTTAAATGTCATGTCAGTTAAAACGTTGTCAGCTTGTTTGATTTAATATTTCCTTCTTTCTATTTGCCTTCTGATCATTTAATCAGTATATTCAGTCTGCACAGTGTGGAAATGACTTGCTGAATCACCCCTGGCTGTTGTGGTGGGACTGGGAGCTGACCTTGAGGGTTACTTGAGCCCCACTCATTTCTCTGGTCTGCAGGCCATCTGTACCAGTGCTGTCATGAAGCTGAGGTCCCAGAGTCAGCAGGTGTAAGAGCTGCAGGTAGAGCTCTTAGGGATGGAGAACAGTCATAGCATTTGTCTTGGGAGATGGAAGAGAAGAAAGAGCAACCAATGGGTGTTTGCCAGCAAATCAGTGTTCTAATTGTTTTCTGCCAGCAGTTTGTGGTCTAGGAGGTGAGAGTCTGAGCTATTCCCGTGCATTTTGCAACCCATCTGTGTGTTGCTATCACAAGGAAGTTCATGATCTGGCTCTCTGCAAGTGGTAGAACACTCATTAGTAAGATTACCTGGCATGAGCAAAGCTGGGGGGGAGGGAGAGGAGGAAGTCACTCACGTTGGACCAGAGTTCATCAGAACAGCATGGGGATGCTTCAGGCTCTGCTGTCCTTTGGTGTCTGATTTCTCCAGCTTAGTCTAGGAGGTGTGGATAGCACATTCCAGAGGCTGATGTTGAAGGCGGTGGCTGCCCCCAGGTGATAACGCTAATTGCAATCAAGTTGTCCTGTGCTGCATATACCACTGGCTGTGCTTGCCTTCCCAATCCCAACGGACATTAGTCACAGCCTGGGTATGCTGTGGTACAGCACTTGGTTTTCCTGGAGTTTTTTCTTCACAGCTTGTGGCTGTTACACACCTGCAGCTGGATCATGTTTACAGGACCTGCTGAAGCTGTTGTACTCGGAGTGTACAAGGACAAGCTTGACTGTAGGAGCGCTGACTGATAGTGCTTTTGTGGAGGAAGGAAGTAACTGCAAAAAAAAACACAAAAAAACCCACCGAAATTATCTTAGATACTGATCAGGGGCACTGTCTGGATGGCATGATTTCAACTGACAAAATGGCCTTTGTTTTGTTTGTGCGTTTTTGGATAGTGATGGCCTGGTCTGTGCTTGAGATCAGTATCCGTCATAGTATCAGGTATTTAGCCACCTGTGACAGACACTTGACATGAAGCAGTAAAGCCACACCAGGTGCTCAAAGGTCAGATGTGGAGGCAGAGACCTGCCCTCAAGTATACCTTCAGCATTTCCTGCCTGACGGTGTTTTTCTTCTATGCATAGGCTAAAGTTCTCTGCCAGTGTGATGTTGTCAGTCAAGGGCACGTTGTATGCTGATTGTTCCTCCTTCCAGGACAGGGGAAACTGCACTTTCCAAGTGCTGCTTGTTTGACTTGGAGGTGGAGGCAACGGGGCAGATGGGACAGCAGAGCAACGCTGCCACTGTGGGCAGGTGGGCAGCTCTAAGGCTGCCTGCCCGTGTTCTCAGCCAGCTGCTGCCTCTCAATGTGGGAAGCACCTGAGGTTTGAGATGGCCACGGTATCTCAAGATCCGTACTCTGCTGTGGATATGAGGTGGATCAGGCAAATCTCTTTGGAGAAAGAAGAAGCTGTTGACTCCAGCACACCTGGGAAGTTGATGCATCAGCTCACTTTTGAAGGAGGTGGTTTTCCAGAAGTTAGATATATTTTTTCTTAAGAAGCAGAGAAAATGGTCTGTCCAGTGCATCCCATGCAGAAGTGATGGCATGGGGCATGTCTGTATGCCCTTGCAGATGGGAAAATATTCCCTTGGGGAGGGGCAGGACCTTGTGGGACCTGCTGCATAAAGCTATGGTGTGAGTTTGTCTTCACACACACAGTTGAGCTGAAAAAGTTGTGAAACTCTCAGACAGGAGAGCACTCTGAGATCATGGGGCACTAAGTCATAAAAAGCAGGACAAATAAACGACTTCTCTAATTTCCATTGCTTTTTCTTGGCAGTGGAGAGAGTGGTGCAGGGAAAACAGAGAGTACGAAGCTATTGTTGCAGCACATAATGAACCTCTGCAAAGGCAACCTGCAGCTGGAGCAGCAGATCCTTCAGGTAGGTCATTACAGGATCATGCTTGGAGGTGCAGAAGCAGCACTGCTGCAAGACAACTTGTTCTGGGTTCAGGAAGCCTGCTGATGAATCACCACTGGAAGACAGGCAGCAAAACAAGACACATAAGAAAATAGTGGGTAAGGATGGTGAAATAGCTAACCACAAACTGGAAGAGTGGGTAGGTTAGTAACTCAGTTTTCTGGGAATGTAGTGGTATCTTGAATGATAGAAAACAATTGTGAATGTTCTCTGTGACAAGGGATTAGAGGCATTTTTCCAAATAATTTCCTATTTGAGATAGAACAAGGACTTGTATTAAAAATATGAAATGTTAATTTAGTAGTACACAGGGATGGAGAATCCACACAGCCTTCTGTCACCTTTCCTTGGCTACTTATACTGACTGTCTGGCACATACCTGCTAACTGGCTACCTTCATGTTTGCCATTTTCATATGCCTTTGCTAGCTGATTTTGAAAGATACTTGTCTCTTTGATCTGAAGTATTTCCGTTGTGATTACTCCCCGGGGAGCTGTGGGGATTTTTTAGCAAATCATACTTTAACCTTCCATGTAATAGATTAAGTTCCTGGACTACTTAATTTTAAAGTCTTTGTTTTCAGGTTTCCTGTAGAACCAGACAGATTTGTGTGTGCTGAGTTAACCTTGGCTGGACACTCTATCTCCTCCGTCTCAGGGTTGCAGGGAGAAGAATATGACAAAAAGGCTTGTGTAGGTCGGGGTAAAACCAGGGAGATCACCCAGTGATTACCATCATGGGCAAAACAGACTTGACTTGGGGAAAATTAATTTCTTGCCCATTAACATCAGAGTACGATAATGAGAAATAAGAACAAATCTTAAAATACCTTCCCCAACACCTCTCTTCTTCTCAGGCTCAACTTCACTCCTGATTTCTCCACCTCCCTCTCTCAAAGGGGTTGTAGTCACTTCATCACATCTGTCTCTGCTGCTTCTAGTTCCTTGGATTGGACTCCTTATACTCCAGCATGGGGTTCATCCCATGGGAGACTGTCCTCCACAAACTTCTCCAACATGAGTCCTTCCCACAGGCTGCAGTTCTTCACAAACTGCTTCAGTATATGTTCCTTCCATGGGTTGCAGTCTTTCAAGAACAGACTGCTCCAGCATGGGTCCCCCACAGGGTCACAAGTCCTGCCAACAAACCTGCTCCTGCCTATGCTCCTTTCTTCACTGGTCCCCCGGTCCTGCCAGAAGCCTGCTCCAGCATGGGCTTCTCAGGGGTCACAGGCTCCTTGAGGTATCCACCTGCTCCACCACAGACCTCATGGGCTGCAGGTGGATATCTGCCATTGATGGGTCTGTCTTGGATCCATCTGGTACTGGCTCTGTTGGACATGAGGGAAGCTTCTGGTATCTTCTTACAGAACTGCTCCCTATAGCCCCCCCTTCACCAAATCTTGCCACACAAACCAAATACACTGTGCCATGCTCTGGGCTTGGAATGGCATATTATTTCAGTGTGGTATCATCCACAGTAGATCCAAGGTGAATGCCTGTGCTCTGTTGTGGGAACATGGCATTGATCTACCTGCTGGCTCCGCTTACAGCTGGCTTGGGCCACACTGCCAAGCTGCTTCTGATCTGAGCAGGTTCAGGAAGCAGCTGTGCCTGGACAGCTGAGGGCCTGTCCTAAAGGACCCTAAAAGACCTGACTGGCAGTGTGGTAGCCAGCATGCAGTTCCTGCACTGGAAACAAAGTTCACTTCAGCCCAGCTGAGCTGCTCTTTGCAAACCTGGAGGTTACAGAAGAAATAATAGTAATCTAATTTGCTTCCTGTAGATACATTGAAGGGCTAAGTTAGTCCTTTTGGTGTTACAGTGTCCTGCTGTAAAGCTGTGCTCAGCAGGCTGCCCAGCATGTACCCTAAGGCATCGTTCGTCCAATCAGCAGGCATTCTTTGCTCAAACGTAGAAAAACTGTCCTTTCACCTTGTTTGGATCCAGTTAACCAAGCTGGTTGTTCTATTATAATTCTTTATTCTGCATTAATTCTTTATTGGTATTCTTTATAATTCACTGTCCTGAGCTATATTCAGTCTACAAATTCCAGTAGCTAAGTTATGATGCTTCTATTTACTGGGTGCCAGGTTTGCCTTGTTTATTGTTGTAGTATAGCAGTCAAATTATCTACTGATACTATGTCAGATGCTTTGTGGAAATCTGTTACCACAACCTTATCTTCTGACAAATGAGTCAATTATCTTTCTCAGATGAATCAGTTTGCTTCTACTTATTTTCAGTAATCCCATGTCTTTGTTATATTTGCAGCTTTCAGTCCTTTTATCCAGGCTATGATAAAATAGGTGCTCTTGAGTGCTCATGAAGTGGTTCCTATTCCAGCTGAATGTTGAACAGTAAATGCTAAAGCTGAACTTTTCAGAGTAAATTAGATTGGATCACCTAATCTGAAGAATGCTTGTTCTGCTTGCTTACTTGGTTCAGGTAAATCCATTGCTTGAAGCTTTTGGCAACGCCCAGACTGTGATGAATGACAACAGCAGCCGCTTTGGAAAATACATACAGCTGCGTTTCCATAAGAATACAGGTAAAGTCAAAAAGGGCAGTTACTAGTTTGGAAGGTGGTTAGGCACTCAAGGCAGTGAACTGAGTAGCCAGAACTTGTGGAGAGTGAAATTTTGTCAGCTCCCTGGAGGAAGGGTGTGCAGTTAAGTAAGTAAAATCTTAAAGCAGCTACAGCTGTAGGATAAGACCTGGGTTTAGACAGTGTGGGAATACAGGAAGGATGTGGGGGTGACAATGCAAAGGAAGTTTCAGTAATACTTCGTGATGCCAGGAGCCTCGATTGCTGCTAAAGGAGGTGAGCAGACATCTCTAAGATGATGGGAAGCATGGAGAAGCCCAAGGTGCTGGGCATACTAGAGGGTGTTGCACACAAGGAAGTTACTTTGGACAATTCCACGTGCCTATTACCAAATGAGAGATCTGGGATAGCTCAGTGAGCTTCATGTCCCCAGGTGCAAAGTTTACCCTGTCACTCTTCTGTGCAGTGCGAGGTGCGAAGCTGAGTGAGTACCTGTTGGAGAAGTCACGGGTAGTGCAACAAGATATCAGGGAGAGAAATTTCCATATCTTCTACTACATGTTTGCTGGACTGTCTACAGAGGAGAAGGAGATGTATGGGCTATTGGATCCCTCATTCTACAGGTACTTCAGAGGCAGAACCTAGCTTAGACTTCTTGATGGGGGGTGAGGGGGAGAGCAGCATAATGAGGCCTCTACCTCTGCCCTGTGGTTCTACCTGTGGAGACTGGTACAGGTAAACAAATGAAGGGAAGCTGGAGGTGTGATCTGACTGATGCTATGTGAAGGGATCTTGTGGGTCATCATGGAAGCTGGGAGGTCTCTTTGCTGTATTACCATGGAAAAGTTTCTTTCCCTCTGAAGTCTCCACTGCTGCTGATCTGCTTTGTTCCTTTTGGGTAGGACTGGCTTGCTGTGCTGACTGTGTTATGGTTTTTATGGGATATGCACTTTCTCAGGTACCTAAGTGGATGGTTTGGTACACAGGATGTAGTTCAGCACTGGAAGCACAAATACCAAGAGGTGTGCAATGCCCTTGACATGGTGGGATTCCAAGAACAGGTCAGTTCTCAGGTTGTTTAATTTCCAACTCTGCTTTCTGCAGGCATAGGGCTTCTTTCTGGCTGCTGTTTTGAGGCTCATTCCTGTTTTTCTCCTCTGGATTTTCCATAAGGCTTTCTGAACCACCGAAGTCTGTCAGACTTTGTACAGAGCCTTTTCCCACAGGCTACCTGTGCCTTTCCCTTACCTTTCCAACTTCTGTGGCCTCCATGTTGTGCATGATACACACTGATAGGTTTTCAGTCACCATTCTTGCATGTTTTAGGAGCAAGTGGACATGCAGACTATCTTGGCTGGTGTGCTGTCTCTGGGCAATGTGACCTTTGAGCCTGAGGAGAGCAATGGGTCTGTAAAAGTGAGTGGAGCCTCCCAGGGATGGCTGAAGGCTGCAGCGGTGAGTCACAAGGAGAGCTGACAGAAACTTTATTGATATGATGCTTGCTCCCACTGGCACTGTGACTGCAGGAGCTGCTCCTGACAGAGATGCGAGAGGATGTTTCTGCCTCAGAGCATGCAGACTACTGAAGAACAAGGAGTTTATTCCAAAAATACACTGTGTCACCTCGTGACTGCATCTGTGTTCACTGCTATTCATTCCCAAAGAGATCTTTCACAGCTTCTATTTCTCTGTTTCACTGTCTAGAAGCAGTGTCATGCATGTGGTAATATCATATGTGTCTTGCTGACTTCATACAACACAATCTTCTTAAAATCAAATGTTATATGTTAGTAAGCATGGTAGTTCCTTGGAGTAATTCAAGTGTGCAGTATCTGAACGCTAGTTCTGTGGTTTTGACAAATCTTTTGGAAGGATACCACCTAACTGCTGGCATTTTTGTTGCTTATCAGCAACTAAACTTTTTACTATTTCACATGAAATTCTAACAGATTAAGAGGTATATATTCCCCAGGATCATCCCATTTTTTATCATACGGGTTGATACATTGTCTTGATTTGTTAACAACTTAGAACAGAAACAAGTTATATATTTCTGCCTTTTCTGTGTCTGTTTATTTTGGCCTATTTGAAACCCCAGCACCCTTGGGATTTTTTTTTTCTTTCCTATCCCTTTGCCTGTTTCCCTCCTACACCATACCTGAAACAACTGCCTACATCTGTTCTCCAGCCAGCTTTTTTTTTTTTTTTTACTTCTTGTTTTTTGCCGAGGGGAGGGGAATTCCTGTTTAAGCAATCACTGAGGAGTTCAGTTGTGTCTGACTCCTCTGTTTCCTGTGTCTTGTGGGTTGGTTTGGCTCTGATGCCTGCTGAAGCTCGGATGCCTCAGCACCTTCACAGCTGCCTTGGTGTGGTGCTGTTCAGTAAGTGATGAAGCTGCTTAGCAGGGACTGAGCAGCTCCCGGGAAGGTGCAAGGTGGCAGCACTGGGAAAGGAAAAACAGAAAGTATTTCAGAGGAAGCCCAAGCATGAGCTTTGTCACTGCGGGGGTGATACACATCTCAGAGCCTGTGTTTGACTCCAGTGGTGCGAGATGTTGGCAGTAACACTTGCAGCTGAGCTCAGAGGCCTTAATCTGAATCACGACCCTGTTACACTGGGTGCTGCACAGATGCAAGGAGATATGATGCTCACAAGTAGAATAAGGGTTCACTGTTGACTGTCCTGATCTGCTTCCTCTCTCCCAGGGTCAGTTTGGAGTCCAAGAAGATGAACTGCTAAAATGCCTTGTTTGCACAATGTCGGTGACACGAGGTGAGCAGATCCAGCGTTTTCACACCCAGCAGCAAGCAGAAGGTAAGAAACATAATGAATTGCAGATGTACTGGCTAGAAAAACTGACCCGTAGTTGATGGAAGGGTATTCCCACACATGTGCAACTTGCTGGGAACAAAGAGGCCTGTCTGTGCCTCTTCATTCCTATTGCACAGAGGCAAATATATCAGTGTTTATCTGTTTAGTCTCTCACTAACATGTAGGACCATGAATGCTGCTTTTGTTTGATCTCCAGGAGACTGCAGAGATTAAATGAGAAACTGAGGAATTAACTTTGCTCTCTCCCTCAGTCCAGCCTAGAAGTAAACTGTAGATATTTGTAGGAAAGAGGGGAAGGCTCCTATTGCAGGGTGTTTGCAGTGTGCAAAGCTCTAGGTAGTAGATGGAGAAATGACAGAGAATCATGGAGAAATAACTGAGAGAAACAATGAGATAACATGGTATCAGGGAAGGAGTAAGGTGAGAGGAGGGTATGTTGAAGTAGCAAGCACAAGGTGTTATTTTCCCTTCCAATAAGAAAAGAAAATAATCCAATATAATCTGCACGAAAGGGTTCACTTAAAAGGAAAAATTATTTAAAAATAAATTAAAAAGCATGAAATCCCAGGAGTTCTAGATTATTGCTTAAAATAAATGACAGAAAAAACTGAAAATGGACAGGTAGCTGCTGCTGTTTCCCAAATGTCTTCTGTTGCATCACTTTAGATAATAAAATGTACATCTTCCATCATGCAGTATGTCTCCTTCATAGATGTCAGCAAGTTTACCACCAGTTGCATCCTCCTCTTGCCCACGGTGTTTCAGTATTTCGCAGCTGTGGGCTAGGAGGAACAGAACCCTTCAGCTTTCTAAGTACAACTTGGAGGCTCTTCCTTGGTTTAACTTTGGTGGGTTCCATACCCAGTAGGCTTTCAGAGAGCAAAGCAAGTCTCTGGATATTCTAAAAAGTGGCTGGACTTTTTTGGAAATGAAATTTTGCTTTTCACATGGTCTCACGGGTGCCATAATGTGCCATATATAGTCTTGTAGAAAGGTTGTGAAGATTTCAGAATGAAAGCCCTTGTGTGAGTCTGCAGGGGGCAGGGACAACCAGACAGACATCTGATGTTTGTCTGATCTTTAAAAGAGCTTCATACACCACTAGACCCTGTTGCTGGAGGTGAATGTCTTGAGCCAGCTTGTGTGCTGGGTTCCCTACTCTCCTCTGAGCCCTTCAGTGAGCTGCTCTTGTTGTCCTTGTGCAGATGCTCGGGACTCCATTGCAAAGGTGGCATATGCCCGAGTATTTGGCTGGATTGTTTGCAAGATCAATGAACTGCTGGCTGAGAATGTGGATCCTGAGGTGGAACTGAGGGAGATAGGTGAGTTCTGCCTCCCCTGCTCCTGTTCTGTCCTCAGATGTGTGTCCCTCAGCTGCACCAAAGGAAAGGCACAACATGAGGTTTCATGGAACTTGCATGCAGGGATCCGTAATTGAGGACCATGTTGGAGATACTGGCCAGCAGTATCAAGTCTATAGGGCCTTGGCCAACTCTGAGCAGTTGGTTGGTCTGAAGCAGCTGTGGGGCTGTTGTTCTGGAGCACTTGAGCTTTGCAGAGGAGCTGGGGGTGGGAGTAGGGCTATTAACTGGTGCCACTGGTGACTTGAGTGGTGTCTCCATGTGCCACAGGAGCTGGGTGCAGGGACATTTAGTTGTGTGTTAGGGCATGGCAGCTGTCTGCAGGGAAGGTCTGCATCATGTTCTCATCTTCCTTCTCATAGGTATCCTGGATATTTTTGGGTTTGAAAACTTTTCAGTGAATCGTTTTGAACAGCTTTGCATAAACTTGGCCAATGAGCAGCTGCAGCACTTCTTCAACCATGTAAGTCTCACCTTGTGTGGCAGAGAAAGCAAAGCACTGATCTACCTGGCATATTAAGGAGAGCTTAGGAAAAAACAGGTCTTTTGCTTGGAGGGGCACATGGTGATCACTGAATCAAAGTAAAGAGCAGCAACCTTCTCTGCTGTGGCGGGGGAGCCACTGAGGCAGGGAAGGAAGAAGCAGAAGGGTCAAGCAGTGACCAAAGTGGGCAGAGCAGGGATATCCTGAGTTTTCCAGCTTTATGCACCAGCATCAGTGAGCAACAGGCCTGCAGAACAGCAATTTTGTCTTGGGCCTGTCATGCCATGGGTGAGAGAGCCACGCTTCTGTCCTGTGTTTGGGGTGGGGAGGAGGCTGTTCACAGTTGTCTAGCCAAGCCTGCTGGATGCTCCAACCTCTTTTTTTCTCTTGTTCAGCACATTTTCCAGCTGGAACAGGCTGCCTATAAGGAAGAAGAGCTGCCTTGGGAGACTATCACATTCAACAACAATGAACCTGTTTTGGTGAGTGAGAGGACTGACAGAAGGGAAGTGCTCCCTCCAGCCAAGAGAGGAGACTTGTACTTGGGGAGGAGATGTACCTGGGAAGAACCTCTTTGAAGGGTGGCATAGATGAGAGTGGATGCCCTGTACTGCTTTAGATATGTCTAATGTGTCTTCTTTCCTGCAGAACCTACTCCTGGCCAAGCCACTTGGGCTCCTGTCTCTTCTGGATGAGCAGAGTGCATTTCCTCAGGTATGCATGAGATAGCTGGGAAAGAAGATAGTGTTGGAGAATGTAGAAATAAATATTTGGGCTGCAGAGAGAGAGTGTGGCTTCCAAGAGCAGGATGAACAGAAGTGTCCCCATGTGTGACTGATGAGATAGTTGCCTCAAGGACAATCTAATGATACTGGCATCCCTGTGGAGAGTAAGAGAGTACAAAAACTGTTCCACAGCCAAGGCCACTTCCAACATTTTGTTTTGCTTCCAGGTGCTGTGATCTCATTGGAGCCTTATTGTTTAATTATTAAATCTGCTTTCTTGCAGGCAACTGATAAGACATTTGTGGATAAATTAAACAGCAGCTTCAAGGGGAATTTACACTTTGAGCCAGGCCGAGGCCATGTTTTGAGCTTCAGCATCCTCCACTATGCTGGAAAAGTACGTACTGTTTGCAGGAAGGAGGCTGGTTTTATATGTATAGAAGGGGGCAAATGTGTTGCTGGACAAATAAGGCTTCAATGTTAAGGAGTGTATGGTCTGACAGTGGTAATAACAGAAGTGATGTGTTCCCAGGGAGCTGCCTTCTAGAATTCATTGCAATTTCTGTAGAAGGTGCAGAAAGAGAGGACCCTCAAGGAAAATGGGGTTAGCTGTGGGAAGCATAGGGTATTAGAAGAGTGCTGCATTCATCATCATTCTGTTGGAGCTCTAGTCTTAAAATAGTCCTTTATAAAATAAAAGCCCTGCATCCACTGTGTAGCACCAAAGGATGGTCTAAAGCCTTTACCTATTGGATTCCAGTGCACACCAGCCACTATTTTATTGCAAACACTGAGGAAGACAGTGAAAGCAACCAGGTAATTAATGTTTTGAAAAGGTAGCCACTTATTTATACATTCAGTGGTGTCTAAGCAGCTTGAGGTTTTGGACTATTGCATGTACCCTTCCTATTATCAATTTTGAAAGCATTGGCCCTGAGACAGTCAATTGATTTGGGACAAATTTTGAAACAGGAGCAGACATGACAACTCAGGTCATTGTAATATGTGATTTAGTAATTTAATCTCACTATTGTTGGCTAAGTTATTACTTGTGGCATTCTTTATTACAAAAATTAACACCCAACATGGAAAACTGAATGGCAGGCTGGAGATGAGAAAGCAAGAAAGAAAGAGAAACAAGGACATGCATGACAACAGGATGGAAGTCTATTTAAAGGGAAAAAAAGGGGGAGAGGAAGGAAAAGAGTGAAGCATAAACCAAAAGTAAATGAAACTTCATAACCAAGGAAAGGTGGACATGAAAAAGTGGATGTCTCAGTGTTGTGCTGCTCTCCTGTGGTTCTACTGCCTCAGTGCCATCCAAAGGGTTTTGTTCCTCAGGATTTGCATCTGAAGGGTGCACAGAGTCATTTACAGAATACCTTCCAGCCCTATACATTCAATTTATCCATTGCTCCTGGCAAGCTGTGGAGGTGGCTTTCTCAGCAAGCCTGTGAGCCCTGCTGACCTTAGAGACTTGCTTCCCTTTCCCCTAGGTGCAATATACAGCTGGAGGCTTTCTGGAGAAGAACAGAGACACCTTGCCAGCCAATATCCGTGGGCTCTTCATTAATAGCATCACCCCCCTGCTCAGTATGCTGTTCACAGGCAAGTCCCTCTGCTATGACAGGGTGTCCCACATGCATCAAGGCCCACCTTGGCGAAAGTGAAGTGTGGGGATGAGGCTTGTGTGCTGGGAGTGTGTTGCACAGCTAACAGTCCCAGGGAGACTGCCTTCACTGGCCCTTTCCATATGTTCTGTTTTTGTCTAGAAACTAAGCTGGACAAAGTGATAGCTTCCAGCTCTTCACACTGAAAACAGAGTGCTGCAAAGCCATAAGCAATGAATGTAGAGATTATCCTTTTCAAAAACATTTTGGTTTTCAGGTAAAACTTGTTAAAAAATCTGGGGTCCTGCGTTATTTCTTGCTCACCACTTAGACTCCCTTTTTCCAGTTATTGATAAGCCCTTGGAGTTCCCAAGGCTTCTATGAAAGTAAAAATTTAAGGAAAAGTCAGGTGGGTGCTTCCATGCAATTTGTCTGACTGAACACAGTGCTTCTGTTGCAGAAATCTTCATATTTCTTTTTGTCCTGTGTAATCCATGCTACTATCTGGGATTTACAAGTAACTGATGAATTTCATTTCCATTCTCCACTGTGTTTTTTCAGCTCTTCTGCTCAGAAGTATCTTTCTTCTTTACCACTTCCACACTGTTACTGAAGATAATTAGTGTTGCCCCAAATGTTTAAAAGTTCTTAAACAACAAAGAAAATGTGTTCTCCGATTGGTTGTCCATGCCTGGGCAATGGCTGTAGGTGGCCCTGCTGAGCAGTGGGGTTAGCCCAGGTGACCTCCAGAGGTCACTTCCAACCTCAACCATTCTGTAGTCCCATGATCCACATGACACTCTTGAATGAAAGGTGTGCAAGACTGTCACTAGATACTTCTGTAAATTCAACTTCCCTGAATTTTCATTTTGTTGGTATATCAGTTTTAAACTATTTGGCTAAATAACCTCTCACCTTGACAGCTATAGGTGATCTTCCCAATTGCTGTTTTACTGCATTGTGAGATGCCCATTGGTGATAAACCTTTTGAAGGTCATTTAAGGTTGTTCAATAACCTGATTGCCTGGTCTTCTCAGTGACAGAAAATAATACTGCCTGCATTGTATGCTTCATATATTTGCATTTTATTCTCCCCTTTTTTAGCTCTTTCCTTGTATTTCCACATTGTGAAGCCTAATGCCCCATGTGTGGTTCAGTATGCATAGGGAGGCTTGTGCATGAAGTGAGGTTTGATTGTTTAGACATGGTTGATTGTGAGCAAAGGTACAAAATTAACTCTTGTCTCTGCTCTTCCAGCCACTGTCTCCAGAACAGGGACACTGATGCCTTATGTGAAAGCCAAGGTATTGCACTTTTCGAACCCTATGGCAATTGATATAAGATGGCATAGTTACCTGATATTTATTGCTTGAGAAAATGGCTGAAAATTAAAGCAGACAGTAATTGGTTGAGAGTAAGAGCAGATCGCAATCTTGCTGGCAGCAATTTCTCCTTTATTTTTTACTGGGTTTTCTGTTTGCTTCTGCTGACATGTTTAACTTGCCTTCCCCCCACTGAAATCCTTTCTCTCTCCTTTTTGCCGTCCACCTTCCAGCAGAGCTCTTTGGATGGTAATCAAGCACATCTTCCAGGGATGATCTTTTGTTTGGGTCTGGTTTCAGGTCGTACCAGGAGCAGCTGGCAAGTTCAATAGCACACGGAAACAGTCTGCTGGAGCTCAGTTCCGCGTGAGTTATTGCTGCCCTGAAGTGCCCCTGGAGATGAGTGTGGTGATATCTTAGTGAAAGCTTCCAGGCTTCTAAGCATAGTTAAAGCATTCACCATCTGGACAGGGTCTTTTCTGGGTGCCAAGTACACCTGATCATGGTGGGAGCAACCCAGTTGTTATCAGAGCCTTGAAAGTTGCAGTGGGGTGGGAAGACAGTTCTTGCTGCAGGATGTTGTACACTGGGCTCTGAGACTGCTTTGGCTTGCTGAACTGTTCACCCTTCTCTGCCCTTGCCAGCATTCCCTGATGGTGCTCATGGAGAGGCTGTATTCTGCCAACCCACACTTCGTGCGCTGTATAAAGCCCAACAGCCAGAAGGAGCCAGGTGTGGTGGACAACCAGGTGGTACTGCTGCAGGTAAGGACAAGCTGCATCCTTTACAGGTATTTCTGCCACCTCTCAGTGGGGAAGGCAGACCCACCAAAAGGCTGTGCACACAGCTGGAAGCTGACTGGTCTGAGTCTCCACTTGCAAGAGATAGAGTAGGCATGTTTTTTTATGCAGGTAAAAGTTCTGGATACGTGGCTGTTTTTGTGACACAGTCTGGTAGGTCCAGCTTTTGCAGTCTTATTTCTCTTCCATTTATTTTTCACTAATGCAATGAGATCTGCTTGTCAGGCACTGAGATTCATCTTTGAAACTCCTGGATGGGAATTTGTACAGACAGTAATACTCCATAAAAAAATTATGTTTCTTGGAGAAGACAGTTTTCACCCATCATCCAGGGCAACTATGAATAGGAGCCAAGATGGGATTGCTTTGATAGGGGCTGAAATGTGCTGCCATGACTGTCCTTGGATAGTGTGTCAGGTCTGAGAACCAGATGCTTTAAAGAATACTGAAAATTATTAGAAGAGTTCAGAAAGCTCTCTGGCCTGTTTAATGTGTATAGAAAAGGATAGGATTAAGAGGGAAGTTCATCCATGCCTCAGAGTACTTCCTTGTCCAGATTTGGAATTGAAAGGCTATCCTCTAAGGGGCTAAGGCAACTCAGTACTCATGGCTGGAAGGTAAAGTTATTTCAGTCATTGTTTTTTATGGTTTCCAACTTTTTACTGAGAGTGCTTAATCATCAGAGTTACAGGATGTGGTAAATTCAGTCTTTAACCAAGGAAACATTTTCAGAAAGAACCTTTTTAATTTTGAACTAGAGAAGTTTATGACTGAATGAAGACATTTCTGGCTGCAGAGGAGCAAATTGGTGTCCTCATGACCTGTCTCTGATTCTCTGATCCTCTTTGTGGTGCTGCTTTAGCTCCATTACAATGGACTGCTGGAGACAATCCGTATCCGAAGGGATGGTTTCTCCTGGAGACCCTCATTTGAGGAATTTGCTGAAAGGTTTGTTAAAACCTCTGAATGTTTCTTATTAGATTTTGTTAGGGAAGCAGCCCTGGTAACCAGATATGGGCAAGAAGGGAAACAGCCTCTTTTAAGTTCACGTGCCTGAGATCATGGTGTTCTTTGCTGTGGGAGGCTGAGTGGGAAAAAGGGTAATTTATTGTTATTTGCTGTGAGGGTGATATGGATCAGGTCAGCACATCAGGAATGTGGATCTTACCTTGCTGTGTTGGGTTTTTTTTTTTCACAGATATGAAATTCTTCTTCTTAAACCAGATGTTTCTCTCACAAAAGAAAGGTAAGAATTGCTGTGTAGCAATTCAATTACTGTAAAACCTTGCTATCCTGTGGAATGAGACCTGGCTAATGTTCTCAACTTAGGCAGTCACAATTATGGTCAAGGGTTCCCACTGAACTCAGTGTGGCAGGGACTCAGGACAGTTGCCAGGTGCCTCTTCAGGCTTTTTCCTTACAGCCTCATGGGAGAATAAGAAGGTAAAGGTGATGCTGAGCAAGCAGCCAGCACTAAATGTCTCTCAGGATAGAGAGGATGTTTCTGGTCTAACAATTGCTTATGTGTAGAGGCATAATATAACCCCAGCTCTTTCAGAACCTGACTGTTCCTCACACAAATAAATGTCCCTCCAGCTCTGCAGTCTTACCTAGTCAACTTTTTACTTCTTATGTCTAGGACAGCAACTCTCCACCTCTTCTTTCCCACTTTCCCAGTCCCTCCTTCCTGCCACGGTCAACTGTGACTGATGGTGAAAATGAAGCATGTAGGGCAGCCAGCTGCCCTTTTCTTTTAAGAAAAGGATTTGAATGTTCCCTTGAAAAAGTTCTCTCCTGGAAGTAGCTCCTCCAGCCTTCACAGAGCTTCCTTAAAGTTTACTGGTGATACTGAATTAAAAAGAATTGCAAACCCAAATGAGACCTAAGTCAAGAGAGAATCTCATGGATTAGAGAAAGATGATGGCAGATGGGCAGCACAGTGGGTTTTCAGACACAGAATTTTTGAGGAAATAATTATTTTGGAGATAGATTCTGGCATGGTGGAAGTTGGCTGAGAAAGAAGGAAAACCACTTCTGCTTTGCTATGTGAGATAATAGCAAAAAAAGTGCCACTACAGTTTGACAGCCTGGATTTGCAGGCAGAGGGAGGAAGCTGTCTGTGCACTGCAGCTGGAGTGTTGCTTTCGGTTCTGAGTGTTGGCGAATCTTCTGAGGGACCCAAATTTTATCACTATTCTGAAAAAGGAAACTGGAATTGGAAAACAGACTTTCTCCGGAAGTCTTGCTGTGTTGACCTTGTAACTTATGTGCTTAAAAAAGTTTGGAAATGGAATGAGTAATAACAGTTCTGAGAATAAATAGGCTCTGCAGAATTGCCTCCCGGGGAGCCGAAGGAAATCTGTCTCTAGGAATCCCATTTGCTGATGTTCCTGAATGTGATCCTAGCGGTACCTCAAGGGGCACTGCAGACTGACTGGCAGTTACTGAATGTGATCGGGTGACAGGGCATAGAGGATGTAATGCAGAAACATTGAGGCACTTTTTCCCCCTTTATGCACCTAAAACCACTGGCTGCAAGGTGCTGGCTTTGGGTGGAAAATTATTTATTTCACTTTTTCCTCTCTTTCAGCTGCTTGGAGATACTGCAATGCACAGAGCTGACAGGCTGGATATGTGGGTAGGTGTGGATCACTGTTGCTGGGAGTGAGGGGCATGCACTGCTGACACTTTATACATACAGACTGTTACCTGGTACTCTTTAGGGAAAACTTTGTGGCTGTAGGCCTGCCCAGAGGGTGATTGGATGTAAGTTTAGACAAACTGTTTCTCACTGCTTCTTTTTCTCCCCAACTTCTCAGGAAGTCACGACTTTTCTTTAAATATTGGCACCAGGAACAGTTGGCAAAGTATGTGGAGCGACTGGAAAAAGCAACAATTGTCATACAGAAAGGTGAGCACTGGGGCAAGAGAGTCCCTCAACTCTGATCTCTGATCAGGGCAAGGAAATCTTTTCTCCAGTCCCTGCTTCCCCATTCCACCTTTGCAGATGACAGAAAGGCAGGCCATCTCCAGGCCATCTCCATTTCAATGTCCTGGGGAGTCAGCGTGCTTATTGCAGATGCCCACCTCTTCAGTGCTTATCCTCAATCAGGGAGAGCCATCACACAGTGTGAGCTTGGAAAGGGAAAGCACATGTGCAGGAGAACTGAGCTGAGCAGGGCAAGCATATGATTTGGCTGCACCCTGAAATCTGGGTAACTGTTCTCTGGAGTGAGGACTTATTTGAGAGTGGTGTTGAACTGAGGAGAGGGAAAAGAAGATGAATGAAGCAGATCTCATTCCTACTTTTAGCGACAGGCAGAAGAGGATGAAGTTTTCCTTTGGTGTGTTTTTTTTATTTCCTTTCTGGTAGTGTCTCCCTGGCAGCCTGTTTCTCCAGAGCAGGCACTGTGGGCAGTTTGGTATTTCCCTCTGTACAAGTTTCATGAGGACTGTGGAACCAGGAAGAAGAGGCTGTCATCCTGCCTAGTCACTCTCTGTTGTACTTGTCTGTTGTAATTACATGTCCACAACCCACTTCAGTATGTTGCACTGCTGAAGCATCTGAGCAGCTTCCAGCTGGGTGCTGTACAGCATAGCAAACATCAGGCTGTCACACGCTGTGCCTGGTTCTCACCCATGGGGAAGATGTGTGGGTAGAGTGAAATGAGGAAGTGTGGCTTTCAGTTCACGTGCTTTAGTAGCTGGTAGACTAGGCAAGAAAATACAATGTCTCTAAAGCTCCTGATGAACCCTTTGATGGCTGCTTATGGCAAAGGTTATCCTGTGGGCTGACACCATGGAAATCCCATCTCCTGCAGGGAAGAGCTTTGCTTTTACTGAGTAGTGCCAGCAGGGTACTGGGGGGATAGATGGTTAACAGAAACCCTTCTGTGAGACATTGTTTTTTAGGTATCCTGTGCCTTGGCATTAAAGTTGAGAGCTTAGATCTGTAATTCGATTTTTTTAAATCTCTGATCTGGCAGCTTAGAGAGTAGAAGACAGTTCTCATGGGGTTTTGACTTCCTGCTCAAGTAGAGTCTGCTTTGCTCTTTATTAACATGATTGAAGTGTTGAGGGCTTTTCCCTGGATGGAGGAATATCACCCAGTGTGCTTCCCCAGCAAGTGACAAAGGCATGACGAGCATTTTTATTATTTTTTTTTCTAACAACAGCTTTTCTCTGAACAGTTTTCAGGGCATTCAGATGCAGGAAGATTTACCTAAAACTGGTGGCTGAGCTGAGAGCTCAAGAGAAGGCAGAAAGAGAAAGAAGAAAGCAGCTGGCAGAGGAAGCAGAGGCCCAAAGTGAGTTGTTCCCACTGCCCCTGGGCTTCGCCATTTGTGCAATGATCACCTCAAGGTTCTGTAAGCTCCAGGTGGTGGCAGCCTGCCTTCAGCTTTCTGGGTCTGGGGGCTCCATCAGTGTGGTGGGCAGGGAGGTGCCAACGTTTCTGCCATTTGAAAGTGCAGCTCTCTCTGTGGGGAGCAGAAGCAGTGTGGTGAAGGTTGTCTGCTGGGCTGTGTGTTTCCCACACACTCCAGACAGCAGAACCTGTCCCTGTCCTGGGCATATGGAGGATGGATCTCATAGATCATATTCATCAGTGACCTGGATGAGGGGACACAGTGTGTCCTCAGCAAGTTCACTGATGATACCAAACTGGGAGGGGTGGCTGACACTCCAGAGGCCTGTGCTGCCATCCAGTGTGACCTGGACAGGCTGGAGAGCTGGGCAGAGAGGAAGCTAATGAGGTTCAAGAAGGGCAATTGTAGGGTCCTGCACCTGGGGAGGAAGAACCCCATGCACCAATATAGGTTAGGGGGGGACCTGCTGGAAAGCTGCTCTGAGGACAAAGATCTGGGAGTCCTGGTAGACAGTAAATGATCCCTGAGCCAGCAAGGTGCCCTTGCTGCCAAGAGGGCCAATGGAATCCTGGGGTACATAAGGAAGAGTGTGGCCAGTAGGTCTAGAGAGGTTATTCTACCCCTCTGCTCTGCCCTGGTGAGGCCACAGCTGGAATACTGCATCCAGTTCTGGGCTCACCAGTTCAAGACAGACAGGGAGCTACTGGAGAGAGCCCAGCAGAGAGCAACAAAGAGAACTGGGGGATTGGAGCATCTCCCTTATGAGGAAAGGCTGAGAGAGCTGGGACTCTAGCCTGGAGAAGAGAAGGCTGAGGG
The DNA here is from genome assembly GCF_000747805.2 of Chaetura pelagica. NCBI lineage: Eukaryota > Metazoa > Chordata > Aves > Apodiformes > Apodidae > Chaetura > Chaetura pelagica. Next base: position 4,053,765 of record NW_009952481.1, read on the forward strand.
GAGACCTTATCAATGCCTACAAGTATCTAAAGGGTGTGTGCAAGGAGGATGGAGCCAGACTCTTTTCAGTAGTTCCCTGTGAGAAGACAAGGGGCAATGGGCACAAACTGGAACACAGGAAGTTCCACTTAAATATGAAGAAACACTTCTTTACTGTGGGGGTGACTGTCAGTGGAACAGGCTGCCCAGGGAGGCTGTGGGGGCTGCATCTCTGGAGATACTCAAGACCCGCCTGGATGCAGTTCTGAGGAATGTGCCCTGGGGCATCCTGCTAAAGCAAGGGAGTTGGACTAGGTGATCTCTAGAGGTCCCTTCCAACTCTTAAAATTCTGTGATTCTGTGATCTTGGGTGCTAGATCTCATCTTCTCTTTTCCCCATGGCAGAGAAGAGCTCCCGCCCAGTCCCTATGCCGCGGAAATGGTGCCCTCAGCCTTGTTGCCGTCCTCCTGATAAGCCACCGGTGCCACGGCCACGCAGCAAGCTAGCAGAGGTACAAGTATTGCCTCTGCTTGGGGCCCTTCAGCCAGGTGTGCTGGTTCCCTGCCCTTCCCACCTTCTGCATGCATGTGCTCTCCTGCATGTGGTCCCAGGAGAAGTTCTTGTTGTGAGAAGTGAGAGCATTCTTTCCTGCTGTGGTTAGAGAAGCATGGTCAGGACCTCTGAGGAACTGAAAGCATCATTTGGCAGTTTGTGACTGATCTTGTCTCAAGGGACTCAGGAGTGGGATCACTTCTAGAGTGATCCTTTCAAAGGTTCCCTGCCTTTGACCTTGCTTTCATTCTTTCTTTCCCCCTCTCTTCACTTCCAGTCCACTCCGTTTGATAACTTGGACCCTTCTGCACCTCGCCCTGTTCTGGGAACAAAAGAGCCAACTGGGGAAGAGACAAAAATAAGTAATCACAAGAGAGGAGCAACTCTCCGCTGGTTCAAAGAGACACAGGCTGAGAAGGTCATGCAGAACGATGGGGCCTTTCCAAGCTGGCTGCATGGGATGATCAGTCGGAGGTGAGTACCCTGGACACAGTGGCCACAGCTGGGGCTGTGGGAAGCAGACAGAAGCTGCAGTGTCCTTAGTAGGACTGTGTAGGTTGGATTTGCCAGTACTTGTCTCCTTGAGGAATGGGAGCTACTTGCATAACCTTCCACTTTCAGACTGTGAGCTTCAAACCCGCAGGGGGAGCTCAGAGCTCCCCATCACAGGATGCAAATGCTGAAGCCAAATACAGATCCTGTGCCGGGTCGGGAGGCTTGGGAAGTACCTGGAGAAGAAATGCACACATGTACACTCTTGTGGACCATTCCCAGAGATGTGATATGGAATGAAGATGAGCTTTTGGTCTGACTCATTATGACTGTTATCATATTTCTCAGTTTACCTTAGGAGAAGACTTGAGCTCAGTTGACAGCAAGATAATACAGAATTCAGTGTACATTCAATTTTTTAAAAATATTAAGCGGGGCTTTAATGAGTACCCAGTAGCAAAATGCCCCCAAAGACTCCAGAGATGTCAAAAGGAAGATTTACTGTTGATACCTCTGCCCATCTAAGGCGAGTGCAGCAGAGGTGGAATTCACATCCCTTTAGGCTGGACGAGACATTGCATTTTGTTTATGAGACTGTGAACTTCAAACTATTTTGGGAAAGCCTTTATTTGAATGCTTGAAATTTTGCTACTGAGTAGGCCTCACACTTCACTCACTCACTTGGCTGGACCAAGCACTACTTTCCAAGCAGTTTGGTATTAAGATAAATGCTGATTATTCCAGTGATCAGATAGAAGCAAGACAGTGGGGTTAGCAGGTAGACATCAGAATCTCTGGCTACAGTCTCCCCTGTGTGCAAACAATTCTATAGTGCTGCATGCTTGCTAAGTGCCAGTGTCCCTTATTTGGTGGGATTTGTGTGTGGGCATTGCTGCCAAGCATGCCTGTCACTTGAACACCTTTATCATCTTGTTCCAGTTCAGAACTTCTATCTGTTCAAGCTGCAAGTCTCCTTCAGTCTTATTATATCACAAGTTCCTGGATTTTGTCAGCTTATCAGTGTGTACATTACTCAAAGACATTGTACAGCACATTACCTTAGTAAAGGATTCTACTGTAGCTGACAGCTCTCTGGTAGCTGCATTTTTTTCTTTTTTTTAAAGATAATTAACAAGCCCTCATTTTCATTAGTGCTTTTGTCCACAAATGCGAGAATGCCAGACAGGAACTAGCACCTGGAAGCCAAAACTGTCCAAAATTTGGTATAGGCTGGCCATGAGTACTTCGCAATGAAGGACTTAGCAGATCCTTCCCAAAGAGACTGAAGATTAGACACTTCTGAAGTGGTGTTTCCCACTGCTGGATTTAAGACTCCATGTAACAGAGCAGCAGAGCAATCCCAACTGCCCTGCTGATCTGCAGTCACCTTTAGCCTGGAGCAGGGCACATGACAAGCACAAAGCAGTGCTTTGTCTATTGGGCAGAGAGGGGGAAGACCCACTTCCAGCAGGAAGTTTAGAGAGCCAGAGTGGTGTAATCTACGTTGGTGTTTGTCCAAGGCACTGGGCTTACCTTGTGCTGAGCACCACTACCCCACAGCATCCCAGTTCCTTCCGTCAGCTCTGGAATGTAGGGAATGTTTATGTGCACAGCCTCCTTATGCTTTGTCACATGTGCTGTGTTGGAAGGTTGCTGTTGCTATTGCACTAGTTTGACTGCTGGAGCAGGTTTAGAGCAGCCCTGCTTGGAGAAGCTTTGGCTAGGAGTGTTGTGTCTCCTCAGCCTGCTAACAACTCCTTGCACCAGCAAGTCTGGAAACCTCTAGCTGAGAACACATGGGGCAGGTGCTAGCCTCCTTGTGGACTGGTCACACAACCATGGTGGCATATGAGACAGGATGGGTGTCCCTGCACAGAGGCAGCTGCTCACTGTCTGCTGAAAAACTCTTTCCTGCTTCCAGGGAAGCTGAAAACTTGCTGGTTGACAAGCCTTTGGGTTGCTTCCTAGTTCGGATCAGCCAGAGTCGACCAGGCTACACCTTGACATACAGGTAGGTAATAAGCCTTGCAGAGTAGGAAAAAGAAGGCCCTAAACTGAGCTATGCATGGCTGGATGAGTTAACTTTTTTCTCTGCAGATGAGTCCAGTGAGGATGGTGTTCATCCTTTCCTGTTGTGGGTGCCTCAGCTTGGAGTAGCAGACACGACACTGCAGAGTCTGTCTCTTGCCAAAAGGGGCAAACAAGGTTGAAAGAAGCATTAACGGAAGGACACAAGTCTAGAAGAGGGTCTGAGGAGGGGCAATCAGAGTGCTACAAGGACATGATCTTTGTACAGCCTCAGGGAAGGCATAGGGCAGAATTCTCATGTGGACAACAAGCATGAGAGGTGGTACCGTCTGCTGAGCTTTGGGTCTGGCTGCTGGGGTTCTCCTGTCACTAACCCTGGGGAGATGCTCCTCCAGCCCCTACCAGAACAGTGTCTGACATTCCAGCACGGTGCATCTTCCACGTTTTTGTGCTCTTTGTTACTGTGGCTCCTGCTCACACCTGGCCTCTGGAGACAAGTGCAGGGAGGGATGACTGGGTCCCAGGGAGACACTGTGGCCCCAAGCCTTGACAGTTGCTGCCTGCCCCCCTCCCCAGGGGCAAAGGCCGCTGCAGACACTACATGATCCAGGTGCAGTCCAACGCACGCTACGTCATCCTGGGGGAAGACCGGGCTCACACCTCGCTCACCGAGCTGGTTCGGTATCACCAGGCTGTGGGCATCCAGCCCTTCATGGAGACACTGACTGTGCCCTGTGGGCAGGTGAGTGTCCAGGATCTGCAGCCAGAGGAGAGGATGGGGTGTGGGCTGTGCCCTGGGTGGATAGAGTCACTGTGGCAGCAGCTGTCTTTTGTATTCTGGCCAAGCAGCCTGGCATCTTCTGCATATGCTGGGGAGATGCTACTAGCTGGGCACTGGGGAGTCCTGGGGTGTGGGAGAGACCCTGGTGGGTGGGTGACACTTCCCTGCCCCTTGAATGTCAGCAGTGGGCACAGCTGGGTATTCCAGTGTGTTGAGCTGTTTGGGGTATGTGGAGAGTCTGCAAGCCACTGCTAAATATGCTCTTTTGTCCCCTCAGAAAAGTGGTGAGAGTTTGGATCCAGAAAATCTGGAGTGCCTTAAGCAGGGTCTGTCAGCTGCCAACGGGGGGTCCTCTCCAGAGGACCAGCCCTGCCCCTCCAGGCCTTCCACCAACAAACCTGCTCCGCAGCAAGGAGCAGCCTCGGTTCTCATGCACTTGCAGTACAGGCAGAACAACAATTTCCAAAGCCAGCAGAGCAGTGTGAAAAAGCCAAGCTCAGACAAGGAGGGAAGCCAGCGACAAGCTTTCCCTCACCTCCATTCTTCCATACGTCTGGCGATGCAGGAAATCCAGCAGGTGAGATGAGGCACCCACAACCAGTGTGGAACATGTGGAGCTGCCCCATCCAGGGGCAGGAGAGAGGAGGCTTCCACTGGTAGCTCCTCGGTCATGGGATGGTCTGTGGGTCAAGTCTATTTTCACTGGAAGTGCTGGGCTGGTGAAGACCCTGGGAAGGGGTCGCTGAGATGCCTGAAAAAAAGTCCACAACAGAAGGGGGCTGTGATGTGGCCAGTGTCCCAGTCACTGCTCTCCTAATGCTGTCTCTCTGCTTCTCCAGCAGTTCTCTTCCATTTTCTTGAACAACTCTCTACAGAGCTGCTGTCAGTCTCTCAGCGTTAAGGACATAAAGCCCAACTGACATGGTAAGAGGAGGCAGCACACAGGAAGGCAGACAGCAATTGCAGCTTCCCTGGTAAATGGAGGAGCAAAGGGGCTCTTGCCTTCCTGCTCCACCTGGAGCATTTTTTGGCTACCAGCTTTCTAGAAACCACAATAAAAACAGAGGGCAGTGGCCAGCATTCATTCCAGGGCTGCAAAAAGACCAGGAAAAATGGGAAAAATCAGCATAAGATTGGGTTCCCAGCACCTGTGCTGCACAGTGTGCCTGCAGTTCAATATCAAGGCTGCTGGAGGGAGCTCACAGGTTTTTAGAGGCCCAGGGCTGGAAGAAAGAATGCTATCAGAAAGCATATCTGCTTGTGGAGAGAGGCACCTATCAGAAGTGGGTGCTGGGCGGAAGCAGTGAGCCAGAAGCAAGGTGGAGAACATACAAAAAGCAGCAAACTGTCAGGACTTTAAGCAAGGCCTCAGCAGCTGGAAACAGCTGGTTACTGAGGCTGTAATATACTGAGAGGGATATAGGAGTATATGGAGTGGGCCAGGATGCTTCTGACACAGCTGGCTATGCCCCATGCCTTGATTGCCTGAAGCATCTAGTGGATGCGCAGCTCCCCTTGTGCAGCCAAGTGGGTGAGTCCCTGTCCCATTCAGTTGCTAAAGGGAGGAGGAAGCAGGATTAGTGCTGTTGTAAACATCTGGAAAAATCTCTGTGTCAGCTGGGAGTGCAGAGAGATCTGAAGAGCATGCTGTTGGCTTCAGATCCACTGTGGGGCTTACAGCCCTGCACCAGGGTTACTGAGATACCTGTGTGGTTCTGCTCCCAGGAATTTATGTTGGAATGAAGCTTTTTGGTTTGGTCCTGTCTTGTCTTGTCTTTGATGGCTGATAAAATCCTCTGCCTTAAGTGTTTGACTCAGTTGTTTGCCTGATGGTGGGTACTGATGTACCCAGGGGATGCTCCTTGTGTCTGAAGCTAGGCAGAAGAAAGACAAAACATGTGGGATTTGCATAGATAATTGCAAGCATGTCTTACTGAGACTGCTGAGTGGCACCCTCCCTTTATGTCCTCCACTGAGTTGTGTTTCTTGACTTTCTTGTAGGTTGGAGTGACTCAGCCGTGTCCTGTTTCAGTGCTGCTGGGCCTTAACCTAACTCAGTGAACATACTGGACATACAGCAGCCTTTTTTCTTTTCTTTTTGTGTTTGCTGCACCCAGCTGGCCCTGTGCCTTTAGACATGCCTGCTGCAAAAAATGAACTTTCATGAGCACTCAGCTGGTCTCAGCAGCTGAGACTGCAGTATCTGGACCAGTCTGGTCCTCACAGAGGGGAGAGGATGGGAACAGCCACACTGCACAGTCCCACAGTGCCTGACAGTCCATGTGTCAATACTTCAACGTGCCTAGAGACCCCTCACCTTGCACTGTTAGTAGTCTCAAACTGGATGTCTTGAAACAGCATGTTTTCTCACAGATACCTGTACTGATTTCCTACCTCTTTCTCTTCAAGTCCTGTCTCTCTTTTCATCCTGTGTGTCTGCTGCTCTGAGTGCCAAGGGAAGCTGGGCTTGGGAAGTCAGGAGTTAAACTGGTGTGTCCAGTTTTTTCATTGCAGGAGCACTTGAACAGGAACTGAGACAAGGGGCAAGAAGATCTTCCTGCAGAGGGAGTTTCCTGCCCTTGCATCAGTGTTCTGGCACACTGCTGCCCAGTCCTTGGCCACAACTTAAGTCAGGGAACCACTGGGGAAACCCTCTTGTTCATCCTGGTTAGAATCACTACAAGGTGGGCTGGACAACACGCTAGTTTACAGTGAGGATAGGGAGCTTGGAACATACAGAACCATGCTACTTGTTATGTATTTTCTACCTTCTAAAATAAATTTATGTTGTTTCTATAAGGAGTGTTTTTCTGTGACCTGCAGCAGTTCAGCCATGGACTGCAAAGGGACGAGAACAACTAACACCTCTGAGGGCAAACAGGATTGTGTGAAGTGTCTCGGTGGAGAAGCTGAAGGTTCAAGGGCCAGTAATCCGGGTGTACAACTGCCACCTGAAACAATGCTCTCCTCCATGCTAGCCTCATCTCCCCATGTATGCTGTGGGTGGGGCCTCCTCTTTGCAGCCTGTGCCAAGCTTCCTCTGGCTCAGTGCTTCCCTGGCAGACCCCTCTGCACCAGGAGACAGACACACTGCCCACCCCACTCCACCCCTCCCTGTCCCTGTTGCACAGGACTTCACTGCCCTGTTTGAAAAAGAATCATAGAATCATAGGGTCAATATGCTGAGTTGGAAGGGACCCATCAGGATCGAGTCCAACTCCTGTCCCAGTGTAGGGCACCCCTAGAATCACACCCTGTGCCTGAGAGCATCATCTGAATGCTGTGACCACTTCCCTGGGGAGCTTGTTCCAGTGCTCAACCACCCTCTGGGTGAAAAACCTCTTCCTAAAATCTAACAGGAACCTCCCCTGATTCAGCTTCCTGTAATTTCCCCAAGTCCTGTCATTGGTCACAGAGTGAAGAGATCAGTACCTGCCCCATCTCTTCCCCTCATGAGGAAGCCACAGACTGCAATGAGGTCACCCCTCAGCCTCCTCTTCTGCAAGCCGAACAATCCAAGAGACCTCAGCCACTCTCCACAAGTCATAGTGGATGCTTGTGGCTGTGTCTGAGCTGCATTTAACCATGGGGCTGCTTCACTTCCCTCCCCTGTGCTTTCTGGAGCAGCAGTGCTGAGCTGTGCTGGGTCACAAGGGAGCACAGCTGGGGACCAGACAGGGAAGCAGTGGCAGTTCCAGCCTGACATGCTGGCTCTCCCCAGCCCTGCCTTGCAGCACTAACACACCTTTTCACTTTCTCCTGCTGGGTTTTGGCAGCTGCTTTGAGGCTGTTCAGGACAGAACCAGTCCAGGCAGTCCAAGGCTGCTGTTTGCAGAATCTTCCTGGCTAAGCCTTGTCCTCTGTGCCAGTGTTCTCCTTGGCTTCCTCCACTGCTGAGCAGCTGGGAAGCCTTCTTTCTGGATAGCATGTAGAACTGCCTCATGGCCAAAACATTTCCAAGAACTCACTAGTTCACAGAACTGAGAAGTGTATGAGAAATGCATTTCAGCAACAGAGCTCTGGAATTCCTTCCTAATTTCTGTGCCACAGAGCATGGTGTAAGCCCAGGGCTAAGGTCCAGCAGCAAAACACTGTTCACTCCTATGGCCTGGCAGGGATAATGCTGAACCAAGGAGGGTGGCGAAGAGTTTTCCCCTAGCAGCTGCCTCCAGTACCTCCTGGGTGCTGTTGCAGGCACAGCTTACAGGGAACACTGGGTGGGGGACATTAGGGGAGGGTCAGAACACTTCTCCAGTGGTTGTGCATGGCACATCTCTTGGCAAGCCTCCCAAAACCAAGGCAGATCTACTACAGATTTTTTTTTTCCCCTGTTTTGATGGATGGTAGGTAGAATTGCAATGTGGGCAGCCAGGAGCCTGGCACGGACCCAGGGAGCACACCTGGGCTGGCAGGTCAGGTTTCTTCCAGGTCTGCTACTTCTGCTTTTTCTGTGACATGGCAAGAGGAAACGAAGGGAAGAGCAGGGTGATGAGCTGCTAGGCTGAGGAGGTTATGCAGCACTGGAGGCGCTGGCATGATTTCTGCAAGGATCTGGTTTGCAGGAGCGTTAACAAACAGACAATGCTTGGCTTATATACAAGGTCTAGCCAAGCTCTGGAGAGCAGTGCTGGGGCTGTCATAGACAGAAATATGTGCCAGCAATGAGGAAAAGATGAGAAAGGAGCTGGGAATACAATAGGCTGCTGAAGAAAAAAAAAAATAATAAAAATGCAGATTTTACATCTCCAGCATGGTCTTTTCTTGCATGCTTCTATATTGTGGCCAAAATCAGGCACTGGAGTTCTGTGTGAAAGCATGAGCTATACTAAAGGTTTCTTTCATCTTCCCCCTAAAGATGGTCTTCTCCATTGCAGAGGAGCAGCTACATGAGCAGCCCTACCTCATTTCCTATGGCAGCAGTTTGCCTTGTGGCACTCAGAAAGTTGTGTCTTAGGAAAAGCAAAGAGCAAATTGCATCAGGCATTGTGGGAAGGCTGTTCATGTTTTATCACGTTGGGAGTTCATCTGGCGTGTGATGAATTGAATAGGATGTACTCACATAAAAGGCTCTATTGGGCTGAGTGAGCAGGGGCAGCACCCAGAGAAGGCCTGGCAGCCCGCAGACCCCCTGAGCCCTGCATTTCATGCCCCATGGGATTCAGCTGAGGTCTGAGGGGAAGGCCAGGAAGAGAAGCCTGGGTGTGGGGAGCTGGGCAGAGCTGGCACCCAGGAAGGCAGGAAGAGCAGCAAGAAGGTGCTTCAATCCACAGGAACAGGAACTGGAAGTGCTACAGGGACCTTCTGGCTTGGAGACTTGGGAGGAATTTTACTTCATAATCTGTGCCTTCCCAGTCATTGTCCCTACTCCATTCTTACAACTGGTGCTTCGCTGTGTCCTTTATGGAGATTCCATAACCTGCCTCCTTGTTTTCACAGAGAGGTTTTGTGTTCCTTTCTTGTCTCGCTCTGTGCCTTACATCTGAATGATTTTTGCGGCAAACATTTTAGTTTATCACCTGTTTCTGTCCAAACTGAAGCTCAGTCTTGCCTTTGTCCTTGAGGTGTCTGGCCAGCAACTCCCCACCAAGCTGGCTAAAACAGAAATTTTCTTTCCTCTCTCCTTTCATTCTCAGCCTTCCTTGTTCTTCTTTTTCGTAGCTCTGCTTCTCCTCTCCTCTCCTCTCCTCTCCTCAGTTTGGCCATCATCTTTGATGTAGACTTGAGGTTTAGGAACGTGAACCTGCAACCCAAGGACCAGTATGGCTTGTGATCTCTTTTCACACAGCTGGCAGCCCTCATGTTGTTTGCTTTCTTCCAGGGCGATGCTATGGTGTATGCTCATGCTTCCTTCCCCAAATACATTTTAAAGACCTATTTGGCCCTCAGCCTGGACAAGGCTTTCCACACTGCTCTTAGCCTCACTTCAGTCTATGTCAAGTGACTGTGGAGTGTTGTAACAGCATCTCGAGGTACAGCCTTTTCTTTCTCCTACTTAACCCTGTTGTCCACACCAAACACTTGCATCATGTGTCGTCGCTTTGCAGCAACATTTAGGACAGGCTATTTGACCGGGGCTTTGCTGATCAACTTGCTCCTTCTGGTTCATCACAAAAGCATACAAACTGCTGTCTGAGCTGAAGGCTTCAAACCAGCACAGGATCCTGGCTGTGAAGGTGGCCAGTGGGGTATGGTTGGAGCAGATTCAAGAGCAGTGTAGGCATAAAGCCATGCATCCTTTGCTGTGTGTTTTGATCAATAGTCATTTTAATATTATTCTGACCAAAGTATCCTTCTGTCTATCAGTCCTTCCTGAGTTGCTTTTCCATAAAAGCATCTCATTGCTTTTGATCCATTCTAGATTATTTTGTCTCTGTAGCAACCCTACGCAATTAATTCCTCAGACTTACAATGCATAACAAAGAAGTACTTAAATTTGTTTGGCTTTTAACCTGCTGTTTAATTATTTAATCAATATGTCCTTCTTTCTATACTATAAAATGGCACAAGTAATTGTTTCCAAAACAGCTCGCTCACTGCACATAATTTTCATGCATCAGTTTCTCTCCCTTGTTAGTCTTCTCTGTCCTGTACATTTTATTTTCCCTTTCCCCTTTTGTGCCTCTTCTTAATTCCACTGTTTATTGTCAGAGAGGGAAAGGAGAAACCTCAGAGATGACCCTCAGGCCACTTCCTTGAGTAGGGATAACTCATCTGAACTCTCCCTTTGTGCAGGTAGAGCTTCTCCTTGTAAATTACATCTACCAGTGCTGACTTTAATTTGTAATTCTGTCATCCAGCTGCTTGTTGTGAGATCTTTATTGAACTCTGCAGCAAGTGCTCATTTTCACAGCACCACACACCTCAGCTTCACCAGCAAGCT
>NW_009952481.1:4064533-4069368 GCF_000747805.2 Chaetura pelagica
TAGCACAGATCCTGGTGGGACAGCACTGCTATGTTCCTCTGCCTTAAACACTCTCCATTTTCCATTCACTGTCTTTTGCCTTGTTAGTAACCATGGCAAACAACATGTCGTGGAGAATCTTGATCGAGGCCATTTAGGCCTGGGACCTTGCTGAAAGTGTTTTGGCCATCCCAGTACATCCATCTATCCAACCACATCCAAGAAACACGATTCCTCACTCCGTTAAGGAATGAGAAGTGACTTCCTTCCTCTAGAGTAGGTTTTTTTATTCCCCTTTAATCTCAGTTCTCAAGTGCCCAGGGAAGCTATTCCTGATTCCTGTGTGGAACTCAGATTCACAAGTCACAGGTCTCCAGAGTTACTCAAAATTCTGAAAAAAACCCCACCAAAATCCCAACCCTGGTGTCCTGGTTTGAGCCAGGATGAAGCCAATTTTTCTTTTTACTTATTTTTTTTTTTCCTTCAGTAAGCTTACTTTTAACTCGCAACAGTGTGTTCTGCTAGGCTGATAAGACAGTGGAATGTTTTTCTAACTACTGATGCTTCAAGGCTGCACCTGCACTCTGCAGGCTCAGACACTATGGGGAGATCTGTGACCCCCCCATAGGAGGCTGAGTTAGACAGACAGCAAAATTGGCCAGAGATATTCCATTCCATATATCTATGTAAGCTCAAAGGAAGGTCAGAGATCAGAGAAGACAACTCCCTTCCTTCTTCTTTTTCCCTTCTCTTCCGTCCATGGCCGGCGTCCGGGCAGGACTCTGTTCATCCATCACCGTCGACCCTTAGGCTCGAGCTCTCCTGACCCCCATAACTCTCTGCTTTCTCCAGCAGCAGCTCCGAGATTCCTTGGGACTCTTCCCAGTTCAGGGAAGTGCTGTGGGAGTTGCTGGGGTGGGGGGAGGCGAGAGGATTTTGCCCATACCTGAATATATCTGTATATAATTGTATATATTTTCTTGTATCATTTATTAGTGTTTTAATTGAAGCTGTGTAGTTTAGTTTTCAATCCAGCCGAGTCTCTCTCTTTTTCTCTCTCTCCTTCCCTACCTGGGTGGGAGGGAGAGGGGATCGAGAGCATTGTTGTCGGACCTGAGTCAAACAGTGACACCTGGGGCATCTCATTTTCCTGCTGTCATTCCTCTGGTTTCAAGCTGAACTAAGCAACAGGTTGCATGACCCTTAGAAGCTGAAAGACCTGTGTTGGGTTCTGCCAGAGCTCTTGGATAAATGCCATCTGTGTCATTTACTGTTTGTGTTATATATTGGTTTTGAATCGTACCCTGCTGATGCTTTCACTTGAAGCAGGTTCCCTCATTCCTCCCTGCAAAAGAAGGATGCAGCATGGGAATTTACCCTTGCTCCTTGCTAGTGTGGAAAACTCGTGCTTTTCTACTGGACCTCTGTCTTGTATGTTCTTTCACACCTCTGTCACCTGTGCACTCTACAGCAAGCTTCCAGTGTGAAAATGCTTTTTTGTTTGTTTGGTTTGGGGTGGTTTGAGGGTGTGTGTGTGTTAGTTTTTCAGCTTATCACTCTGACAGACCCAGATAGTTTTCCATTTAATTTGTTGTGGTTACTCTCCCTCAGAGAATTGTGGGAAGTTTTGAGATATGACAAAGAGTGTGTCATCTCTTCCAATAAATTTGATTTATTCTCTTGCGTGTTAATTTGATTCTTCAGAATTTGAAGCTTCCTGGAAACCCACTAGGAAAATCACATTCTATTAGCCAACTTTCTATGCCTTGCAGCCAGCTTTACGTGGCAGGTTACCAGATTCCAGCAGTTTCACCTTGAGCTACTTCAGTGCCAGTTGGAAGGACGTGAAGAATTCCACAAGGGTGTAGGATTAATGCCCACAGCAGCACCACGGACCTGAGTCCACCAGCAAAGTTATGGCCAGTCTTTTTTAGCCCCTTCTGCAGAACATTCACTCTTGAACAAGGCTTAGGGCAGTTGCTGACCCTGCTCTCATCATGCTTTTGGGATGCTCCTGATTACAGGAGCACACTCAGGGTTCCCTGAGGAAGCACAGTGTTTCTGAAGCTCACAGCTGCTCTGGTCAGGGCAGACCAGGCTGGAGGGCTTTCAGCTTGAGCTTTGGCCTGTGCAAGGAGCTTGCCGTGTCTGGGGTCAGCTCTCAGCATCACAGATCCTGGCAGTTCACAGCCGGGGGAAACCCTGGTGCACCGCAGATTTTGTCCCCAAAGCTGTGCTTGGCTTCCAGTCAAGCACAAACATTCAGCAAATTAGGATGTTGGAAAATTAGGAAGAAAAACCACTTGACAGCATCAGGAGACCTGAGAGGGCACCTCAAAGGGTTTCTCCTGCTGCTTTTTGTGCCTTGGAGGTGTCTGCCAGCAACCGAGCCCTGCTGCGGCTGGTGTAGCAGGCATCGGCACAGCTGCTGAGCCTCTGCCAAAGGCAGCATCTCACCCAAATACTGCGTGGGCTGGACCGACAGCAGCTGCTCAGCAAGAGCCCGCCGAGCTGGGGCTGTGCCCACCTGGTTGCTGCTGGGGTGGAGCGGGCGGGAGGCGGCGGGACCTGCGGGAGCTCTGCTGCTGCAGAAGCCAGCCTGGGTCTGGCATGGTCACCTGTGATCCAGAGATCCACACCAACCACTAGGTTTTTTTTCTTCCTGCCCTGCTGTTTTGATGTGCACACATCGTGCTCTTCAGCGGCAAAGCTGCACCAGGAGTTGGGGGTATTAGCACCGGTGCTGCTCTGGCTCCAAGCCAGCACCACACTGGTCAGATCATCCATAGCACAGGGCACGCCCTGGCCTCTGCACAGGTGTCTTGGAGCACAGCCCCCAGTATGTTGAGATGGAATTGCACAGATTCAGCGTTTCTCAAAAAGCAGATGAGCTTTTCCTAGCCTGGGAAGCAAACTATAAAGATGTTTACTGTCTTGGCTGCGGATGGAGCCACTTCTGTGTCTTTACATCCACAGCATAGTTAATCTACAAACTGTCCTCAAACAAGAGAGAGTTGGGTTTCAGGGGGGACTTTGTATTTGAGATAGTGCTGCAAAACATGACCCTATGCCATAGCCAACAACATTCTGTAATATTTGCCTATAACTTTAAATTGCAGCTCTGTTTTGGTTTCATCCAAATCGAGGTGTTTCCTAATGCACGACTTTCAGCTCTAGTTCCACTACTCCGTAACTACTGTTTTAATTCTTCTGTAACCTGTTTCTGAGAAAGAAGAAGAGAAGCTACTCTGGAAGGATCTGTTTTATCTGAGGAAGCTTCACAGGACAGAGCGACTGGCATGTTTGTGCCAAGGGCTCCAAGAAGAGGTGCCACGTTGCCTCAAGACCAGCCCAATCAGCCTGTCTAGTGCATGCATCCTCTAGCCCTGTAGATCTCGTGACCTGGTGAAAACACAGGCCCATTCCTCCAGTCCAGGGCGAAGGAAACTTGGCCTCTTCTCAGCCAGATGGCTAACGGCTGGGACAGGGGACGGCAGCGCTAACACTGCATCAAAGGCTTAATGAATTCCAAAATCATGTGCTCCACGTGACAGCACTAATGCTCCCCTTCAGCGGCTCATTCAGGATTGGGTTAAAAACACATTTGTCTGACAAGTTCCCAGAGCTCGTTACTGCTCTTTTGATCCTGTTATCCCCTCGTGGTTCCAATGCAGCTAAAGAGAGAGGCCGGGGCCAGGTCTCGGCTGGGCTGAGCACTCCGTGGGCCCCACAGCTGTCCTTGGACATTAGCCTGGCAGTGGGCAGCAGAGCAAGAACAGCAACGCTGCCCAGCAGACAGACTGCTCACAGGGACCTGGGAGTCCTGCCACTGTGGGCATGGGGGGGTGGAGGGTATTTCTTCCTTGTTTTGCAGGGGTTTGCCAACTTCTGTTTCCTCTGGCAGGTTTTTATCCTCCCTAGAGGATGCAGTCTGAGAAAGAGGTCGCTCTGCAGTTTAATAATAAATGGCCGAAGTCTCTCTACAGCATGTGCTGGTGACTTTGCAGTTGTTCAGGTTTTCTACTTAACACCTGGTGAATTCTGCCTGCGCTGGCCAAAATCAGTGTGATGCTTTTTACAGATCTTTCCTACTTCCTCTTGTCATACCTACACAGATATGTGTATATATGTAAAACAGTAGTGTAGTTTGGCGTTCCTTCTAAGTCTGTGATTAACACCTTTTTTAAATTTTATCTTCTCACCTTGTTTATGCTGGTTTTTTTATACTATGCACAAGAGCAATTAGTACTTGAATGAGTCCCTCTCTGCCTCCCCCCATTCTAAAACACCCTGATTGCTCTTTCTTTGTCCCCTTTCTGTAAACTGTATTGCTTTATGTAGGGGTTGCTGCCAAGCAGATGGTTGATCTAGTTGGACTTGAGCAGGAGAGAAGAGTCTGCTCTTTCCAGAGTGTTCTTCAGCATTGGACATTGCCTTTAGGTTTGAATTTGTTAGCGTGAGCTTTGGCTTGGCAGAGTCCTAATTCTGCTGTCCTGATAGCAGCTGAAAATTCTGGAACTTCTTGGAAGGGATGTCAGTTCAGATCAAATGCAAAGTGTCTCCATTCCTCTGAAGTGTTTGAGGCATATAATGTTCTTCAGCAACAACAGCTGGATATAGCAACCAAGGAGCTCTTGTGCAGGAACATCTAGATAAATCAGGGCATTAAGTCTCAGCCCTGTACTTGCCTGACTTAATGACACTTAATTTGTTTTTGTTAAGTGTTTTGCTTACTCTTTTCCCCTGAAAGAAAATGGGATTTGATGTGTCAGACAAATAAAATGCTGAAAGACTGATTGATGGAGGTGGGAATTACCAGGATCTGATAGAACTACAACTGTACTCTCTGCATTCCT
>NW_009952481.1:4069879-4070703 GCF_000747805.2 Chaetura pelagica
TGCCTAACAAGAAAGTCTATCTAAATTGCTACCAAGAAAGCAGTTTTCAGTTCACAGTGTATTAAGCCTGTAAAGGACCACAGGATCACCTGGACAGAGCTCTCACATAGCCCAAGGGAAAACTTTCATGCAGTCCTCATCAGCTCAGGCAAGGCCACCTCACAGGGCTCAGGAGGACCCTGCTGCATCTGCTGCTTACTGGTGGCTAATGCCAGCTCACTTTTCTGTCTTCTCAGACAACCCACTTGAAGCTTCAGCAGTGCACCAGCCTATGGCAAATGCCCTGGGCTACATCCCCAAGCAAGGACAGTCTCCTGCCTTGGTGGCTCTGAGCTGTCCTGGCATCACTTGAGCAGCAGTGGGAACTGCTTGCTCCTGTCTGCAATGTGCAAAGCACTTGCCCAACTTCTGCTGCTCTGGGCAGCTGCGTTCCTAACCAGCCACTTCTGCATGCCAACACAGCCATGCACCTCTCCTCTTTCCTGGGAGGAGTGCGTTGTTACAGTGCTCAGATGGGAAGTCTTGCTGGTTTTGGCTCTTCCACTTGCCTGGCAGGTCAGTGTAGTTGGGCAGTGATGTTGTGTGGGTCCGTACCCCTGACTCGCTCCACCTCATGCTCCTGCCTGCTGCATTGATGCCATTTACCACAGCATGTTGCAGCATGCTCTGAGCCCCAACCCACACCACCTCCACGGGAGCCCCTGTTGTCCTTGCCCACATGGAGAAGCAGTCCTTCCAACAGTGACAAAGCATCCCAGGGGAGCCCAGAGCCGTCTGTTTGCATCTGAAGCAAAGGATGCCTGGTCTGGAGCAAGTCAGCAGGA
>NW_009952481.1:4070715-4079074 GCF_000747805.2 Chaetura pelagica
GCCATGAGAGGTTATGAAGGGTTTCAGGTAATAAAGTACTGGGAGAATACAGTGCAGAGAGCTGCATCAGGTCAGGTCCCCAGCTGCTGTGTGAGCATCGTGGGAGTGCTCTTACTGCATTTTGCTGGCAGCATCAGGCATTACATGTGCTGGGAGTCAACGTGACTGAGGAGAAGATCCAGACACAACTGGGTCAGCGACCTGCAAGGGCCAGCCTGGTTGACAGTACTGGTGTGGTGAGCTAATGAGGCTGAAGGGGGATTTCTCAGGAAGTCCTCACATTCTGCAGGAGGCAGAAATACTGGCTGGTCTTCAACACAATGGTGGGGTGTAGGTGGGTGTTCCCAAACTGAGCTGTGTGGCCCTGGGACACCCCAATGTCCTTGTGCTCAGAGAGTGCTTCCTGCAGGTCAAGGTCAGTGCTGCTGAATAACATCCTTCTGCTTTGCTCTGCTGCCAGCCAAAAGGCACGGATTAGGGTAGTGAAGGAACCTGGAGCATGTGATTCCAAAGTTCTGCCAAGAAACCTGGGAAACAAAATGATTTTGCCAAAGCACCTTGGTCGGGTAGCACTTCCCTTGTATGGCAGCACTAAACGCAGAGCTTAAGCCCAGGAAAATCAGGAGGAGGACAGGCAGGGAGGGGCAGAAGCAGCCTGGGGAGAACAGCAATTTACTAATAGAAGCAGAGGTGAATTGAGACATCCTCAACCAAATGGCTGTGAGTAGGAGTGACCACAAGGCATAGCTGGCTCACACGTGTCCCTGCTGCCTTGCACCCCATGTCCTGCTGCTCCAGCTGTCATCCATATTCTGGGCAGCGGGCC
This sequence comes from Chaetura pelagica, assembly GCF_000747805.2. Lineage (NCBI taxonomy): Eukaryota > Metazoa > Chordata > Aves > Apodiformes > Apodidae > Chaetura > Chaetura pelagica. The sequence goes on from NW_009952481.1 coordinate 4,071,542, forward strand.
CCTCTGGCCCCTTTCAAAAAGGAGCTCTGCAGAGATTGTGCCAGGGCCTCCCTGGGAGCTGCTGTCTTTGCTAGAGGAAGCAGCACACTTCTTTAAGGTATCCCCCCATGCTGTGCTGGTGATCACGTCCACCCCAACACCCTGCTGGCATAGTTTATCTGTGGGTTTTATCGCCCAACAATGTGTGCAATGTCATTGTGCTAAAAAGAAAACAAAGCCTAAACCTAATCCATTTTAAATTAAAACAGTGCCCCAGTGTCGTGCAACTGCTGCAGACATGGGCTGGCTGTGCAGCCTGAGAGCTTCACCCCAGAGGGGCTGGGCTCTCTGCTCTGCTCCCAGGAGAGATCAGCTGCTGCCTTCAGGCTGGGGAGACTGGCATGGGCAGTCCCCTCTGACCCAAAGCTTCTGGTCTCTCCAGTCCCCTAGAGAGGTGCATCACTTCGGCTGAGAGTCAAAGCATTGCCCTGTGTCAGAAGTTAGCAGCAGACAGAAACCAGAGAGGAAAGCAAGCTCTGGGTTCTTTCCATGGTGATATAAGCCATAGAGCCTTGTCCAGGTCCAGTCTGGCGTTTAGAAAGTCTCAAACAGACTGAAGAGGAGAAACATAAGGGTATGGTGTTTGCAAAGCAGGGCACTGGTCCTTTCAGACCAAGAGACCAGTTTTTTGCTGTACCACTTGTGTTCTAAAACATTAGTTTTCTATGGCAGCCCCTGATAACTGCATTTGTCACCCAGCAATATTGCAGAGCCTTCTCAGGGGGCAAGGCTGGCCCTGGGGGTGTTGCCTGGGTGGAAATGCTTTCCCAGCCCTCTCCAGAGTGATTTTATCTCCAATGTGTGGATGGACACTGGCCAGAGCTGCTGTGCAGGGCAGACCCACAGTTCCCACAATGGGTGCCATGGTAGAAAGCAATGCTTTGTGGTTGTGATGAGCACACTCACCTCCTCCTTCTTGTCACCCCTGAATCTGGCAAGATGAAAGAAGATTCATCCCATTCTGATGGGAGATGTGCTGTGCCCCAGCAGCTCCTCTGTGCTGAGTAGAGCCATTTGGCTTGTTTGATCTATAGGCCTTTCATGTTTGTACTATTGTGCAGCAGTCATAGGTGTGGGCTTCACCCCAAAACCACAGCCTTACAGCAAGGCTTGCCAGTGGGAGCTCTGTCTGAGATCCCTGCTGTCTGCTGCCTTCCTGCTTGTCATTGCATGCAGAAGGGCCTGGCCCCTGGGAACAGGCTGCAGTAGATCAAAGCTAGCATGTGCTGGTGGGACTTAAGACCCGTTAGCTTTTTATAAGCATGATTTGGGCAATGAAGCCAGGTGGCCTTGAGTAAAACCTCTTTTGTTTGTGAGCTGCATCTCTCTGCATTTGCTGGAGCCAACCCCCCCGGGGGGCAGCTCTGGGCTGTGCTGGGATGCAGTAGAAAGCTGCCTCAGGGAAGGTTGTCTGACACATGGCAGAGCCTCACGATTTCTGTGCAGCTTTCTGACCACTCTCTTGGCTCTCCTCTCCTGTGTCACAACCCTGCAAGCGTCATTTGTGAATCCAACTTCCTTTTCTTCAGCCTGCTTTGCCAGCTCATCTCTGAAGAGGATGATGATTAAGAACAGAGTTGAATGAGTGCACTGGATCTCCCTGGACCCTATGGTACTGTGCCCTGCTACGTGTTAAAGAGACCTCATATCTTCTGTCTGCTGGCTCCCCCACAAGCAACACCAGAGATGCTCAGGGCATCTGAACTCCAAAGCTCAACTTCTGGAGATACTTGACAGATGAACAGTTTCCTCCCTTCATGAAACGCCCTGCTGGGCTGCCAGGAGTTCTGCAGAGACTGGCTCTAGGTGGGGGTGGGATCTCTGCTTTGGAGGTTCATAGCAGGGCCCTCCGGTAAAATCCCAGCTGCACTCCGAGGTTGGTAAAGTGAGAATTTACTGTGAGACCTGACTAGTTTGAATCTCTGTGAAACCATAGTACATCAACACCAAGCTTGCAGGCAGGGAGCAAGGCAGGCTTAGGAAATTAAGGAGTTTTTCCTAGAAATCTATATGCTGGAAAATAGTCTTGAGTCTTATAAGCAGAATGGTATGAATTCCTGCCAGGATGTTGTGCCTGGAGGAGTCTTTCCAGCCAAGGATCTTGCACCAGGAAGGGGGAACCAGGGAAGGGATTCTTCCCACATGAGCAGTTTTGGTGAGGCTATGACTGACGTAAAGGGTCCTGTTCTGGGGTCCACATCTTTGAAAGAACTTTGATGGAAAATTGGAGAGGGCACAGGGAAAAAAATTACAGGCTGCTCTAAGGCTGGGAGAGTGCCCTCCAGGAAGAAATATAAAGAGCTTAATTTGACTAGTTTATCAAGGTGACTATTGAGAGGTTCTTCAAGTGCAGTATGAGAAAACACATGGGGACTGTTCAGAATCCTGGACTAACGGGGGCAGAAAGAGAAGGGGTGATGTGGGGTTACAACCAGACAAACAAAAAATGGATACATTTCAAGATCCATTGGGGGAGATTCCTGAGGGAAATCCTAAATCCTACCAAGTTTTTGGAGCTCCATCATTTGAACGTTTTTGCTCCAACCATGTGTTTCCCAGAAGCAAAGACTGAATCACAGACAAGCTGCCGGGCTCAGGGCCAGGGAGGGGTGGGTAAGGTGATGTGTAGCCAGGCAGAGGGGCTTTGTGAGTCTTTTCACAGCTGTATGTTTGTAACTGCAGCTTCTCTGCTTGTTCTGCCATGGGGTTATCCTACCTCCCATCCCAGGTACTTTCTGTTTTAACTGCTCCCAGTGAATAAGACACCGTCACAGCGATTCTGAGTGTTTATTTTTAACTTGCTGTCCCATTAATTCCCCTTTCTTTAGATATCTGGCTTGTGGTCTTAAGGGTCCAATAGAACCTTTGTGAGTCCGTTTCCCTTTTTGGAGAAACTCTTAGGGAAGAAAGTCAGCACACAGGACACCATGCAGTCACTTCTGATGCCACTGCTCTGTATGAGCACCTCTAACCAGCCCCAAGTATTTCTAAGTACTGAAACATGTTTAGTTTCTATGGATATGGCGTTTGCATTTCTGGGAAAACATACACCATAAAGCATTTCACAACTTTCTGTAAATTACAGACAAGATCCTCAACTCTGCTCATCTCTTCTGCATTGAGACTTTTTTTCTCTAATGCCAGTTCACACTGTGGTAACAGATGGGGGAGTAGCTTGGCAGTTTCCTGGGACAATAACACAACTCAGAGTTTGCTAGTGGCTTTTATCACTGAAACATGTTTAGTTTCTATGGATATGGCGTTTGCATTTCTGGGAAAACATACACCATAAAGCATTTCACAACTTTCTGTAAATTACAGACAAGATCCTCAACTCTGCTCATCTCTTCTGCATTGAGACTTTTTTTCTCTAATGCCAGTTCACACTGTGGTAACAGATGGGGGAGTAGCTTGGCAGTTTCCTGTGACAATAACACAACTCAGAGTTTGCTAGTGGCTTCTATCAGAAGCCAGTTGCACCAGCCACTTCTTGCTCAATTTAATAATCTGGGGAACTAGCCTGAGTTGATGGTCATTATTTCTTAGACGTAGAGATATTATTCTCTACAAGCTAGTTACAGAAAATAACCTTATATTGAGTGATAAAATTTTAACTACAAAAAGTAAAAGGTTACATGTGTTTATGATGATTCTTATATTCAAGAACAGCAGTTAGAGAAACAGAAACTAGTTAATGAAGTCACCTGGGTTGAGAAGCACGAGGACTTGACAAGGAACAAAGAGTGGCATGGAATTTTTTGTTTACTTAGTGCAAAAGCCATCTAAAACTTGTGTCCTGAATAACGCATGTAAATATTTTAGAAGGTAACTCCAGCCCTCAGTAGTTGTATAACTACAGGGAATGACACTGAAAATGAACAAAGAATCTGCTGGCAGTAGTAAAAGCAGTGGATCAGTAGGGATGCTGTGACTTAGAGGTGAAGATGCACATGGAAGACCTGAGAATTGTTCCCAGTTGACACCCTCCAGGAGTTTCCTAATCCTCTTTTGTAGTATTTGAAGACTGGGGGAACAGCAGAGGGTCGATGGCCCCTGTGTAAAGATTAAAAATTAAACATTAGGTGCAACTCCACAACTGAACAAGTGTCTGCCTCCATGATGCTTAGACATAAGAACAAAAGCAAAGGACCCAACAAAATGCAAATGTAGGGACTGGCCACCCCATCTGGAAGAAAGCTTATAGATTAAGGTATTCAGATGTCTTGCATTTCACAACCTCGGAGATGGAAGGAGCAACAATCAGCTTGCAGGTTTGGTGTCCAGCTGGGGGTGGTGCCACACAAGAGACTAATAAATGTACCTCACTTTCAGAGGAGAGTAGGGATCTGGACATCTTTAGAAGAAGGGAGGTTATAGAATAAGCAGAAAGGAGGATAAAATGTAATAAGTATTTGCTTTTTTTTTTTTTTTTGTATGAAACTAATCTAATGTCTCTATGGACAAAGGAAGTGTTCTTGGGTTACTTTATCAGGATTTCAACAATTTATTTAATGTAACTTCTGGTGTGAGAATTAAAGTGAAGAGGATAAGGGCTGTAAAGATTCAATGAAACAAGGGAAAACAGTAGGTCATCTCAAGAAAAGAGGTGCTGTGCAGCAGAGAAGGTATTACTGAAACCCACTGAAAGTGGATTTTAGGATCCCTTTGCATCAATATTGTCCTTAGGCACCTTCACGAAGAGCAACAATGTGCCAGCGACATGACGCTCGGAAACACTGCACCTGCAGCCAAAAATCAAGCTGCTGCAGCAGGGTTGTGGAGCCTGCCTGTGGTAGCAGGAAACCTCATGTTCCTGAGTGCTGCTCCTAATGAGGACTCCTGGTATAAACTACTGTAGGAACATGAAAAAGAAGAGCAGGCAAACCACCTGACTCCGTGCTTAGTATGAGCAGTTTCACGTGTGGTGGGACAAATGTCTTCCATGTAGGATAAATGTATGATTTAGCACGTGCACATTCAGAAGAAAAAAAGTAAAACTTGAAGAGATGCAAAGGGTTAATGTGATAGGGAGAAAACAAGGCACTCATTTTCTGTTAAACTAAATTCTTTTCAGATTTTCAAAAAAGGGATAGTGTTGATACCTATCAATATATCCAGGAATAAATGCTACCAAAAGGGTAGCCTTCACATAGGAACAAATACATACATTTAAATGGAAAAATAAAAAAAAATTCATAAATACTGAGGTTTTATCATCAGCTCAAGGAAATATCGGGCAGGAAGAGGACCACTGCTTTCTGTAGGTAGCTTGATCAAGTCATGAGGGAGGCCATGTAGTTGCTTTTTAACAAAGGGGATCAGACTCAGTGCCCAGGCAAGTGCTCTCAGTCCTAATTTGCACATACCTATAGGTAAAATCATGTTCTGTTTGCTGTAATTAAAAAGATTGACTTATTCACTGCTTGAGAGAGATTGCAGCACAGCTTACTTTTCTTGGAAGTGTTTGCCAGCTCCAAGTCTCCACATTTTTACCCTGCTGGGACAGCATTACAGCTGGTGTTTGCCAGAAGCTGCTGGGGAGGTTGCTTGCCTACATGGAACAGACTGACACAGGGATCCAGAGGCTCCTATGTAGACCTTGCCTGAAGTCAGACTTTCTAGTTTCCAGAAGTTTTTGTATTTTCAGACTCAGATTTGGATGCAGATATCTTCAAATTAAAAGAAAATAAAGTTTCTCGATACTTTTTTTTCCCTTTCTTTTACCAATAGGTAACAACTGATGTGTAAATATTATACATTATATTTGCATATAGTACCACAATAATGTATGTTTTTAAACCTTCCCTACTAGTCCCACGAGAATTCAGAGATCCAGGGCAGGTGCCATGCCAGTCCAGAAGTTCCCAGGCCAACTGGCTCCTGTGGTTACCTGCTTCCTACCACCTGGTTACATAGAAGAGCAGAACAAGACCTGGCCAGACTGGCTCTAGAGCCCCATAACACAGGTTCTGGAGTTACTCTAAAGTTAGGAACTACTACTCTAGAAAATCAAGGGACATCTACCAGCTCATTAACACCCTTGCCTCAAAAATATTCCTTGCCATCCTACCCTCAGGCACTGAAAGTTAGTGATTTGCTGGAGATAAGCACCACTGTGGTGATAGAGGGCTTGGGTGTCTAGTAAAGATGAAAACACAAACAATTGGTAGGAGATGCCTTATGCAACTTCTGCAATTGCCAGGCTGGGTCTAGTATTACCTTGAAGCAAAGATCACTATTTAGGCAATTCTAACCAAATCTCAGTAACAAAGTGCAAATGACAGGTGCCAGCATCTGGGATTCACCTGGGTGAATGGCATAGATCAGCCTGGCTTCATTTGGAAGTCCTCCAGGAAACTTCTAAATCATGAATAGGCACAACAGCAGCACTGTGGAACTTGTGCCTGCTGCCGTTACATTAAAAGCAACAGACAATAAGCCTGAGAAAGAGCTCAAGAATTCATTACCTTATCCCATGGGAAAGGATTACTGGTACAAATTTGAAGCAGCCCCGAAGTCCCAGAGTTCTTCTAGATGTCCAAGCCTTTCCTTAGCATGAGTTAATTTTCCTGAGAATTAGGTCTTTTTCCTGAGAATAAACCCTTTCATAAGTATTGGGAGGTCATCCCTCCCCACAGCACTGGAGCTGAAACGAGACCAGCCAGTGTTTCCAGAAGTACATCCACCCCAGCCTAGCCCAGTGCATTTATTTTGTGCTGCTAAGGGTGGGAGAGCCTCCCTGATCTGTCTGCGCTTTGTGCCTCAGGCTGATCTGTGCTGAGCTGAGCAGAAGTTTGATACTGTGCATTTCAAAACACCTCTTAGCAAAGAAGGGCACAGAGCTGGGCTGCTTGCAGGAGCCTGAATCCAGCTGATCAGGTCTCCCCTGACGTAAGTCTATCAGAGAAGACCTTTTTGGTGAGGATATTACACTGGTGTGAACCTTGTACAGGAGGATAAACATTGTGCTCTTCTACTTGGCCTGCAAGGCTCATGGCATAGGGCTGTGATCCACAACCCCCAGCATTCCCAGAAAGCACATCCAGACAAAGTGTCCTGATGATGAAGTCATCTTTCATTCTAACAGTGTCCCCAGCTGCCAGGTATCATCTCTACAAAAAAAAAAAAAAAAAAGGCTGACAAAGCATCAGAGATCACAGGTAGAAAGAAGACACGTGTGATTGCAGCTTCTGTGATATGATACGCTCATCCCCGAAGAGCAGTGAAGAGGGAGGACAATGAAACCTAAGAAAGACAGGGCAGCAAAGGTGATGGCTCCATGATTGCACCTTTTGCAGAGCTGAGGCAAAGAACACAGGGTAGCCTCTCTGGGGAAGAAAACAGAAGTGATTTACACAGATCTGAGGCGAGAAATGCATGGGGTTTGCCCTGAAAAAGAGATAGGCTGAGCCTGTGCTTCTTCCACCATCCCCAGCTCCTTCTTCCTTGTCATAAAGAATAAAAACCATTAATAACATAAACCACTTGAACATG
>NW_009952481.1:4079113-4081178 GCF_000747805.2 Chaetura pelagica
CTGTGTTTTATGGTTTGGCTCACCCCCCCAAACCTGTTTCTTGAGCCTGTTAAATGACTGCCTTCTTACCTGATGGTTCAGTTTATCTGGCATTGGAAGGAACAAAGTGAATAGGATAAAGTCTGAGGTGTGGGAGTGCATTGATCCTACCTGCAGGTCAGCATTGGAGACAGGGCTCTCTGGAGAGGCCAGCTATGAGGGAATGTCTCTGGCACAGGGGAGAGCAGGAACCCATGGTGTCAGGTGGCTTGTGTTCCCAGCTGCCACTTTTCTGGGAGAGGTTCATTCTGTTCAGCACAAAATCCAACCCCAGCCCCAGCAAGGTCTTCTGTACTGCTTTGACAAGTATCGACCCCTCTTGCATTGAAGGCAAGTCTGTGGATGTGGATGTATTCACACTGGCTACAACGAGCACATTTATAAAGGAAGGTGCTGGGATGACCAGTGACTTGGGTGACAACCTGCAGGGCAGACTGGTTGAGCAGAGGTGTGAGGCCCATGGGGCACAGCACAGAGCTGGGACTCTGGCAGCAATATGGAGCAAGGAGTCCATTACCTTGTCCAGTATCTTCTTGCATGTGCATGACTGCACTTTTGGGAAAAAATGTTCCTGCAACATTCCCTTCTGCAACACATGGAAAAATGTTTTGTTGGTTGGACTGAAACTTTCTGTTTGATGATTTTGGTTGATTGTTTCATAAATCCACTGTCTGAAGAGAGTAAGTGCCCATTTGCTGCTCCCTGATCCCATCCAAGCAGGGATGCTACAGGCACAAACTTCTCTTCATGCCTGCTTGGCTCCTCCCTTGCCTGGAAGCCACCCCTGCACCCTGAACAGCCCTGGGGCCCATGGATGTTTTTTCCTATTCTGACACTTTTGTGATGGGAGAAACAAAACCCTTTAGTGGGAAGTAGCCAAGTCGAGGTTTCACCCAAGATTTATGCAACAGCAGGACCAGGTTTTACTATTTTGTTCTTTGTTTCTTTCTTGATAGTTCCTGATGTTTTCTTCACTTTCGGCAAGCAGTGAGCTGACATCACAATGACTCTCTGACCCCTTCTGCAAGTTACATTAGCTAATTTAAGTTCATCCTCATGCTATGCACCCTTGATGACACCACTTGTGCATCACTGGGCATCTGCCAACATGGACTGCAATCTGCTGTTGATGTACCCAGTCACTCAGCACCATTATTACCCCCTTGAACTCTTCAAGGCAGCTTCAGTCCTTTACTGCCCTGAATTAGTGTCAAAGATAGTTCTATCCCATCACTGCTCAAGTGTTTTTCCAGACAATTTATGAAGGTACTGAAAAGCACAAGGGCTCAAAAGCACAAGCCCTAGTGCAGTTCCTGAGGAAGGCACCTCACTCCCCCTTAACCTACCATCTTATTTTCCATTGTGTGTCTGCTTAACCATGGAGACCAGCACTTTATGGCATGAAGCAGACTAAGGATATTGGGTACAGGACCTTGTTTAAAGCTTTTTGGGATCCAGGCACTGCTGAGGGTCCATTGGCACCCACTGAGAGGAAGTGATATCCACCATTGAGGGATTCTTCACCTGTTGCTGAGAAGAGAGGACCCCCATAGCTGAGGCATCTCAACTCCACCACTGTGGAGGGGGGACTCCCATGGCTGAGGGGTCCCAACTCCATCACTGAGGGGTGGTGACACCCAGCACTGCAGGGAGGGAACACCCATGGCTGAGGGATCCCAGTTCCACCACCGAGGAGAGGGGACACCGACGAGGGGGAACGAACACCCATGGCTGAGGAGGGGGCACACCCACTGCTGAGGGGTCTCAACCCCAACACCGAGCAGAGGGTACACCCACAGCAGGGAGCTCCGAGGAGCCGACGGTGCTCCCCAGCCCCCCGAGCAGGCATATCCCGGCGGGGGGCTGGGGGGTCGAAGCAACCCCCGGGGTGGGGGGGAGGTATTATTCCTTCGATCTCCTCATCGGACTGTTCACCTGTCCGGGCCGGACCGGACCGGGCGGTGTCAGACTTTGCCTCCAGCCTCTATAAAAGGTAACGGCGACGTGAGTCCGAGCCTCCTCCCCC
>NW_009952481.1:4082876-4095904 GCF_000747805.2 Chaetura pelagica
GGGGGTCGCGGGTGGCGGTGGGGAAGTGGGGACGTGCCTGAACCCACGGCTGGGGGGCACTGTGTGCCCCCCCACCCTGAGAGCCATCTGGCTGGCAGCGCAGGGGCTCTCAGATTTCAGGGTCACTGTTTTGGGGCGAAAAGTCCTGAGTCTTTGGCCTTGGTCCCCTTCCTGACTGTGGGCTGTGGCACTGCCAGCGCTCAGGAGGGGTTTTGGGGCAGTGCCATGCGTTTGCTTGCGTGGGGCTGAGCTCTGCCCTGGGATGTCCCTGGCTATGCTCCTCATCCCAGCTTTGCCCGTGGGTTTGTTTCCCGGGCTCAGCCTTTGGTGTTGCCTCTAGTAAGCAGTTGCCTTGACCTGTGCAGGACAGCAGCCCTGGGGTATGGACCTGCAATTGTGTGGTGCCAAGACCTGCTTTTATGATTGCCATGAAACACGTTTCTCACCAGAGCTGCTCTTGCTGTGCTGAACACTGGACAGAGATAGGGGTGCAGATGGTCCTTGTCACAGAGATGAAGTAATCCAGGCCACAGGGTGGGAGGGTATCAGACATTCAGCATGTTAGTGGGGTGGGCTGGCAGCAAGCAGCTGGGCACTGTGTGGGGTTTGGGATGGGTGGGTGAGAAGGCTGGGACAGAGATGGGAAAAGGAGGTGAGTAGTGGAAGGTGGCAGGGACGGAGGCAGGGAATGGGCAGCCTGGCCCAGGCTGTACCGATGTTGAAGGCTGAAGACCTGGCTGGAGTCCCATGAGAGAGCAGGTCTCAGCTAGGACCTGCCAAGGCTCCTGCCGGGTGCTGGAAGCTGTGTGTCTCAGCACCACTCTCCCTCTGCCTCCAAGATTGTGCATGAGGTAGGGCTGGTGGCTCTCCAGCCCTGGCCACTCAGGGAATTGACCTGTGCAGGACAGCAGCCCTGGGGTATGGACCTGCAATTGTGTGGTGCCAAGACCTGCTTTTATGATTGCCATGAAACACGTTTCTCACCAGAGCTGCTCTTGCTGTGCTGAACACTGGACAGAGATAGGGGTGCAGATGGTCCTTGTCACAGAGATGAAGTAATCCAGGCCACAGGGTGGGAGGGTATCAGACATTCAGCATGTTAGTGGGGTGGGCTGGCAGCAAGCAGCTGGGCACTGTGTGGGGTTTGGGATGGGTGGGTGAGAAGGCTGGGACAGAGATGGGAAAAGGAGGTGAGTAGTGGAAGGTGGCAGGGACGGAGGCAGGGAATGGGCAGCCTGGCCCATGCTGTACCGATGTTGAAGGCTGAAGACCTGGCTGGAGTCCCATGAGAGAGCAGGTCTCAGCTAGGACCTGCCAAGGCTCCTGCCGGGTGCTGGAAGCTGTGTGTCTCAGCACCACTCTCCCTCTGCCTCCAAGATTGTGCATGAGGTAGGGCTGGTGGCTCTCCAGCCCTGGCCACTCAGGAAAACTGGGAAGTTCTCAATGAGGCTTTCCCATAGGGCTTCTCCCTGAGGAACCTCTGGCTACCCCAAAGACCCAAGTCCTGTGTTACATGTGTTACATGTGTTTTCAGCAAACAGCAACTCCCTTTCCCACTGCAGCATGTTTCCTCTCTCCCTCCTACTCGAATCTGTCCTGCTCTCTGTGTTCTCTTATTGCATATTTCTCAATGCCCATTTTTCTTGTTTAATACCCTTTATTTATCTTTTTCCCCAGTTCTAAGCGTTGAACTGTCCCTGGGATTTCCCCACTTTCATCCCTTCTGCTGGCATGGTCCTTTCTCTGCAGCGCTCTGCTGTTGTTTCCTTTTTCCCTTCACACTTGCTGGGGCAGTTTGCTCAAGGGTGCAGGAGTGTGGCCTGTAGTGAAGCCTGCCCTACGCTTTTCTCCACCCAAACTCTTGACCCTCAGGGGGTGAGCCAGCCCAGTCCTGGGGCCCCGCAGCCCAAGCAGCCCTTCTTCAGCCACACAAAGAACAATCCCTGTGGAGACCTGTGCTGCCTGTGGCAGATTAAAGGCTGATCCCAAAGGCTTGCAGTGGGTCAGAGTTTATAAACACAAAGGGGCTTTGATGCTGCTAGGCTTGGGAGGGATGAGTGCCCCCCATGGGCAGTGCATGGGCTGGTGTCCTAGGCTGAAGGGACATGGGTGGTGGGCAGGGTGTGTGTCTGGATGGAGAAACCAGGGCTGTGGTGGTGCAGGTAGGGCTGGGACAGTGCAGCCCTCCCACAGAGAGGCTCTTGATGGGGCTTGGCAGAAGGATGCTTGGGTTGTGCACCCTGCTACCCAGACCCTGTGCCTGTGCAACGCTTGCCACAAACTGGCCTGGGGAGCTGGCTGTGGGCAGTGTGAGCACAGTGGTACAGCCCAAGTACAGTAATCAGGTTATTGCTTTCCAGGGACAGGGTGATTGGATGCATTTTGAAAGCAGGAACCTGGCTGCTGTGGCTGGTCCCTGCTTTGGAACTTGAATTGTGTGCATCCCTCTGTGTCCTGATACCTCCTGGCTCACTAGGCATTAGGAGTAGCACCCCACCTTCCCTCCTCTCTGAGTCATGAGCTCCGCTTTTCCGCTTGAGCTTGGGATTTATCTGCAGACAAGGGCTTCTTCCTCAGGGACACAGCAAGGTGGTCCTGCCCCAACATCCCCCACGAACCAGCCTCATCCCACAGGGCTCTGGACCGATTCTGGCTCAGGGCTGGGTCCCAGTGGGAAAGGAGGCAGGATCCCAGTGCTCTCTGTGGCTGAACACAGGGCATTGTGTGCCCAGCCAACAAGGGAGCAGGATGCCCAAGCATCCACGCCATGACCAGCATGTGTGTTTTCTTGTTGTCAGGTTCCCTTCAGCAGCTTCAAGCTGTGTACCCCCTAAAATGTGAAAAGCTGAGGAGGGAGGGGGCAGATGTGTTGGGCAAACCCTCTGCCCTCCCGTCTTACTGCCTGGCTCTGCTGAGGGCTGCCTCTTGCTCTGTGCAAGTGATCCTGAGCCCCTTGGTTGTGTGGTCTGTCCCAGTAGTCCCTGTGGTGAGGTCTCCTGGGAGCAGCCTGCTGCACTGGTGCCTCTCCTACGTGGGATTAGCAGCAGCTCACAGTTGTGCTGGCTCCTCAGCCTGCTGAAAGCTGCTCCTACCCTTTCCTCCCGGGCTGCAGGACATGCTGAGCAGCACGCTGGTAATGGCAGCGCCTGCCTGAACTCGGCAGGAAAGTGTTGTTGGATGGTGTTGGATGTCAAGGAGGGAAGGGAGCTGGCGCTTACGGCAGCCCCAGTATCCCAGAATGGGAGGGCCTAGAGGGAATGAGCAACAGGGGAAGAAAGCGGGAAGGAGGGACAGAGTGAAAGGGGGAAACTCGTCTGCTGGGGGGAGGGGGTAGTGGTTAGTGCTCAGCTGGACTGGAGGGGCTCTGAGCATAGAGGCTTCCTTGTCTGCAAGGGTAGGCAGCTCCTCTTGGTATCCTACTATATTTTCTCGCTGGGACCCCTGCAAGGAGTCCTCATCTTGCGTGTTAATTCCCAGGGTGCTCATTGCAGCAGCAGGGTTGTTCACCCCACATTTTTGGAAGAGCTTTGCTGGGGCTGTGGGTGCTCAGAGGCAGGGCAGGGCGTGCAAGGAGCTGCAGCACCCACTGCCAAGGGGCAGCTGCATCTGTTGGGAGTGGCAGGCGGTCCGGCGCGGAAACCTGGCACCAAGCAGCTTATCTAAGGGAGAAGATGAGCTCCGGTGGGGAGTGTGGGAGGCAGGCTGAAATTACACACATCAGCATTTGGGCAGGGCAGTGGGTTAATGCTCATGGCAAAGGGCGGTGAGATTGCCAATGCCCCATGTGGAAGGGACTGAAGCACTGCAGGGCTCCTCTGAGGACAGGGCAAATCCTGAGAGCCCAACCCAGCACCCAGGCTGGGCTCACCTCGATGCTCTCTTGCAGTGCTTGGTGCCTGTGCCAAGGTGGCTCAACCCTGCACAGCTCTGCTTGAGAGGTGCCTCCATCCCTGAGCAGGTGGCCTCGTTGTGCCAAAGCTGCACCCAGATCCATGGGATGGGAAAACACCTGGATGGCTTCAGTGTGTGGATAAGTGCTCATGAGCCCTTCTGGCTCTGATGCCAAGAGACCCCCAGGGAAGTCTGTGGTGTTGGGATGGTTTGGACTGATTCCTGGGTGCAGCTGCAGCCTTCAGGGTGTTAAAAGCTGCTAATCTGAGCTGGTGGGAGGCTGCAAGGAAGGTCTGGAACCCCCTTGGCTGTGGGAACCTGTGGGTGTGGGGAGATGTGGGAGCCTGGGGTGGCATTGCAGGTGCCAGCATGGTGCTGTTGCTCAATCTATGATGTGATGTTTGAGTTGCTTTCTGTCAAGGCAGAGTCCTCTGAGATGAGCAGAAAGTGGGGTGCTGGGGGCGGACTATGCCAGTTGAGGCATGTGCAGTGAGCCAAGGAACTTCGTGCTGGCCCAGGGCTGCTGTGCCTCACCTGTGCCAAGACTGTCCCCAGGCCATGCAAGATAGGTGGGGCAGGAGAGTGGGAAAAGGGTCAGTATAGTCTGGGTTTTGGTGCATTGTCAGTGTCTGGGGAGCATGTACCCTTTGTGTGATCAAGGCAAGCAGGAGGAACCCCAGCTGGGTGCATCCCAGGGCAGTGTCATGGAAGTGGGCATGGAGGGGGCCTGTCCCAGGATACGTGTGTTCCCGCCTAACACAGGCAGCTCTGGCTTGCCCAGCCCTCTGTATCCTGCCCTTTCTTCTTATGCCTTTGGGAGTACCTCCTGCCTGAGCAAGTGACTCTGGAGCGTCGCTGCTGATCTTCAGGAGAACTGCAGAGATGAGTCACTGGCCATGCTGGAGGGCTGTTCCCGTCTCTGCAACTCCCGGTGCCCCTGAGCACCCTCCAGCCCTTCCCACCCCAATTTTGCTGGGCTCTAGAGCAGCAGCTGCACCAAAGGCCCCCAGCAGCACCCTTGCCTGGATCCTTGCTGAGATGAGGGCAGGATCCCACTGAGCTTGAGGCCTTGCATAGGACATCCGGGCCTGGGAAAGTGTGTCTGTTCCTTTCTCACCCCTGAGCTGGAGTCAGCACCCACTGCCAAGGTGCAGCTGCATCTGTTGTGAGTGGCAGCAGTTCAGCAGCAAGGAAACCTGGCACCAAGCAGCTTATCTAAGGGAGAAGATGAGCTCCGGTGGGGAGTGTGGGAGGCAGGCTGAAATTACACACATCAGCATTTGGGCAGGGCAGTGGGTTAATGCTCATGGCAAAGGGCGGTGAGATTGCCAATGCCCCATGTGGAAGGGACTGAAGCACTGCAGGGCTCCTCTGAGGACAGGGCAAATCCTGAGAGCCCAACCCAGCACCCAGGCTGGGCTCACCTCGATGCTCTCTTGCAGTGCTTGGTGCCTGTGCCAAGGTGGCTCAACCCTGCACAGCTCTGCTTGAGAGGTGCCTCCATCCCTGAGCAGGTGGCCTCGTTGTGCCAAAGCTGCACCCAGATCCATGGGATGGGAAAACACCTGGATGGCTTCAGTGTGTGGATAAGTGCTCATGAGCCCTTCTGGCTCTGATGCCAAGAGACCCCCAGGGAAGTCTGTGGTGTTGGGATGGTTTGGACTGATTCCTGGGTGCAGCTGCAGCCTTCAGGGTGTTAAAAGCTGCTAATCTGAGCTGGTGGGAGGCTGCAAGGAAGGTCTGGAACCCCCTTGGCTGTGGGAACCTGTGGGTGTGGGGAGATGTGGGAGCCTGGGGTGGCATTGCAGGTGCCAGCATGGTGCTGTTGCTCAATCTATGATGTGATGTTTGAGTTGCTTTCTGTCAAGGCAGAGTCCTCTGAGATGAGCAGAAAGTGGGGTGCTGGGGGCGGACTATGCCAGTTGAGGCATGTGCAGTGAGCCAAGGAACTTCGTGCTGGCCCAGGGCTGCTGTGCCTCACCTGTGCCAAGACTGTCCCCAGGCCATGCAAGATAGGTGGGGCAGGAGAGTGGGAAAAGGGTCAGTATAGTCTGGGTTTTGGTGCATTGTCAGTGTCTGGGGAGCATGTACCCTTTGTGTGATCAAGGCAAGCAGGAGGAACCCCAGCTGGGTGCATCCCAGGGCAGTGTCATGGAAGTGGGCATGGAGGGGGCCTGTCCCAGGATACGTGTGTTCCCGCCTAACACAGGCAGCTCTGGCTTGCCCAGCCCTCTGTATCCTGCCCTTTCTTCTTATGCCTTTGGGAGTACCTCCTGCCTGAGCAAGTGACTCTGGAGCGTCGCTGCTGATCTTCAGGAGAACTGCAGAGATGAGTCACTGGCCATGCTGGAGGGCTGTTCCCGTCTCTGCAACTCCCGGTGCCCCTGAGCACCCTCCAGCCCTTCCCACCCCAATTTTGCTGGGCTCTAGAGCAGCAGCTGCACCAAAGGCCCCCAGCAGCACCCTTGCCTGGATCCTTGCTGAGATGAGGGCAGGATCCCACTGAGCTTGAGGCCTTGCATAGGACATCCGGGCCTGGGAAAGTGTGTCTGTTCCTTTCTCACCCCTGAGCTGGAGTCTTTTCCTATTAATAGCAAGTGGCTGTCAACCTCTGTTGTCAGCAGCAGGGACGGGGACCGGAGCAGCACTGGCTGAGCCCCTCCTGCATCCCAGCCAGGCTGGCAGACATTTGGCCCCACCAAGGGGCAGAGATGGTATCAGAGCTGGACTACACATGCCAAATGTCCTCCCACGCTGGGGAGATGATGGAAGTGATTGAAGGTGTTGCCCCTTGTTGCATGCACCCTTTCAACCCAAGCCTGTCCCAACCTGGCACCTTTTGCTCCTGCCCTCATGGCTGGAATATGCCAAGAGCCTGTCTGCAATTGCAAGCATGCTGGTAAGGTACAAGTCAGAGGAGAAGCCCGTGAATTACCAGTTGTGCCAGTGAGGGCAGGGGCATAATCCTTGTGGGCCACATTTCTCTAATTGGAGCAAGTCCAAGCCTCACATTCCTTTGCCTGGAGCTGATTGCATGCAGAAGGGCTGGTGATAGCCAAGGTGTTTGGCTGGGGGTTCTGAGACACCTCTAAAGTCAGCTCCAGTGACATGCTAGGAGCCTGGGCTTTGCTGGCAGCTCTGGAGCAAGATGATGGTTCAAGGACTGCTGTTGTACCCTCAGAACCTGCCCCAGCAGGGCTTTGCTCCCTCTAGATCTGCACACCAGGGAAACCCCCCAGCCATGGGAGGCTCAGGGCACATCCTATCTTGCCGAGGCTGCTGTGTGCCCCACAGGTGACACAGGACATGCAGGTGTTCTGGCATGGGCTCCCCATCCTCTCTCCTGCTTTTCCTAAGGAAAAAGTTTGTGTGTGGTGGGACCCTTATGCAGCTCTGTGCAGGAATCTGAGTGGTCAGGTGATGGGGGGGCAAGGGGCTGTGGGATGAGAGCTGGGTGCTTGGCCTGGCATGTTTTCCTGTGGAAGTCTGCCCCCATGGTAGGGGCACTTGCTGATGAGGAAGACAAGGCTTTGGTGCTCATTTGCTTTCCCTCCTGTGAGTCCCTGTGCTGCTTTTCCAAGCAGGAGAAGGGTGTCTGCATCGTGCAGTGCAGCTCACTGCCCAGACTCCTCCTGGTGTGGGACCTGCCCTTCCCCACACCCCTCCAGTGCTTCAGCATGGCAGGAGTGACACCAGGACAGCTGCTTCCCAGCTGATCTTGCTTACAGAGCCTGAGCAGGGAAGCAGCAGACCTGCCTTGTTAAGTGCTTTGTCTGGGGACAGTGGGAGGTTTTGGCTGCTCTGGAGTAGCTGCAAGAGCGTGTGTGCAGCTGCTCAATGACGGAAGCCAGTGTCTCTGATTTTTCCATTATAAGGATGATAAAGCGTCAAGCCCTGGGGTTTTCCTTCTCGTTGACAACTGCAGGAGACCTGGCCCTGCTCAGAGAGGCAGTGCCCTCTGGGAGCATCCCCCTCGCCAGGGCAGGGGCAGGAGTGGGAGAAAGGCAGGCTGGGATGTCGAAGATGGTGGGATCCCAGAGACCTGCTGCCAGGGCTGGGAGTGCTGCCTGGAAGAGGTGTGTTTGCTGCCAACCTTTCCCTTCCATTCATGTGGTTTCTTTCGTTTTTTTCAAGGTCCTGGCCACAGTCACTGGAGCTATGAAGGTAAATACCCTGCAGTTACTCCTGCTTTTTTCCTACCACCCAGCACACCCTGGGCCCAAGCCAGCTGTGGTTAATGATTAGAGGGCTCCTGTGCGCACTCCCCGGCTCACCTTTCCCTTCTGCCTGACCTGGTTGCCTCAGCAGTGACCAAACCTGGGCATGGATGTGCTGGGTGTTGCTCCCATTCGAGCAGGAAGCATTTGCTCCACCAAAGGTTTCCCCAGCCCCTTGTGTGTGGGGGAGTCCCCTCAGAGCAGGGGGCATCCCCTGCTCTGAACGGCAGGTCCCCTGATCTTGTGCCAAGTGGGGAAGGAAGCTATGCTCTCTAGGCTGGACTTACAGCCAGTGCTGAGACTTTGACCTGCCCAGGGATTAGCCTGTGTCCTTACCTCTGTCCCATGTCACCCTTCCTCCCCACCTCGCCACGGCTCCATCACTCCATCTGGGACCAGGGGCTGGCTTCAGCCTGCTAACCCCTGCCTCCATCTTCCCTGGGGTCCTCTGAGGGGCTAGGTTGGAGGCAAGCCTGGGCTTGCACTGGCCAAAGACGTGTTAGAAGCAGCTCCCTGCAGAACAAGAGCAGGCTTTTGGGGCATCAGCCGTTCTTATTCCAGCTGTGGCACTGGGGAGAGGTGCAAGTTCAAGGAGTCACCCCTGCTGTGTGAGCTGGCCCTTTGCAGGGCTGTACTGGTGCAGTTAACAGCTGGGAATCCATCAGACCTGTGGCTGTGGGCTTGTGTGATCCCAGTGGCAGTGTGGTACCTTGTTTGCAGAGCCAAGCAGGTGAAGTGGTGGCAGAGGCCAGGCTGTGCAAGGCAGCAAGCGTGTGATGAGCTACAGAGCAGCAGCTTCTCAGCTTGCCAAGTCCACTTGTAAATGATCTTCTTGCACTCTTCCCAAACACCCCAAAAATAGACTTCCCTGGCAGCTCACCATGCCCCAGGACCTTTCCTGGTACAGCTGTGTGCAGTCACATGGTGGTACAGAGCTGCTTCCTAGCTGACTTGATGGAAACTAACCTTACACATATGGCTTATTCCATGGCCAGTCCTTGTCCCCCTCACCATCAGTCACTGGCAGGCTCCTTGCCTGGGTGGTCTCACTGGTATTCTCTCCCTCCCCATACCAGAGCGGGAGCACTGGGGGGTGGATTACCCAGACTGTGCTGGCACTGTGCAGTCACCCATCAACATTGACGTGGCCAAGACCATCTTCAGCCCCCATCTGAGGCCGATCCAGCTCTCTGGCTACAGCCTGCCTGCCAATGAGAAGCTCAAGCTGAAGAACAATGGGCACACAGGTGGGTGCAAAGGCATGGGCAGAACTTGCTCAGCCTCTCCTGGCAGGACTTGCCTTCTCTGACACCCTTCCCCAAGGCTCTGGGAAGGAGATTCTCTTGCAGGCTGCAGTCATGTTGCCTTCAAGGCCGAAAGGGAAGCATCAGGCTGTTGAGCCTTTACAGACAGGTCCATGTGCTTTTCTGGCTGGAGGGGAGAAGCTGGGAGATGGGCAACTTGCCACTCTGCCTTTGGAAGCTGGCTCCAAGAATCTGTGAAAGCCCATGTGTCCTTTTAAAATGCAATCTTGATATTTCTGATGGAGGTTCTCAGCCACTGGTTGCTCTCCTGCATTTCACTTTCAAAGGACTAGTCAGTTTCTGATGTGATTTAGCCTTTAAGATACCTACCTCTCAGTCTTTAATACACAACACTGGCCAGCTTCTTTAAGTCTCTGCTTCAGGATGCTATCTCAATAATTTTTTATAGGTCTTTTGTGTCCCTTCTCCAATTTTAGAATGTTTTTTGGAAAGTCTGGACACACAACTTATTCACATTATTTTAGGATCAGTCTCACCACACATGGAGGATCAGTGCCACATGGAGGAAAAACACATCTCCATCCCACTCACCACTCCACAGCTGAGGATGTTGAGTCCTGGTTGCTACCAGCTTTTTCTGGGATCAAGCAGAGCGTTTTATGCATGCTGGTGCCTGCCAGTCCCAGAGCTAAGAAAAGGGGGCAGAGAAAGAGGCTTAAGATCTCACTGGGAGTGTGATAAGACTTGCCCTGGTAGCTAGTGAGATGGAGCTGACCTGTGTACAGCAAACTCAACAGGTTGGACTCGCTGTGCATGGTCGTATCAGCCGCATGGTGCATGCACAGAGCTTTATATTATGGCCTCCTGCCCTAGCATGCCTGCAGAGTTAAACCAGTTGAGCTCAGTAGTTGCTATTTTAGACACCCTGGCATCTAGAGTTGCTTGGTGTTTAGAAAAGCAGTCAGAGCATTTTCATTGGGGTGGGGGCAGGGGGGTATGTTTTTGCATGCTTATAATATACCTTTTTTTATTCTGGCAACTACTGGTCTACTTAGGAAAAGCCATAAATAAATAAAAAGTTGCAAGTCCAGTAGAATATTTGCACAGTTAATCCTTTTTGTCATATAAAGTGCATACACTGTATAAGTTTTTTCAAGGGCTTGAAAATGACTCAGGTAGCTAGTAAAAGGAAAGAAATCACTTAGATATACAAAAGAAATGTAAAAGCAGATAAATTACCAGGGAGGGAGCAGTCTTCCATTTCCTGTATTTGAGTTTTGTATCTCTGAACCCCATTTCACTGGGGAGGACAAATGACTCACCACAGCCCAGTGACGTGGTTGATCCCGAATCTGTGCCCTAGATCCATGATGTGACACAGGGACACTTCACCTATAAAGAAGGAGTAAGGAAAAGGTGCTTAGAAGGACAGGACAGCCTTTCTTAGAGTCCAGAGATGCTCCTGATACTTTTTGCCACGTGTCCAGGTAATACAGCTTTAACAATTGCCACAATGCTCCATGAGTCCAAGATAGGCTGGCTAAACCACACTGAAGTAAAAGGCAAAACCAAGTATGTATTTACCACATCCAAAGAGGCAAAATTTTAGCTCTAAATGTTTTCAAAAGATTGAATACTTCCATTCCACCACCTCAAATGCTGTCAGACACTCACAGGCTGCTTTATTTGAAAGGTCCCAGCTCACCAAGCATTGCAGCCCTCTCTGCTCAACTGCCCTGCTCTCCTAGGTATTCACGGCTCTGCCAGTATCTTTATCCATGAATTTTGTCCTTGGTCTCTTTATATTACTCTCACTTACTGAGTAAAACGTCGGATAACATTTGGCTTGGAGCTGGCCCCTGGGAGTCTCTGCAGAGGGGCTTGGCACTTTTCATCATTTTCGTAGCAGCTGTTTTGGAAGTTGATGCAGAACACCCCAGTAAATACAACCTGGAGTTGAAAGTTGAACCCTGCCCTATTGTCACAGCTCTGGTTATTGACTTGTCCAGAGCCTCATGAAAGATGGAAAACAAGTTTTGTTTGTTGTGAGAAATTTCCACAAGCCCACGGTGACTCTTTCCTTTGAGACGTCTCCTCTGCATACCTGTGGGATGGACTGGGCTTTGTGTTTTACTGACCAGCCTCTCCCTTCTGCCTCTGCAGTGGTCCTCAATCTGCCCGAGTCCCTGGCCATCACAGGAGGCTATGCCCAGCAGTACCGGGCCACGCAGCTGCACCTGCACTGGGGCTCCCCATTGGGACCTGGCTCAGAACACACCATCAACGGGCACCGCTTTGCTGCCGAGGTGAGGAGCCCTGGTGGTGGTGGATGCAGCTTCTCCCCTCCCAGTGCTGGGATGCGGTCTTGCTCCTAATCCGTGGGCCTGGTTGTCACTGGATGAAAGCTGTAAGCCCTGGCCAGGATCCCTGAGCCCAGAGTTCAGTGTTGGAGGCTGAGACCAGCTTTGGTTCTGAGACAGCCCCACGCTGCAGCCTGGGGCGCAGAGACCACCCTCTGCCTGCAGGCAGGCTGGGGCTGGCCACCCGTGGGTGGTGCAGCCTTGTCCTGGGCTGATGGAGTGGGAGCTGCAGCAGTCCCTGGGCTGGGAGGGGAGCCTGCTCTGGGAGTTGAGAGGGCTGTTTACTCTTTACACTCTGCCTTCTTGCTCTGCCAGCTCCTATCTGGTTTTATCCCTCCTTCTCTAGCTGCTGTCCACGCACCGAGCCTGGCTCTGCAGTACAAGCCCCTGGTATCCAGGGCAGAGCACTGTTTTGCTGCCCCTGACCAGGGAGGTTCTTGTAGGCAGACCTTCACGCTTGCTGCTTTGCACATTTTCTGGGTCCCACCAGCATATTCCCCTCCAAGAAGGGGTGCTCATCAAGGGTGCTTGTCTCCAAGCCCATGCTCTGACAGGCTGGAGCCCTGTGGGAGTGAACACCTCCCAGATGTGCCTGTCCCACACTGGGATTACATGTGTCCCTTCCCAGATCCACGTGGTTCACTACAACACCAAGTATGACAGCTTTAAGGAAGCAATGGTCCACCCAGATGGCCTGGCTGTACTGGGAGCCTTCCTGGAGGTGAGTCCTGTAGATCTGCCCTGGATGAGGTAGTAGCAGGGGAGAGTGTAGGCTTGGGGTGGGCAGTCAGGCACAGTTTTGGCAACTGGGAAAGGTGCAAATGCTCCTGGGAAGGAGAGAGAGGGCAGAGCAGCCCTGGTGGGAGGAAGGGGTCAGCAGGATACAGTACCCCTTGTACTGGTCATGACTGTGGGGGTCTCTGTGTTGCAGGTTGGGCCACGGGAGAACCCCTACTATCAGGAAATAATTAAGCATCTGTATGAAATCCAAGGAGAAGGTAAGGCCCCATCCCACCTTGTGCTTGTCTCAGGGCCTGCAGCCCCACAGAGAAACCCACAGCGTGGCAGGGAGAGACTGCAGCAGGTGTTTGCATGTGAGAAGGGGAGCACTGCACACCTTGTACAGAAACAGCTCCCCAAGGTGCCCTCTGCTCACATGTGCTTTCCCTGCCTCCAGGGCAAACCTGCTGCTCTTTCACAGAATAACAGGCTGGTTTGTGTTGGAAGGGACCTTAAAGATCATCTGGTTCCAACCCCCCTGCCACAGGCAGGGACACCCCCCACTAGACCAGGCT
>NW_009952481.1:4096371-4103593 GCF_000747805.2 Chaetura pelagica
TTTGGTATCACAGCTCATCTCTGTTCCTTACTAGTTATCAGAACATTTTATGAAAGAGGAGAATCCAGTTTCGTAGGTAGGATAAAATAAGGTAGGTCCAAGAGATGTGACCTGTCAGGCCAATTGAAGAGTCAAGAATAGAGTTATAGGGGGTTTTTGACTTCCAGTAGGTGGGAATTCAACTCTGAGATTCATCCTTTGCATGAATTGAAGTGCAGTCCAGCTTAGTGGTCTTCCTTTGAGGAGTGGGCCTCAGAGGAGCATCTTCTGAAGTTGAGCATCTCCCCTACTGGCTGTTGGATACCACTGAAGCTCTTGAGATGTGTTTGGTAGTGCATGGTCCTACAAAATGTAGACTCACAGATGGTTTGGGTTGGAAGGGACCATGAAGACCACCTAGTTCCAACCCCCCTGCCATGAGCAGGGACACCTCCCACTTGACCAGGTTTCTCCAAGACCCATCCAACCTGGCCTGGAACACTTGCAGGGATGGGGCAGCCACAGCTTCCCTGGAACCTGTTCCAGTGACTCACTCCCCTCACAGGGAAGAATTTCTTCCTAATATCTAATCTGTATCTCCTTCCTTCCAGTGTAAAGTCATTACCTCTCATCCTATCACTCCATGTAAAAAGCCCCTCCCCAGCCTTCCTGTAGCCTTTCAAGTACTGAAAAGTGCTCTAAGATCTCCCCAAAGCCTTCTCTTCTCCAGGCTGAGCAACCCTGACTCTGTCAGCCTGGCAGCCTTTCTCCAGTGCACCAGTGGCAGCAGTGTGGGCTCTGGCACATGCAGTGCCAGGCTGTCCATGATCTCCATGCTGGTCCTGCCTGCTTTCCCCCAAGGGGTTGCCCTTGTTTCATTCCCATGGTGTTTCTCCCTCCAGACGAGGAAGTCTTGGTGCCCGGATTCAACATCGCAGGTCTGTTGCCTGCCAACCTGAAGCTCTACTTCCACTACAATGGCTCTCTGACCACCCCTCCCTGCTACCAGACAGTGAAGTGGACACTCTTCAACCAGACCATGCTGCTTTCTCATGACCAGGTCTGTCAGGGTAATGAGCTCCACGCTGGGACTTGCCCAGCCTCTCCCTGCAAGCATGCACTATCTGTGCCGGTTCCCTGGGGCTCACCTGGCTCCCGAAGGTGGGATGCACCTTGTTCTGCTCACACTGTTCTCCTTCCAGATGTCAGTGCTGGCAATGAGCCTGAGAAACGATGACAACAAACCTCTGCAGAACAATGACCGGCTGGCGCAGGGCCTGCACGAGCGCCGGGTGCTGGCGAGCTTCCAGACCTCCCTCTTGTTGGAGAAGGAGATGCCTCCTGGTAAGGAAGCACGAGCCTGCTCAGCCTGCGCCCAGCTGCAGGATGCAGGGATGGGGTGAGGAGCAGGAGTCAAGGCTTTGTGTCTCTTGCCGAAATGCAACATGTGCGTGGGCTAGCCCTGGCCAGCAGGTGACTTAATGGCAAGACTTAATGATCTTGAGGTCCTGCTCTCCCCTGTTTTTGCGCTTCTCTCACCCTGCCTGGGGAGGATCAGTTTCTAGGAACTGTTTTATTCTTGGTCTTGTGGAATTAACAGGAGCAGGACTAGGTCAAGACCAAACAGCCAGAGCCTAGCATCCCAGCTAGCTTCTTCATCCCAAAAAGCAAAACTGAGAGGGAGCTGCAGAGGTGCAGGCTTGCAGCAAGCACCCCACTGCCAAACCCTGCGGGAAGGGCAGTGCCGGGAACCCCTCCTGAAGGCTGTGCTCTGCCAGTGGGGCCATGCAGCCATTCTGGCTGGGTACATGATCTCCAGCCTAAGATAAACCTTTCTGCCCACCCTTAGCTCGTCCTCGAAGGCCTTTCTTGCATTGGTTGTTTCCAGCAATGAGTAGAAATTCCTGTTAATCCTCAGGTGTGACTATCACTCTACATCGCTGAGTTCTTGCCTGTTGCTGCTCTCGGAGGTTACTGGGGGTTTTCTGTCCTACATCTTGTTCTTTTTCTGTTTTGGTGGCATTTCCTACACATTAGGTCAAGGAAACTAGTAGAAACAGCACAGAGCCTTGGTCCCAGGCCCTTGGGCAATGCCTTGATAACCACACACGAAGTGCAAGGCACTTCTCTTCACCGTCCCACCTGCAGCCAGCTCACTAGTGGCTGCAGGCTTTTTATCACCATGGTCTTCAGCCTGGCTAGAAGTTTCCCATGTGGCACCACATCAAATGCTTCATTGAAGTTGGGAGAGATAAAATCTGGCGTATTTTCTTTGTCTATAATATCACTTATCAAAGAAGGGTATCGGGTTAGGCTGGCATGCTCTATCTTTGGTAAACCTGTGAGATACTTTATCGTATTTTCCATTTACCTCCAAGCCTTTCTCTGACCACTTTCTTGCAGAAGCTGTTCCAAAGCCTTCCAAGGCTGGGGTGAGGGGGGAGTTGCTCAGCTCACTTTTTTTTTTTATCCTTTCCTTATTTGCTATTTCTATCCGACAACTCCCACTCCAACAAAGCCACAAAGCCCTTGTTCCTGGACTGCTAGGACACTGTCCTAGTACTCCCAGATCAGGTTACTGGTCCCCTGCCTTACATGTGTGGGGTTCTTGGAGTTAACTCCCCCATTTCAGTGCTGATAATTCCTTGCATTAGCCCCAGGGCTGCTGAGCACTGAGCTGAGTGCTATAGGGTCACTTCTGGCTTTACTTGCAGCCACGCCTCCTGTACCCACGCTTGTTGATCTTTCCCCAGTCACCCCCAGTTTAGGAGAGCTGTTCCTGCCGCTGGCCCAAAGGCGGTGGCTTTCCAGCAGTAGCTGCCTGGCTGGATACAGCCTGCAGATAGTGCCAGTCTGTGTGCGATACCTGAGCTGGGCACAGACGATAATGCAGCTGTTCAAAAGCCATCCTGTCACACCGGGTAAATATTTGCCCAGCACAGCTCCCGCCCAGCATGTAGGGCCACTAAGCCATCCCCTGCTGGGTGCCCTTCCTGCTCCAGGGGAGCTGTCCCCATGGTCACTGCCTGATGGGCTCACCCCATGCCACTCTCCAGGGTCTCCTGCAAGGTTTGGTGCAGTCATGGGGTGCTGCAGTGCTGGGCATTCTGCTTGCCTGCTTCCCAGGTGGTGGCAGCAGCAAAGGGGAGGTCCTGTTTGGGCTCTGCAAGGCTTTTTTGTGGGCTGCAGTTCAGGAATCCTTTTATTGCCCCTTCCCCCAGTGCTTCTGGCAGGGCGTCAGGGCTAGGCTTCCTGCTGCAAGATGATGTGAGCTGCTGAGTATCCAGCAGGCAGTTCTCTTGTGCCTGCTCATGGGTGATGGGGAGTCTTGCAGGCAGCTCAGCCTGAAGTCCTGCAGGCTCAACACTTTCCTCCCCAGACACCTCGGGCAACCTCTTGACTGTGCTGTCTCTCTTCCAGGTGCTGATGGCTCAGCAGCAACAGGTAGGTGAGGGGCTGCCCTGAAGGAGGGGAAGGTGGCTGGGGGCATGAATCTGCCTGGGAAGGAGGGGTGCTGGCAGCCATGTGCTGAGCTGCGGGGCAGGCAGCCACAGTGGGTTTACAGGGCTGCCCTAATATCTATGCAGCTGGTTCTCATCCTCTCATCTATTTTGCAGGACATCCCAGCTCTTCATTTCATGCAGGTAAGCATGCTGAGACAAGGCTGCCACCTTCCTGTCTTCTCTGCCCCAGCCTTTCCAATATCCCTTGGCTAAGTAGCCACAGGGACCCATCCCCAGTGTAACATGCCAATGCTTGGCTTGCAGGAGATGTGCTGGCTGTGCTCTTTGGGGTGCTCTTTGCCATCACAGCACTGGCCTTCCTGCTGTACATCTACAAGCACCGCAGCCGGAATGCACGGTGAGCGATGGGCAGCTGCAGGAGGAGGGGGTAGCACGGGTTCAGGGCACGAGGAGGGGGGTTATGGGTGGTCTCTGGGGCAGCAAGATGGGTTAGTAGGGCCTCCCTACATGCTCTAATATTCTTCTGCTTCCTCACCCACCAGGCTGGACTCACCGACCAAATCCAAGGTCATCTACACGGCAGCCACCACCGAGAACACTGCATGAGCCCCGTGTCCCTGCAGGGGTCCCAGCCCCTCTGGTTCTGCCTGCCACCCCACCTCTCCTCACTCCCACCCTGGGCCTAGGGAGGGCCAGCACTCCAGCATCCTTCAGCTGCACGGGCTGCTCACACAGACTATTGGGGATATTTTTGTTATAAAAAAAAGACAAAAACGTATTAAAAAAAATATTAAAAAATGTAAAATCCTCCCATGGTGCCAGCTCTCTCTGCTGTCCTTGTGTGAAGATGTGGGGCAGGAAAAAGGGCACTGGTGGAGCTGGACCCACAGCAGACAGGGATGTGCAGGGACTCCTTCCTGGCCAGCAGAGACATCAGGCTCCGTGGCCCGGGCAGAGCTCCAGAGCAAGCAGCGCAGGTCTCCTTGCACAGCCCAGCCCTGCCCTCCATCGCTCTGGGACTTCTTCCTCCTCTTATTTGTTCTAAGTGTTGGGAAAACATAGCAGCAGCTTGGTAGGGCTGGAGAGAGGCAGCGTTGAAGGTGGCAGAACCACCGATTCCTTGCTGGACAGCCACCACCCAGCTCCACTCTGTCTCTACCATAGCTGGGTCAATCCCAGATCCACTGCTGCCTCCCACCTTTGCTGGTGGCTCCAGTGCAGCTGGAGTCAAATCCCAGGGCCCCAAAAGGGGCCAGGTCTGGGAGAGGAGAGTAACCTGCAGGTCTCTAGCTCTCAGCAGGCCCCACCCCAAAGCAGTCACACTAGAGTCCACCCCTGTTTGCATGCCCACAGCAGGAGCAGAAGCTGAAAACCTCCAGGCAACTGGGATCTTCAACTGCCAGGCTATCCCCCCCCCCAGTCACACCAGTACAAACCACTGCCACCACTGCTACAGGGTGCCTGCACCCTCCCCATGAGAACAGCACTACTTGTCTCTGGTACTTCTTTTTATTGGTATAAAAGCCCACTGTGGGTAAAACTGCCTTCTCAGCCCTGAGCCCAATGGCAGTTTCTCCCTCCCCACCCTGTAGCACAGCATTAGGGCTGGTGCCCGCCTAAAAATCCCCCTCCCAAGTACAGGAGAGGGCAATGATCCCCTAGAATGGCTCTTTGAGCCCCAGCCCTAAGTTGTGCTGGCACGAGCTGCAGGGTTGCATATCCTCCTGAGCACTCCACCACCCTCCATGTTCCCATCCTTCCTCCCACCCCGGGTGCTGTCAGTCCCCTCGGCTCCCCGACCCCCGTCCTCTGCACCAGGATGTCGGCTTACTGCAGCTATTGCAGCCCAGTGCCGGGGCCGTGGCTCCCAGGGCAGAGAGGCGGGGCGGAGAGGCGGAGGAAGGAGGAACCTACAGACCCTCTCCTCGGCACAGGGGACAATACATCTGCGGCAGGAGGGTGAAGCAATGGGCTTCTTTGGGCTCAGGCCTCTGGCAGTCCAAGGTAGCATCCTTCCCAGGCAGGCTAACTGGGCCTCCACTTGTGGCAGAGCCAGCAAAGTTGGGTTCCCCAAAACTAATCTGTTCTCCAGGGGCTCCCAAAGGAGTGTCAGAGCGGGCAAGCCCCAACCACACCATTTGGCTGGTTGCCACAGCCAGAGCCCAGCGCCTGTCCCACCGGGACTGGCCAGGATCCCCCAGTCCAGAAGAAAAGATATTGCAGAGAAGGTGACAGCTGCTCTTGCTGTCAGGATGGAAGGGAGGGCAGGGGTGGCTGGGGACAGGAACATCCTGCAGGGCCTCAGGATCCTGGCTGGGGGCTGGCTCCGCTCTGTAGACCTGCAGGAACCAAGAGGAGAGGGGGTCACTTTCACCAGACTCCTTTACCCCATCCACTTATCCCAGAGAGGCAACAACCTGACCATCATCTCAAAATCCAGCTTATCCTCCAGTCAGGCAGTTGAGGGAATGATGCCCTTGTTTCAGCCCCAGGGACACCCTCTCCCCATCCCAGCACTGGTCCCGGTACCCAGAAGAACCCATAGGGCTCCTCATCCCCTTTATGGAGCAGGACTTACAGAGCAGGAAGCGCCGCAGGTTTTGGGCGGATCCCCCTGAGAGCAGGTAAGCCCAGGAAGCAGCAGCGGCCATCAGCAGGTAGGAGGGCACCAGGCTGCCCACGTACAGGGGGTTGCAAAATGTCTGGGGAGAGAGGCAGAAGAGCAGAGGGGTGAGCAGGTAGGAGAGGAGGGGGACAGGGTGGGTGACAGCATCTCTGCCTTGATGAGCAGAGCTGGACAGGGGACACCACCTCCAAGATTCAGTTTGTGACGGGCCAGCTCCAAGTCCCCCAAACCCAACTGCTTCACTAGTGCCAAAAGCTGTTCCTGCCCCAAGACAGGGAGCAGAACACACCAAAGCTGTCACCTCTGAGGTCCTGGCACACAGCTCTGCTCACAGCTACTCACCGAACCCGACACTGCGAGGTGCATGACAACAACTGCCGTGATCTCCCACCAGCGCCGGTGCTCACAGCCATGGAAGAAGAGGATCCCCCAGAACGTGTGCAGGAAAATCAGCACCATGGTCATAAAAGCTGAAGGGAGCAGCAGAGAGGTGTCACTGAGGAATCACCTGCCCTGATCTGGCCTGCAAGCTCAGGGAGGGATGGAGAGGAAATGGGACAAAGGATCAGAAGCATTACTGGGCTGTACTGGGAGGTGCTGGGGCAAACGCCAAGTGAGGGAGGGATCGGAGGAGAAGAGCAGAGAGAGTCACAAGGAATAGAAAGAAGGGTTTGGCTCAGAGATGTGACAGGGGACTGTAAGGGGCTCAGGTGGGTAGAGAGTGCTGCATGGAGGGGACGCTCCAGACCCCGCCCCTGATCTGCTGCCTCTCTGGTGGGGCAGGGACATAAGCAAAGGGTGCTGACCCACCTGAGGTCAGGAAGTAGAGTTGTGAGTCCCCATGGATGCCCACGGTGCCAGGTCCTAATGCGTCTGCCAGGAGATTGATCATGGAGAAGGCGCCACTCATGAGCCCAAAGCCCACACCAGCCACTGCCAGGACAAGGACACCATCAGGCCATGAGCCTCCCAGGGCCACCCCAGGCATGGCCCAGCCAGCTCTGGCATGGGAAACCTCCCTTTCCCCTCCCCACAGCACTATGCTTAGCCCTGCCCGGGCTCATCCCTGGCCCCACAGTGAGGGTGCCCCACTGCACTAGCACTCACCATATGCCATTTGCTGGATGGAAAAGGGAGAGCAGCCGTCCTCACT
>NW_009952481.1:4104319-4105158 GCF_000747805.2 Chaetura pelagica
CGTCCATCTGTCTGTCCCAAAGCAGGACAAGGTGCAAGGCGTGCCCAGGAGCTGCTGAGGCTGTGCTGGGGCCTTGCCACCGAACAATAACGGGGTGGTGGAAATGTGCCACCCCACAGAGCCCCAAAACCACCTTCAAGCTGTCCCTGCTTACACAATCCCTTCCCTAAGGAAGGAATCCAGGAGGCCAGGGCAGATCCCTAATTCATCTGCCTCCCATGCATCAAAACAGGCATCTCCTGGTGCCTGGAGTCCCCCTGAGCTGCGGGTGCTAGTTACCAGGCCAGAGGGTCACAGAGAGGGCATGACACCCACGGTTTGTCCCAAACTCAGGGAGACACCACCAGCCCCCTCAGCCCTAGATCCTCCAGACACTGTGTTGGTCTGCCACCCAGGACCTGCTCAGGGTCAGCACACTGGCACGGGTACCACCTGCAGGCTCCCGGCAAGGACCAAGGGGGCTTGGTGCCACCATTCCCCCGAGCCCAGCTGAAACCTGGCACCCATCCAGCAACAAAGTGGGAGACTGGGAGGTGCCCTTACCTGAGGAGCTTGTAGTAGAGGAAGCGGAAGGCCTCCTGCAGCAGCACGGAGAACATCACCCCAAAAATCAAGAGCCCCCTCTGCAGCCGCTCATCGCGGGGGTCGCTGGCCTTGACGGCGATAAACCAGATGAGGGAGGAGAGCAGCAGGGACACCAGCCAGAAGAAGGCCCTGCAAGAGAGGGAGCACCTGCTGGCACCACTGCTGCTCCCCTGGCTGGGGCCGCCAGCTCTGCCTGGCCTTGCCCACCTTGCTACCAGTGCCAGCACCCTTCTGGTACCGGTGCCAGGGACCGG
>NW_009952481.1:4106778-4111270 GCF_000747805.2 Chaetura pelagica
TGGGTAGGGATTCCCAGGGGAAGACCCAACAACAGCAAACAAGCTGTTGCTGAGCAGGCATTCTTCTTTGCAGCGCTGGGGATTCTCCACCGTGAGTGCTCCAACGAGTTAGTGAAACACCCCAACTACTATGCACCAAAAACATGCGTATTCAGTTCCATGTAAGTGAGTTCTCACAATTCTTTTACATAGTAGTTTTACTTCCTGGAATTCACTGTCTTTGTAATTATGTGTGCTCGAGGGTCTCCTGTGGGGGCCTTCGTTGATTCTAGTCCTTTATCCTGTCTCTCCTCCTGGTCCTGTGTCCAATGTCCTGCTGGTAGATTGCCCAGGTGGGTAAGAATCCACCTAAGTGTTGTCTGTAGGCACCACAGGTTCTTAGAAGACTTGATGTTACCAAAACCTGCAGGATGCTTGGCATAGTTGACTGATAGTTTCACAAAGCACATTGTTTTAAAAATAACACTTAGTATAGCAAATTCATTATTTTAGTACATTTTTATTAGGCTGTATTTCTGATGAATTTACTAACAAATACCCTGTGACTATCAGGGCTGCCTCCAGAGCCTCTGCAGCCCCCAGACATGGGGCAGGGGGCCCTGCTGTCCTCCTGCACTGCCCACTCCCAACTCCCAGCTCAGGCAGCACAGCCCCAGTGGAGGTGCCATAACAAGTGCTGCAAATGGGGCACGTGTCACTGGGACAGCAATGGGACAGCACCAAGTGGTTATTGTTAGAAATGAAGTGTAGTCTTAGTGTTAGAAGTGTAGCGTTGGGGTTCCTAGTGTTAGGAATGTAATAGTTTGTTTCTGCCATAATGAAAAGAATTTAAAGTTCATGGCAACTGAAGAGGGAAGTGAGATACCTGGGCATTCCAAGGGCACCTGAGGTGGTTTATGGTCCAAGAAACAGAGGGACTTAACTGGGCTCCATATGGGGGATCTGAACATGGAGCAGGATTTATGGCCAAGGTAAGACAGAACAAAGTCACTTCTATCTTGCTCCTCGGAACAGCGCAGCACCGGAAGGTAAGAGATCATTTTGGTGATTGGGAAGGCAGCCAAGGGGGTGAAAAAGGTCAGAATTAAAAGGTAAAAAATAAACTCCTAGAATGGAATGTGTAAACAGGGGTGGGAAACTTATAGGATAATTGGAAGCATCAGACAGGCTGTAAACCCTGGACTACCCAGCCAGTGGGGAAACGGGAGGGAACTTTGCATTGGGAATAGGGAATATAAACAGTTATTCACCTTACTATCAGGTGTGCCTACTTGTTTAGGCCACCCATTCTTGCAAGAGTGTAAATAAGCTGTGCTTTGCTGAAGGATCTGTGTGGGCCTGTTCACTGGCACCACAAGCATTTCTCACAGTTCTGCCCATCCACGTTTCCCTCCAGCTGCCTTGTTCTCTGCTGGGATTGACAAATCAGTAATACCCACATGGAGACTGAGAGCTTCGTGCTGCACTTGGCTTTGGGCAGCCTGACCTGTTGCAAAATCACCCAGAGCCCTGTAAAACCCACACAACTTGGCAACGTGGTTCTTCCCAACCTCGCCCAAATGTCTCGGGCTATAAATGCATGGAGAGACTGGTTGGCAGTGGTCTGTGTCCAGCTCGGTATGTCTCATCAAAGTGTTTCAGTGATGCTCTTTGTGTGGTCCTTCCCGTCCAGCATATACCTCAAAGGTACTGAAGAATTTGGAGATGAGGCACCAGAGCAATGAGAAAACTGGAGAAGAGAGCAGAGGTGAGAGGATGTCAGAGGTTAATGTGGTGGTTTATCCATAGGATGCCCACGCTGGGACTGAAAGCTCTTCAGGGAGATCTTCAGTCTGCCAGGCCAAAACAAACAAATCCAAAGGTTAGAATTAAATGGGAGAGGTGCAGAGAGAGGGAGGAGGGGACTGGCACTGTGGTCCCCAACATGGGTCTGAGCAAGATCTGCTTCCAGGTCGATCTCCCCTGCCAGTAGCTCCAAGTGCCCCGGCTTCCCAGAGCTTCCCCTGCCCTGCATCTTTCTGCAAGGTGGGAGGATGGACACAATGCAAAGCTTTGCTAAACCATGAAAGACGGGATCGTGTCTCTGAAGCAGAGCATCACTTGGGAACAGCTGCCAGGATCTTGCTGCCAAAGCACAGAAAGTTCAGAAAGGAAAAAAAAACAACAAAACAAACCAAACCCTTACAGCAGGATGTAAATGGTTAAGTTAAACAGACTGGCCTGAACATGGAGGCAGCAAATGGGGAAAAACTCTGGGTGTGAAAGGGCTCTTTGTCCCATCAGGAAGGCGAAGGGCACCCAGGGGCTGGGCACTGGGGACGCACCCAGATAGGAGTGCCGGGCAGGCTTGTTTGCAGCACTCCAGGAAAAGAGTTGGTTTTACACCCTTGTTCCTTTTGCAGTTGGACAAGACTCTGCTTGGAAAGTGCTTTGATGAAATAATGGAATGGCTCAGCTGATGTGCTTTGGAAAAGCAAGGCAGACTTAAGGAGGAGCTCCAGCCCTTGCAGAGGGCCAGCTAGGTGGGACAGGACAGCCATCCTGTTGTCCTTCCCTCCAGCACATTCAGGGTGAGCAGCTGCAGCTCATGGTGGGTCTCACACCCTGAGAGGACAACCAGAAAATGAGCACTCCATGCAAGGGGACCTCTTTTTCCCTGTAGGAGAAGGACTCTGAGGCACAAAACCAGAGGTGCTGGGCCAGGGGGAAGGCAGGAGGCCGGCAGCAGCTGGGCAGGAAAGAGATGCAATCTCACCACCCTCCTTTCCTGAGCTGAGAGACCCAGTGAATAAAGGAAAGCAGATAAGGAAAGCTGTCCCAGCCAGCTGCTCACTGGGGCGATGGCTCAGCTCTGCAAGGGGTCAGCATGAGTTATGTTTCCTGGCAGCATGAGGCTGCACTTTTGGAGGGATATCCGCTGGGTAGCGTGGGACAGCAGGGCTCGGCGCGCATCACCGAGGGGCCCGAAGAGGAGGGCAGGACCAGGGCATGACTTTGGGCCTCCCCAGGGAATCCAGCCTGTTTTTGTGATGGGGATGAGGCACATCCTGCTTCTCTGCTCTTTGTGTGGGGGAAAACAGAGCAAGGCAGGAGGAAACTTTCTGAACGCTTCGGGAAGTTGTTGCCTACCACATCAGTGCTTGCTGGTTTATACAGCTGTCCCTCAGGCAGGCATTCAGCAACTGGTAATAGAAAATGCAACAAGTACACGGTGTAAGCAGCTAACCTTGGACCTGGAGAAGGGCTGGTCAGTCTGTTATCCCAAGTTACAAGTCATAGAACAAGGGGAAATGGCCTCAAGTTGTGCTAGGGGAGGTTTAGATTGGATATTAGGAAAGATTTCTTGCCTGAAAGGCTTGTCAGGCACTGGAACAGGCTGCCCAGGAAGTGGTGGAGTCACCATCCCTGGAGGGATTTCAAAGAGGTGCAGATGTGGTGCTGAGGGACATGGTTCAGTGGTGGACCTGGCAGTGCTGGGTAAATGGCTGGACTTGATCTTAAAGTTTGTTTCCAACCAAGACAATTCTATGATTCTAAGACCCTGATAACTGATAATGTGTGCTTGCATGGTCACAAGCTGGTGCGTCTCCTCAGATGTCACCACTAGCAGGAACCATGAAGCAGACTCCATGAGGAGGTCAAAGACCCTGTGCCTTCCCCAGGTGCCAGGCGGGTAACATGCTGGCTGGAAGGAGACACGCCAGTGACATATGTCTGTCACGGTGCACTTGAGGATGCTGCATTTTGACTGAGCTTGAGGGGTAGAGGTTTCCTGTGCATCCCAAGGAAGTGATGGACGCAAGGGAACAGAGCCCAAACCATGCATTATCACTCCAAACCTCCCCAGGGCTGCAGGGGACATCCTTACAGCAGCTCTACCCACCATAGACCCAAGTTCCTCCAGAGCCTCCTTGCACAAACTGGGCCCTCACCAAGTCCCCTGGCACCTCTACCCACCCACAAGGACCAAGCACACCTATCCATCTTGTCAAACTGCTTTAATATTTGGACATGAAGACAGGACAGAGCCAGCCAGGCTGTGCACAGACATGATGCCTCTGCACCACAGTGTAGGGCTGCAGGGCTTCCCTTCTCAACAGAGGTGTGGATTTGGCCAAGATGCAGTTCAGCTGAGGACATCCTGAGCATACCGGTGGGGTGCACGTGTGGGGTAGGGATGGGGGATAAGGATTCCCCAGGGCAGCTCAGAGGTTATTCAGCTCCAACAAGGTCTGGTCCAGGACCTGGTGGATGCCCACGTTCTCCTCTTTGGCACTGGCCAGATTCTCTGTGAACACAAGGGACACGCAGCCATGCACACGGAAACACCCCAAACGTACCCAGGCGCAGCCGGACCCACGCACACCACACCAAGCACAGACACACGCACACAGACGGACATTTCAGTACGGCGACAGCCTCCTGCCCAGCATCCTGGGGCATCCCTGTGGAGCAGACTCTGCACAAGCAGCCTCATCATCGGCAGGGGTGA
>NW_009952481.1:4111335-4117309 GCF_000747805.2 Chaetura pelagica
CGTTACCACCCTCCTATGGCCGGGCCCTCCGCAGCGCAGGTACCACTGGCAGGTAGGTGCCATTCCTTGGCCAGCCACCAGAACATCTTGCCCTGGGGCATCAGCACCAGCCAGCTGAGGGCACATGCACAAACCCTCTGCCAGTGAAAGAGGAGAGCCAGTGCTGGCTGCACGACCCATTGGTGCTCCGTGAAGAAAAGGAGTGAGACTGCAGAGGACAGCAGAAAGAGAGAAGTAGAGCTAACAAGGCCGCAGGGACAACCTCTGCCAGGCAGACCACTGCTGAGGCAGCCTCCTCTGTTTGCTTCCAAAGGGCACCCTCCTTCCGTCTGGAGACAGTGATGGGATGAGAGCTCTACTCACCCAACCCCATCTCCCAGCACTCTGCAGGGCTCTTCTCTGTTCCCTGCTACCAGCCTGGGGCAGTGGGTGCTGCCAGGTCCCCAGCTCCTATCCCAGCCCTCCCAGCACCCTGCAGGGACCCCACTCCAAGGGCATCCTCCCTGCACAGTTTGGGGTGACCAGAGTGAGAAGGAAAAGGCTGGCTGCTGACTTCTGGGACAACGGGAGGAAAACAGTGATACAAACCACCACATCCCTCTCCGGCAGGGCCAGGTTGATGCCAGGGAACAGCCATCACTGTGTGAGGGTCCTGGGACATCAAAAAACCTTCATTCCTCTCCCAAGAAAAACCTATCAGCTCCAGAGGGGCTCCCTGTCCCCACCCCCCCCAGGCAGGGTGGTTACCCCCCTGGCTAGCTGTGGTGGGGAGTGGGCATGGGCTCCCAGCCTAGAGCCAGCCTGACCAAAACAGGGCAAGGGAGTGGGGCTGGCAACAGCTTGGGTGCAGGAGGCTGGGCTGGGGCCAGGAGCTCTGGGCAACTCAGTTGTTAAGTTCGGTAAGGATGACCCGCAGCTCCTTAGAAAGAATGCGGTTTTTCTCGGCTTCCTGCTGGGAGCGCTCTAGAGAAAACGGAGACGTCAGCGCAGCAGAGGGAAGAGAAAGAGAAAGGAGAGTTAGTGAAAAGAGACAGCATTCCCCAAAGCCCCTCTGGAAATCCCGCAGCCACCCAGCCAGCAGCAGGGACGAGCTGGACTGGCAGGGGGAGACAGCCAGTTCCAGGGAAGAGACAGGTCTATGGGTCCATCAGTCTGGAAACTGGGTTCTGGGGCAGGGTAGGAAGTTGAGGAAGGAGAAGGATCACGGACGCATTTAGGGATTGCTGCTGAAGGATAGGGTCAGCCCCTTCATCGAGGAAGGGTGATGCAGGAGATGCCTGGGCTGAGATTGCTGCTTGGGAGGGACAGAACGAGGTCTAACCCTGCTATTTCAGGCCAAAATGGAGAAGATGGCAAAAGATGAGGAAAGCCATGTGTGAGAAAGAGGGTGGCAGGCGTCATCCCGTGGGCCAAGGCACACAGAGCCACATCCCACTCAGCCTGGAAGTGCAGGGCCACTCTGGGACTTGGCCACCAGCATCCCGAGGGTCGCATGGCTACAAGCTGCCTCTGATCTCCTCCTGTGACCCCACTGCAGGCACCCACATGAGACATGCATGAGATGAGGGACAGAGTGGCATGAGGAAAACAAAGGAGAAACCAAGGAAATTAATATGCTTTATTCAGTAACTCAGAGGGACAGAACATAAAAGTCATGAAATGCAAACTGAACAGCAATGTGCAAAGGACAGAAGGGAGGCAGGGGTGAGGAACGAACAGGGCAGGTTTGGGAGTGGCCTGCCTGCCTGCCTGGTAAAGGGCTGCCTACATAGCCAGGCCCAAAACTCTATCCCCTGGGCCTAAGCTTTGGCAGTGGAGCTGTGAGTCCTATCCCCCCTGGGCTCAGCAAACAACACCAGGGGGATTTGCTGGCGGGGTATGGGGGGGCAGGTGACCTGCCAGCCCTGGAGCTGTGGGGTTCCCAGTGTTGTGCATCTGGGGAGCTGAGGAGGGAGATGGTGGAGCAAAGGGCTCCTGTCCTCCACAGGGCAATGCTGAGGTACAGACATACAACCACATGGCACTGTGCCCAGCGCATGGGGCTACCAATGGATGCTACCCTGGCCCACAGCATCCACACCTCATCTGCCCCCCAAAGAGGGGTATTGCGGGAACACCTCAGGCCAGCTCCTGTCCCAAAGGAGCTGATGGACAGGCATGGGCTAGGAAGGACAAAGGAGGACAGAGCAGGCAGGACGAGCAGTGGGATGGCCAGGCAGGCAAGTGGCTGAGGTGGGGAGGGGAGAGGCAGGCATGGGGGTACAGTGCTGGTGCCTGGTGGTGGGCTTAGAGGGAGGTGATGTCATTAAGTGCATTGTCCAGCTCCTCGCTGATGGCTTTGTACTTCATCTTCTGAGCATACACTTCATCTGCAGGCAACAAGGCACGTGGGAGGCAGGTGGTAGAGTGGGGTGAGGGGTGGGTGGCAGAGAGAGAGATGGTGGCTGTGAGTGGGGGGCTGAGGGTGGCGGGTGTGCAGGCACTGGCAGCGTGGATGCAGCCCTATTAGCCACCCGAGGGCAGAGCCCAGACCCCAACAGCATTTTGCATCTGTGCCAGACACCACAGCATCCAACTTCTCCCTTCCTGGGACCCCTGCCCACCCTCTCACCCTGGCCAAGCCCTGTCCAGCCCCACTAGGGGCACGCTGTTGCCAGTGCTCCCTAGGAAAGAGGGACACAGGGCCAGTGGGGACATTTTACCTTCTAGATCATCGATGGTTTTCTCCAGCTTCGCCACAGACCTCTCTGCAAACTCTGCCCGGGTCTCAGCCTGTGGGAGCACAGCAGGGAGGGCATAAGCTGCATGGCATGGTAGGGACAGTACAGGCTGCACCATATGCCTGATTTCCCACATCTGCATCTCTAGTACCCTTCTGAGTGAGCCCTCCCCTAAGAAACGCAAAGGACAAGGTATCCATGGACCCCTCCACCCTAAATCAGAGCAGGCTGATGAGGGGGAATTGCAGAGCCAGGCACCTGCCATGCTAAAGGTTTCAATTTGCAGAATGGTGAGAAAACACAGGCATAACAGGGTGAAAACCCACACGAATGGCAAACTTGTGCCTGCAGCAATGCAGTGCTGGCCTCACATCCCTTACCTCCTTCAGTTTTTCCCCTAGAAGCTTGATTTCCTCCTCGTACTTGTCCTCCTTGGTGGAATACTGCAGAGACAGAGACAGGCACCTGTGAGCCCCATGGGACACCTCTGACTGGCCTTCACCCCAGCAGGAGACCCCAGCTCCCCCAGGCCCCACGCACTCTGCCCAGCCCTAGCAGCCCCACCAGGTCCTACCTTGTCAGCCTGGGCCTCCAAGGACTTCAAGTTGTTGGTGACAATTTTCAGCTCCTCCTCTAGGTCACCACATTTACTACATCCCAAGCAGGGGCCGCCAGGAGGGAAAAGCAGGGCCAGGGGTGCAGGATAGAGGTGTGGGCAGAAAGAGCAGGTGTGGGGAAGAGGAGGAAAGAAAGAGAAGAGAACAAGTTGAAAGAGCAGAAAACTCTAGTGCAGGTGGAGAAGGAGCAGAGCCGCTATGAGCGGGAGCTGCCGGGACGCATCCGTTCATCCGTTCCTCGTGCCTCCTTGCACAGGCAGTGCCTCGCTGCTGCCAGCTGGGCTCCCGCTGGCCTCACCAGGAAGGAGAGCAGGCAGGGAAGGATGGAGGAGTGTGCCCAGCCTGTGCCCACCGGAGGGGAGGCGAGGGGAGGTCGGTAGTGGAGGCAGCGGTGCAGAGAGGTGAGAGGTGGGTCGCATGGTTCGAGAAACAGAGACAGAGTGGGAGGTGGGGGCTGCTGCGCGTCGCCTCGCGGCCCTGCCCCGGGTACCTCTTCCTCTGAGGCAATGAGGGATTTGAGACTCTGGTCCATGGTCCGTAGCTCTTCTTCCAGCTGTCTCACTCGGCTGGGGTGGAAGAGGGGCACCCCGCGGGGGGACAGCAGAGAACAGGGTCAAGGATTTGCTACTGGTTGGGTTGGCATCCCCCTGCTCCCAGCCTGCAAGCCCAGGGACCACCCTGATGGCAGACCCTTCTGCTCCCAAGGAGGGTCACTCCTATCCCCAGGCAGACACCTCCATCCCCACAGCTGTCAGGGACTAGGGGCAAGGGCTGTGTGGGACCCCTGTGTGCTGCCCACTGGGAGCCCTGCTCACCTCTCCGCCACCTCTGCCCTCTCCTCTGAGCGCTCCAGCTCTCCCTCAAGGACGACCAGCTTGCGGGCAACCTGTTGACAGCAAAAAGAGGTGTGTGTCAGCCCCATGCCGGCCCCAGATGGGGGCACAGAGCTGTGGGGAGGCAGCCCTGGGTGCTATCATGGCTTCAGAACTGGGGGGCTGAGGGTCTGTGACTGTGGGCACGCACCTCCTCATATTTGCGATCAGCCTCCTCTGCTATGTGCTTGGCCTCCTTCAGCTGCATTTCCTGGAGCTCCATCTTCTCCTCATCCTTCATGGCCCTGTTTTCGATGACCTTCATGCCTCTAAGGAAAGTCCAAACCAGAAGATGTTACTGCTGTGGGTTGAGGAGACACCTGCACTTCCTGCCTGCTCTCTGTCCCATCCACCAGCTCCAGAGACATGGGACATCACCCAGGGATGCTGCCACTCACTGGCCACCTGATGCAGTAGGGTCACACAGGTAATACCCCAAGGATGCTCCTGTGCACAATTAAAGCAGACGAACTGGCCCCAGGACCATGTTTCAGATGGACTAGATGTGGCAGTGGTGCCCCTCAACCAGACAGGTCCTGAACTCATCATCTGGTGGGGGAAAAATGCATGCAGAGGCAGCTGCAACCTCCACCAAAGGAGCCTAACAGGCCTGCAACCTTTATGAAATGCTTTCCATGGCAAAGCCTTTTCCCATTCAGGGATGATGCTTACTGAACCCCCACAAACCCCTGTGGCAGGGACTCCTGCAGACTCTTTCTCTTCTCCCTCAGATGCCATTGCTCAAACTGGTCTTTGCCAATGGAGGGAAGAGCTCACATGACTGTTTGGAATGCTGTGACATGTCTGGGCACTCCTTGCAACTCAAGTATCCTTGCTTGCCTGGCTTCTGCCTGGGAAACCTTGCTGCAAGGATGGGGCAACACACTCTGCAGGACTGTTTTTTTTTAATGAGGCTGGTTTGTTGGCTAAAGATGACCTTGGGTGTCAGGCACAAGTGTCCCCTCCTTGGCTGTTTTCCAGCTCTCAAGTGGAGGAGGCTTTGTTTACAGCCTGGTATTTATGCAAAAAATACCAGATACATTTTTTCAGGATTTTATCGGTGCCCTGAAAATTTCAAAGCCTTTTTAAAAATGCCTGTATCTGGGGGACTTCTCTGTGTTGTGTTCTTGCTCTCTCCCTTTAGGGTCTACGGGAAAACCAAAGCTAACCCCATGAGGTCACTGCAGAGGGACTCCAATGTGAAACCAAGGGGGCTGCCTGCAATCCATGTTGATTGACCCAATGCCCCCCTGCACTGTCCCTTCCAATCATACCTCTCGCTCTCATCAGCTGCTTTCTCAGCCTCCTCCAGCTTCTGCAGAGCAGTGGCCAGGCGCTCCTGGGCTCGGTCCAGCTCCTCCTCCACCAGCTGGATACGGCGGTTCAGAGAAGCCACTTCAGCCTCAGCCTGGGGAAGCAGAAACCCTCGGTCACCCAGTGTTTCATACAGTGTGTATATATACATACATGAAAGCATTTTCATTGGTTACTTCTGCATTTGCTATCCAGAACATCTTTTGGCACCACGCAACAAGCCAGGGCTTGCTGGAATGGGATGCCTGACCATGCACGGATGGAGTTTTCTCCATCCCTAGCTCTTTGTTTGACACTGGCTCCTCCCGGACACACAAGCCCAGCCCAGCATGTGCAGACCCTCCGCCATGTCCTCACACCTCCAGCTCCTGCCCCAGAGGGCGACCAGGAGCATTCAGCAGGTCAGGGTGGCCAGACCAGCCATGCTGTCACGGGGATGGTATTTGGGGTT
>NW_009952481.1:4119537-4120703 GCF_000747805.2 Chaetura pelagica
GGGTCCCCGTGGCAGGGGACAGGTCGGCACACCTGGGGATGTGCAAGTGGTTTCTGGGCAGGACGCGTTTTTATTTCTTTCCCCCCAGCACGGCAGGGTTCGCGGTTTTACTCCAAGGCAGTAACGCACAGTTCCCACCGGCAGAGCACATGGTGCCCCCAGGCAGGGCACAGAGAGTCCGCCACGATATGGGACACGATCTCCCTCATGCCGAAGGCAGGGCACATGGTCCCCTCCCTTGGTGGGGTGCACTGTGCCACCCTGGCAGAGCTGCACAGTCCCACCGAAGTTGAATCATAGAATCTTGGAATCACAGAACGGTGTGGGTTGGACAGGATGCCCCAAAGCAATGGGGAGATAGTCAGGGAGTTCAGTTCCCTAGGGAAAAAAGGGGCCCAGGGAATCTAGGAGTGCCAGAGCCTGGTCCCTGTGAGCCCCCGTGGGCACAGGAGCTGTGTACTGTGGGTTCTTCACAAGCTCTGCCCCCCACACCTCCTGCTGCACACCTGAGGAAGGGGGATACACTTTTGCACCGTAGGGGCCACAGGTGAGTCAATGAGAGGAATGGGGCAGATGGGGCAGAGCCCACCCCTTGGCACCCTCATGGGCTACTTGGGCCTGTAGCCCCAGGTCACAGCCCTGTCCCCAGCAGCCCCTTGGCATCCTCTCCCTCAAGTGAGGACCTGGCCAGCATAGACCCATGGGGCCCATAGAGCCTGGGGTCTCTGCCCTGTGGGGGAGGCCAGACCCTGGCTCTGCATCATGCCGAGGGCAATTGCCCTGATCCATCAGGAGGGGTCAGCACTGGTTGCACTCAATCCTCTCTTAAGGAGCTCTGACAGCTCCTGGGCAATCCTAGCTGCGCTTTTGCTTCCAGGGATGCCAGTGCCAGGGCTGACCCCACTGGCTGCCCTCAACTCTGGGGCCAGGGGTCCTGGGAGGTACCTGGCAGCACTGCCAGCAGAGCCCTGCACCCCACATCCTCCTGCCAAGTGGTGGCAGAAGAG
Source organism: Chaetura pelagica (assembly GCF_000747805.2). Classification (NCBI taxonomy): domain Eukaryota; kingdom Metazoa; phylum Chordata; class Aves; order Apodiformes; family Apodidae; genus Chaetura; species Chaetura pelagica. The sequence continues at coordinate 4,120,545 of NW_009952481.1, forward strand.
GCAGCACCGCAGGTCCCCTGGGAGCACATGGACTGCAGCTTGGCCTTGATCCCGGCTGGTCCTGCCCCACTCCCAGACCAGTGTCTGGGGGCCAAGAACGCTCCCAAGCCAGTGCGTGGGGCCCAGAGAAGAAATGGGGGTCCCTCGCAGCAGTGGGGC
>NW_009952481.1:4121084-4124093 GCF_000747805.2 Chaetura pelagica
GTGGCCGTAACCGGTGCCCTGAGCACTGCGGGCTGTCCCTCCTGGGTACAAGAGGCGGTGGGGCCATGGTGGCTTCACAGAGCTGCTGGGAAGGGGCTGCCAGCTACCTGAAGCTGCCAATCAGGGATCAGATGTTCCCGGGTCTGTGCCACCATCTGACTCCACTCCAAGTGCCATGGGGGTGGCCTTGCACCCATCAGTGCAGTCTCCAAGGGCTTAATGCACTGCCACCAACTGCTGGAGGCAGGGCAGTGCCAAAGCAGAGGGACGGTCATTCTTTTAACGTATTTGTTGACAAATTTGCTGAGAGCAGAAGCCTACCTGGATGGCTGAGATGGGTCCTGACCTGGCTGAGGTCTGTGATCACAGGCACAGGCTGTCCTGGCAGCCAAGGGGGGCATGGGGATCCCTGGGGAGGCAGGCAGGTGGCTGGGCTCTGAGGGTCTACCCTGCACTTCACTGGAGCTGCACTACGTCTCACCCTGGGGAGATAACACCAGTCCTGACACTTAATGCTGTCAACATGTTCAAGTCCCTGGCACAGGGACATGGTGACTCCCAGAGCCCCGCACTTGGTGCTGCCAGTCCAGGTTTCAACATGGACCTGGGGCAGCTGTGCTGGTTGGTGACGGGCTCTCAGTCCTGCTCACTGCTCCCTCTGCAGCCAGCCTGCCCTCCCCAGTGCTGCTCTTTCACCATGCCTCCCCTTTCAGCCCTCCCTAGAGGGATCAGTGGCTCCTGTCCCCAGTACCTGCTGGGACAAGACTATCTGGGCCGAAGCTGCAGTCTGTCCAACCTGCTGTGGACCAAGAGCAGGGACATGCACCCTCCCTGCCCAGGACAGCGTTGCACAGCCCACTGCCAGCAGCAAAATACTCTGCACGCCAGGGATGATGTCTGCTCCATGCCACTGTTTGTCTCTTCCTCTGAGCCCCACACTGGAGACATTCAACCCCCACTCAGCCAGGGCCCACACTGAGTTTGCCTGCACCAGCATGGATCCAGTCTGATCAGCACAGACTCACTACACAAGGCAATGGCCCTACCCAGCTTGACATGCCTGTCCCATGTCAGGATATTCAAGGTTTATCTACTTGCTTTAGTGTCCAACTAAACTGGGGCAGGTCTACAGGTTCAGCAAACAACTCTGGGGAGCCCCACCAGCTGCTCTATGGGGGCTCTGGACCATGCCAGGGACTTTTGCTGCTGCTCGTCCTTGTCTGCTCACCTCTGTCCTTGGCAGCTACCTCAGAAATTTGACGCATCTCCCCCATTTAGCTCCATAAACCAGCTGGGATTAAATTTTTTGTTCTCAATCCTAAAAAGCCTGGCCATGCCCTGCTGGCCATGCTCCAGACAGCTCCCCTTTAGCTTCTCCTCCAGTTTCCAGGGTTGGTTTTCATCAAAGATGGACTGGCTATCAAAAGGAGGATTTATTTATAGGGTGTCAAATACCCTGTGTGGCACGGCAGGTCGTTATACCCCGCTCCTGAGCGGCTCCGTGGCCGCACACAGCTGTTCCACCTTTCATCCTGGCCAGGCACAAGCCAATTTCAACACCTTCCTAACATCTCCCTGGCAGGATCCATTTCCCAGGAGAAACATCAGTCACAGCACTAAATAAAACTCTTCCTGGCCTTGCCCTTCCTAGGGTACAGGGTGGCACACCAGACCCCAAAATGACCGAGTCCTCCCTGAGCATCCTTCCTTGCAGCCAGCACTAAGCAGGTGGCCACGGGCAAGAGCTTTTTTCATTTTGCTGTTCTTTTTTGCTTTTCTACCACAGTTTAGGAAGTGCCACAGAATTTTTCCTACAAGTATTGCAGGGGTGCCTGAGGACTGGTGACGTATCATGGGACGCTCATCCCCTTTAGTTTTGGGGAGCCAGAGAAGCATCTGCCCGCAAACCTGCAGGCAGGAATGTCTGTCCAAGCAGTGCCTGGCTCCCACACCTCAAGCAGGATCTGTTCAGTCCCTGCCCTGCACCCCAGCCCCGTTCAGTGTCACTGTTGCAGGAATGGGATCCTGATAGTCTTCCCCAAGGAGACTTTCCATATAAGGCCCCCCTCTTCCTTCAGCCCCCCCCCACCCCGCCCCCGAGGTCCAGCACCCACGCAGTGGAGGAGTTGCTGGCATGTCTACATACGTCTGTAGCTTTCTTCTCCGCCTGCTCCAGCTTCTCCTGGGCCTCCTTGACAGACTCTGAGTACTTCTCCACCTCATCCTCCGTGCCCTTCAGCTTCTTCTGCAGGCTCTGTTGTTCCTCCTCCTGCTGGGGAAGAGATGGAGGGTGGGGGTCAGAGGGGTTGGCAGTGCCCACAAGGCTGGAGGTGAGCAGCCATCCTCCTCCTGGGGATACCCGAGCTGAGAGCACAGTAGGAGCACACAGAGATGCTCCCTCTGTCAACTTTGGTGCCACATCTCCTCAGGGAGCCCTTGGTTCCCTGGGCCACAGCAGCCCCCCACATCCCTGAGACCAGAGGAGGTAATGGGGTGGTAGGCTTCCTCCCTGTGTAGGGGGCTGGAGAGGTTCCAATTTGTGGACACAGCTCCAGGGGGCACCAAGAAGGGGCCCATCTCCATGTGGCTGGGGTGGGAGTAGGCTGTTCTCAAGGGTCTCCCTGGCAGAGGGAAAGGGAGGTGGCACTGGGGTGCCCCACCGAGATAAGGCATGTTTGAGGGGTCAGGGGCAACTGGCTGGTGTGCTGGTCTCTGGGAACAGGCACCCAGCAAGGTGAGGTCTCCCAGGATGGGGACCCTGAGGGGTGACATTTCAAGGGCTGAGCTTCCCTAGGACAGGGGTCCTCAGGCTTGACACCAAGCACGGGGAGGTTCCCAGAGCTGGGCACTCCTAGGGCAGAGGATCCTCAGCGCTGGGAACCCCTAGGATGAAGGGTTTCCAGGCTGGGCACTCAGCAAGACACGGTCTCCAGGGCTGGACATCCCTAGGATAGACAGTCCACAGGCTGGCCACCCAGCGTGACGGGGTCCCCAGGTGTGGAGACCCGG
>NW_009952481.1:4124189-4125489 GCF_000747805.2 Chaetura pelagica
CTCCTTTTAGGGACAGGCTTTCCCACCGGCCGGTGCACCGTGCGGGGCGGGGGGAGGGAGGGGAAGGCGGCATTCACGGGGGCACCGGGCGGGGGGCACCCCGGAGCGCCGCGCTGGAAGTACCCCGGGTGGCTCTGTTTGTTAGGAGTACCCCGGTGGCATCAGAGGCATCCCGGGGCAATGCTCTAGGGGTACCCCGGTGGCTCTGTGTTAGGGGTACCCCGGTGGCATCAGAGGCATCCTGGGGCAATGCTCTAGGGGTACCCCGGTGGCACTGGGTGAGGGACATCCCTGTGTGGGGGACACACCAGGAGAGGAGTACTCCATTGGCAACACGAGAGGGGCACAACGGTGGCACAGCACTAGGGGTACCCTGGTGGCATCGTGCTAGAGACACCCCATGGCTGTTGCACAAGGGACACCCCAGCAGCACTGTGCTAGGGTCGCCCTGGAGCACGGTGGTGAGGGCACTTCTGGTGGCACTTCCACAGTGGTGCTGGGCTGGGGGGACCCCTGTGGCCTCTCACCACTGTGGAAGACACACCATGTCTGGCCCTTCAGTTGGGGACTGCATGTGCTGGCAGTGTGCTGTGACTCAGGGCCACCACCAGCCATCCACCCCAAGGGCTTGAGACCTGCCTCTGCACTGTCCCAGAGCTGTTCCCAGTGCCAGAGGACACTGCACAGGTGGCACTGCGCCAGGCTCACCCCATGCCCTGTCACTGCACCCTGGGGACTGAAGGACCCTGCTTACTGGTGTTGTCTTGGGGGCACATCAGGTGCTGGCACAGCACTTGGGGACACTCATGGGCAGGCAGTGAAATCTTGGGGACACTCTTGTGCTGTGATTGCAGCTGGGGACACCCATAAACTGTGATTGCAGTTGGGGACACCCATAAACTGTGATTGTAGCTGGGGACACCACAGGCTGTGATTGCACTCAGAGGCTGTGACACTTGGGGAAACCATGGGCTGGCACTGCCTACACGGGGAAAATCCAGAGGGAGAGAAGTGAGCGGAGCCCCTGAACTCCCTGTCCAGCTGCTGCGTCACAGCAGGGCAGGAGGGCCCCAGCTGCACGAAGGATTCCTGGCACCCAACCTCCCTGCTGCCTTGCACCCTGGTGCCACCATCTGCAGCACCCACGGGGACACCCAGCACATGCATAGCCCATAGGGTGGCATTTCAGGGCCACACGGGACACGCAGGCAGCCTGCTGCCCCTCTCCATCTTTCTGCTCTAAATAAACTGTATTCCACAGGCAAAAAAATGCAAACCCTTCAGCTCCTGCCTCCTCCAA
>NW_009952481.1:4125959-4127714 GCF_000747805.2 Chaetura pelagica
CCCAGCCCATCACCCTGGGGCCGCATCCAGCCCTTGCCTGCTGTAACTTCTTGGCACCAGTGCTCCAAGCAAAGCAAAAAGTTTTTTGAGAGCTGGAGAAAGTGGCTTTCTAGGAGCCCTCAGCCTTGGGTTGCAGGGAGTGTAGGAGGGACGGGAGCAGCCGATGACCAAGGGGCTGCTGGCGCCATGGGGAAAGCAGCAGAAGAGCTGCTGCTGGACTCTGGAGAGCAGCTATTTATACTGATGAACTAGGCACATATTTGGACAAGGAAAATCAGTAACCACCAGTACACAGCTTCTGAAGGGAGGGGAAAGATCCGCCTCCCACCGTTCCTGGGCGAGGATGGATGGCTTTCTGTGAGATGCTTTGGCCTGGAGCAACTTCATGGGCTTGGCACATGAGGGAAGGATGATGATGTGCATGGTGTGAGCAGCCAGGCAGTTACCCTGGAGCCAGGCAGGGCTTCAAGGCTCAGATGGACCCCCAAAAAGGATGCAGTTTTCTCTTGCTGCTTGCTGCCTTTTCCTCCAGGCGTCAAAGCTGTGTCAGACTGGCACAGCTAGAGCCATCCAACTGCCCAGGCCCATGAGTCTGCCCTCAAAGCTATTCTCTGAGATGATCTCTGGGACAACGGGATGCAGAGGGGCCTAAGTGCACATCCCTTCCATTGCTTCCCCATGCCCAGCCCTGCCCTGGGCTAAGCTCTGCCAGGACAGGGATCCTGCTCCATGCCCCACTCCAGGGTCTGAATGCACTTCCAGGGAAAGGCTTGTGTGGCTGTCTAAAGGGAACTTCCTGGGTGCAACCCATGCCACAGCCTCTCATGCTATTCCTGAGTTCCCTGAGAAACTGGGCTGTGGATTCCCTGCCCACCTCCAACTTAGGCAGATTTGGGTCCCTGCAGAAGTGCTGGCACCTCATGACCATGATGCCCCAACTCCAAGTCCCAGTGTGTTCTCGCCCAAACCTGTCAAAATAACCCTTTTGTCAAGTGGGTGAGATTTTGGGGGACTGGGGCGAAATGGACCCCATGTCCTTCTCCTGGTGTTTGTGCCCCCACCCCTTGCCTGTACCCCAGCCAGGAGCACACATCACTGGGTGCTCTTGCAGCCCTGTTTTAGGGGTGCTGGAGGTCCCTTGGCTCCAGGGTGCTGGAATGAGGCCAGGGCTGTTGCCATACTGTGCCCGCTTACTGTCCTTGCTGTCTGCTCAGAGAGGCCCTGTCCCCAGCTGGTACCTGGGTGAGAGCCCTGGTGCCGGGTCAGGCCAGCACAGATTGCCAGGGGACAGCTGGGAGGACTGGGATGCCTTCGAGAGCCACAAATCCACTCTGGAGCCTGGCCAGGGGTGAAGGTCCCAGGGGATGCAGACCCTCGGACCCCTGGGGATATGCCTGCAAGGGATCAGAGGGTCAACGGCCAGGATGCTGCGGGATGCTGCCCTCATTTGTAGCTCATGCTGCCAAGGATTGGTCCCAAAGACAGGGGACATGTGCAAGCCCGTCGGCGTCCCCACTCCACCCCACAACATCCCTGCCTGCTGTGCTGCTGCTTGGGGCCCCCCAAATCCCCACTGATTGATGGGGTGGGAACAGGTGGGGAAACGCTTGGGGCAGCTGCTGCCCGCACAGGTCGGCCCCAGGGGGCTATTTCGGGGCGTGAGCTCAGCGCCAGCAGCCGGGAGGGCTCCGGCTGCATTCCCAGATCCACAGCACAGCCAAGGGCCACCACTTCCCCACTGCTGGGCCACCAGTG
>NW_009952481.1:4127757-4144181 GCF_000747805.2 Chaetura pelagica
ACCCCCCTTTCCCCTTCCCAAAGACCAAATCCCCCAGCAACAAAATCCCCAGGGATCCTTCCCGCGGCAGAACCTGCGAGGGCCAGCACATGGCTGGCAGCGGGGGTCCGGCCCGCCGGGTGCCTGGGGCTGGACGTGCCTCAAATATTTTCCATGCTGTATAAGCACCCGTGCTACACGCTCCCCCCCACCCCCCCGTCTCTGCTGGGAGGGCAGGCACCCGTGGGCCCCCTGCCCACCAGCCCCCTCCCCCACCTTTCTCCTGGCAGGGGTTCCATTGATAGGCAGGCGGCTAGAAAGCAGGAAAATCAGATTTTATTGATGAATGCGTCTTTTCAAGGAGACATCGGCATCCCCCACCCCACCCCGGAGCTTCGGAGGGAGCTGGTTTCCTTCAAAGTTTAATATGGGATGCTTAAAGTATCAAAATAGTGAGAGAAGCCTCAGCAAGTGCAAAGGGGGAAGGGGCAGGGGTCCTGGAGCCAAGGAGGGGTGGGATGCTGGGCTGTGGGACCCCGGTGAGAGCTGGGTGTTAGTGGGAAGGGCACAAGCTGGGGTAGAGGCAATAAATGAACTTTGAAAGCTGCAGGTTCAATACTAGAGAAATGGGAAGTTACAAAAATACTGTGGATCTTGGAAAATGATGCAGGCACTTGGGAAGGATAAAGAAGGCAGAGCTGGCTGGGGGCACGGGAAGGGGAAAAGCCCCACAGGAAGGCAAAGATCAGCTCTGGGGGTGACCCATAGCTTCCCAACCTCCCGTCTTGAGCAGAGGCACTGCTTCCAGCCTTGCTGTTCCCCAGAGGAGCCCTGGCTGAAGAAGATGCTCATGGAGGGGAGGTCAGTGCCTCCCAGGGAAGCTGGGGAGGAACAAGAAGAAGAGGAGGAAGATTCAGCCAGCAATAAGGCATTGGAGGTGAAAGGCGGCTCCGTGCAAGAGCTCAGGGAGGGACTGTGCTGCTCCCTGAGCCTCACTGCAGAGAAGCGGGTAAGGAGAGGAGAAAGGAGCACGAGCAGGACAGACAAAGGCACACAGAAATATCCCCTATGGTGGAGCTCTCCAGCCCCGCACCCTGAGGCTGGTGGGTGAGCCCTGAGCCGGTGCAGCCCCAGCTCCCAGCCCAGCCAGGTCCCTCCGGGCGCTCTGGCCGTGCCTGGGTGCACAAGGGCAGGTGGGCTGGGCGGCAAAGCGGAGCTGCTGGTGCGGCACCGGCTTGGAGCAGCAACTGGGTTAGTCCCGGCGCTCTGGGTGCGGGCAGAGCTCTGGCCTAGCCCAGGCAGCCCTTTGTTTCAGCCGGGTCATCTTAAATAGGAGCGGGCGGGCAGCAGTCTGTGCAGTGAGCGGCGGGAGAGCATGAGGCTCAGTTCTGCTCCTCATCCCGCAGCTCCGAGGGCAGGAACTTGTACTGCTGCTGCCGGATCATGGCCAGCTTCTTCCGCGCCTCCTCCAGCTCCCGCTCCTTGCGCAGCATCTCCTCCTGGGCGGCGATGATCTGCCGGGAGAGGGCCCTGGGGTCACCAGTTGCTTCTGACAGGGATGGCTGGGACAAGGCTGATGCCAAGGCCAGGCTCTCTGCTGCTGCTTCTCCCCCTTCACAGCCCCCCTGGGCTAGTGCGACCCCACACATGAGGGCTGTTGTCCCTGGGGTGGGGCCAGAGTCCTCTGGAGATAAGGGGGAGCAGCACAGCGCCCAGGGCTCAGCCCCACATGCCCTGTTCCAAGCTGCAAGCCTGTGGCTGCAGGGCAGCGCTGGGGCCTGAGGCAGCCCACACTGGGCAGATGTCACCTCTTACCCAATGCTCTGTCCTTCACACATGTAAGGGATACTGGAATAGTGTGGGCACCACACCAAGGAGAATCCAGGGTGTTATGGTCGTGGAGCATGCACGATGATTGGCTGTGCCCACTGCTACATGTGGCAGGGTGAGGGTGAAGCCACAGTGCTTAACTAGGTGGTATGGATGCACCCACCTTATTTTTTAAGCTCTCTGGAGATGTATCCCATGGCAGTGCGTGGTAGGGGATGTTCCCACGCTAACACAGGTTGCGGTGGCAGCTATTGCTGCCCATGCCCCATGAAAGCAGCACTGCTCCTCACCTGTGCAATCCCCCCGACCATCTTCTCCTTCACCACCACGGTCTCATCGTGGTCCTGGAAGGCAGCTGCCTTCTGTGCTGCCTTCACCAGATTGTCTGACGCTCTCTTCACCGCATTGCCAGCAGCCTGCAGTGGGAAGGAGGAGGGCATCAGCTTGAGCCCCATTCCCAGAGCACGATGGCAGCCTGAGGCGGGGGGTGTGAAGGAGCCCCTGCCCCAGGCCAAGCTGGCAGGCAGGACAGGCAGCCAGGCATGCTTGGAGCTGCAGGCAGGGATTCCTTTACATGGCTTGCTGCCTTGGCAGCCACTCATAACCATTTCAGGCTCTGCTGCTCCCAGCCAAGCTCTGGCTCCTGTCTGAGCAGTCAGGCAGGCACCAGGGGAGCAGACCCACCAACCCTCCTCTTGAACCCAAGGGACCAGAGCTGGGACCCGACGTCGAACCCCCAATGTGTGGGCATTAATCTTGTGTGCCTCTGAGGATTAAGGGTGCTACAAATATGCTCCCCTAACATGAACCTCACAAATGCTAGGGATGCAGTGCACATATTTCAGGCATTCCCCTGAACACCACTGGGCTCAAGCAGCCCAGCATCACTCATACACCTGGCACGCAGCTAGCAGTGAAGCCAAATCGACCTGAAGCCTGTGCTCCAATGATCTCCCTGCTGACAGAAAGCAGGCAGAGAGCACAAGCTCTGGGGAGCACCCACGTGCCCTCACCCCACTCCCACCCACGCCTTGAGCAGCTGGGGTTGGGGAAGGCAGCCTGGGACTCACCTGGAGCCGCTTCATGGCTTCTGAGTCGTGGTCAGCCTTCACCTTGCAGGCCACCAGGAGCTGTGCTGTGGAGGCAGCCACCTGCTTGGCAGATGAGATGAGCTTCTCCTCGCTGGCGTGGCCCTGCACTGCTGCATTGGCGGCTTCGCACAGGTTGTTGGTGGCAGCAGCCACCATGCGTGCCTGTGGTGAGAGGGGCTGTCAGGGGGGGTACAGGAGCCAACCCAGGGGAGAATATTCCTGGACTGGCACCAAGGAGGTTGTGGGGCAGAGCATGAAGACAATCAGCTTCCTTGCCATGTCTCAGCTGGTGGGAGAGGGAGCAAAAAGCACGGCTGCTTCCTCCACCGAGGAGAAGCACAAGGCCAAAGCAGCCTCATCTTTGCAATAGGAACCAAGAGGAAGGTCTCCCTCATCCCTCAAGCATGGCCTTGATACTCACAGCTGAAATGAGTCCCTGGGACCACTGTCCATCATCCACTGCATTGGCGGGGATGGCGCCCACCTGTGAGAATGGAGGAGTGAGGCTTGCTGCCCTGTGCATCCCTTGCCATGGGGCACAAGGCCTACAAACAGCCCTGGGAGAAGGGAGAATCCACCACACCCCTACATTTTCTTCTTTCTTTCCCTCTTCCTTTACCTTTCCTTGGGCCACTAATTCTCGCTGGGCTGCTGAGGCTGCCTTCACCAGGGCACTGGTGGCTGCAGCAATGGATTTGGCAGCTTCCAGGATCTGCTCCTCGAAATTCAGGCTCTCATCTGCTTGCTGCAGGCAAAAGCAGGGTGTGAGTCCCAGGCAGGGGTGCTGGGACAGTTCAGGCAGAGCAAGATGGTATCAAGGGGCTGAAGGAGCACATATAGAGTTGGATTAAGGGCTGTGGGGGACCAGAGGGTTTGGACTGCTCATGGAAAAGTCCAGCTGGGAACATGGGATGCAGGAGGAGCCACGGAAGAGGGACCAGCCATTGGATGTGGCTTCCCACTGTTCACACCCAGCCAAAGCACTGACAAGATAGCCCCAGTCCACCCCGACCTGAGCTTGGGATTCAGCCAAGGCTTAGCACCACTACCTTGGGCTTGGCTCTTGGTTTCAGCTGCTCCAGCTTCCTGGCAGCAGCCTAAGCCGCTGCCCCCAGCAGCTCGTTCTCAGCGATGACGGTGGGGTCTTCTGGGTCAACCCACTCCGTCCCTAGTAACACCAGGAAGCAAAGAAGGCTAAACCTGCGTGCAGCCTCATTTCTGACTCGTCCTACCTAGCCCCTCCAGCCTAGTCCCAGCCTTCAGTCCTGCCCCTTTGAGCGGGACCTTTTCCTCACCTTTCATGGCCTCGGCTGCCTGGATGAGCTCAGTGACAGAGCTGGCCACGCGCTTGGAGTAGCCTGCTAGCTGCTGCTTCAGCTCGTGAGTTGGTTTCTGCAGGATCTGTGGGGAAGGAGCAGGTGTAAGCATCTGGAAAAGGGGGATGTCACACTGGCCAGGGAAGGAGGCTGGGATCCCCAAGCTCTCCACGCATCTACACATCAGGTGTTGTCCGTGATGCTTTCTTGAGTGGCCCTGGCTGGTCTCTTCTGGCCTGAGGATGGGATGAGCTTCCCCTTAACTCTTCTACATCCACAGCTTCTGGGACATCTCACCGAAACAAGATGTTTGGAACAAGCCCTCCTGCACTCAGCAGCTACCCCCTCCAAGATCTCTATCCCAACAAAGCATTTCAGGCTCTTGAAGCATTTCCCCCTTGCTGTTCCCTCTTTGGAGATCTGTCTGCAAACAAAAGCTGGGCAAAGGGGGGGACCCTGGAGGCATGTCCCAGCCCAGGAGGGCTGTCCCTGCTGGGACAAGGTGGCAGGCAGAGCTACGAGGGTCCTTCAGCAGGGTGAGACACATGCAAAGACCACAGCACACACGTGTGCACACACACACACAAACAGGGTCTGTAGGCACAAGCAGAGCTCACCCTGACCAAACTCACACTGCACAGGCAGCAGCTGCCCACCAGCTAGAGCAGGTGTGAGTACACACACACACACGGACCCTGGGGTCCCTGTGGACACGCAAGTGCCACCCCAGCACTGGGCTGGGCACACAGACACACTGTGAGCAAGGCTCATGCTGAGGTTAGACACCAGCAGGCATCCCAACGCCACCTTACTCACCGGCTGACAGGGAGAGAGGGAGGGAGAAGAGAGAGAAAGAGCAGTGAACAGCCTGGCCAGAACACGTGGATGCTGGGGACAGGGGCATGGGGAGCACAGGAGAGGTAGGTGCTCTCCAGTAGGGAGTGCAGCACAGCCAAGAGAGGTGGGAATGAAGGATCAGAGGTCCCAGGCGAGAAGCTGTGCTGCCATCGTTAGCTCATACTTCAGCCTGGCAGTGCTGGGGGAGCACCTGGATGAGGCTCTCAAGGCTGGACAAGCCACCCACACCCAGAGCAGCTACAGAGCCACTCTCCTCCTTGCCCCCTTTAAATCTTATTTCTCCCGACTCTGAACTGCTTCACTGCAGTTTTCAGTCACCAGATCTCTCTTGCTTTTGCAGGGAGAGACCTATTGTTACCAAATACCGAGTCCCCGTGGCGGTTGAAATTCCTTCCCCTCCCCAGTGAAATATGCAGGCGTTCCCACTCCTCTGCTGGGAGACACGTTTTCCATCCTGAGTCAAATAACCCTCTTTCTTGAACCCTAACCATGCTCATTCACATTCCATGCAAGGCACTGATCCCCATGGGGACCCAGCACACAGTAATGGGCTTGCTGCTGCTGGGGAGTGAGGCAGCATCACATCCACCATCTCCCCTCCCATTCCCTTACATCCTTCCTGCTTGCGGCTTTCCAGGGACCTGCTGCCCTCTGATAAATGGGACCCCACGTGCTTCGTTCTTGCCTCTGCAGACTAGAGTACTGCAGAAGCTGGGGAGCTCATGGCTTTACCCAGGACTTGTGTGAAGCCATCCCAGCAAAGTCTCTGGAGCTGTCTGTGGCTTAGAATCCCCAGGCTGAGGGTACACACGAGATGGGTGGCTTGTCCTCATACACTCATCCAGACTAAATGCCACGTTATTAAGCCTGCTATCTGTCCTTGCGACATGTTTAAAACTGCTAAGTGGTCTCTCTCTGGAGCTGAAGGTACCCTGGAGGCTGAGCTTACTAAGATGCACCTGCAGCGAACACTTCATGGGATTGTATCAAATATTTACGAGACATTGTGTGGTGGCCGGATGGTCACACTCTAAATACAGCAGAATAGTGTGTTCCTGCAAGTAGGCTGACCTCAGGCACTGCCACGTGCCACTAAGTCACGATTTTCCCAATCATCTGCTAACAGGTCAGCCAGAGAATTTCTCCTTAGCACTCCAACCTTGGCTGCCATGACTTATGTGTAGCTCAAGCATCTTCCAGACAGACATTTGATCTAGACATAGAGGATGGAAAACTCACTGTACTCCTTGAATCTGAACCCCAATGGTTACTTCCTTCAGATAAAACAACCCTTTGACTTGCTCTCCACCCAGCTTCAATTTCTAGCAATTGATGCCTGCCCACCTCCCCTGTGTGCTGCCAGTGCTGGTTAACCTCTGCCTAAAGGAGCTTTCCCTGCAGGAAACCACAGTCGGAGCTCCACCGCCTTGTGTCTGGTGAGCCTGACTGGCACACTCCCACCAAGCCCTTCTAACCAGCTTAGTGAAACCCTGCTACAGGCCTGACTCGCCCTCAGTCTTTTTCCTGACTCTGGTTTGAGGGCTCCTGCAGCACTGTGGGCTAGGTCTGTGCATCTCTCCAGTACCCTCGACTCCACCTTTGCAAACTTGCCAAGAATGCAAACTACTGGAAGGACCTCACTCGATCCTTTCTACCGCTCTACAGTCTTAATTTGCTTCTTGTAAATTACACCCGTCTTGTAGGACAGTTAATGAAAACAGCCAGCTGAAGTTCTTGGGAAGGCTGAGATAGAGGAAGACTGGATAAACAGGGTGCAGCTGGTGTTTGCAATCATCACCTCTGCTATCATGGGCACAAAACACCACCCACACTGCAGTGACCTTAACAAGCTGTTTTCACACTGCCTGAAGTCTCTTACTCCCACCACTTTTACTGGAAGCTGCTTCAGGATTTGCTTCTGTGTTGTCAAATTTCCAGCATCCATCTGTTTACAGCCAGTTAATCTTCATCTGTTGTTAGCCAAATACCTTTCTTCAGAGCCTCTTTATCTTTCTGCTTCCCAGGCAGGAGTTCAGATGTGCTGTGCCAGCACAGGTAGTAAACAGGGCAGTGCAAAGACCTTAGCAGGAAGGGGAGAGCCCAGAAGACCATGGGGATACGGGGAGCTCTACAGGTGGCCTCTGCACAGCAGGGGAACCGTGGTGGGAACACTCACCACCAGCACATGCTCCAGCAGCTCCAGGTAGCCACCGGCACACTCCTTGCCAAAGCGCAGCGCCCGCTGCCGCACGTCCCCGCTCACCTCTGGGTGGTAGGCAGCTTCCTGAAAGCCAGAGACAGGAAAGATCCCATTGGCATCCAGCGCCAACCCTGCTGGCACCCGCAGCACCCCCACAAACCTTGCCAGTCCCACATCCCATCCCACCCCACCCCACCTTGCAGGCACGCAGCATGTCAGCGATGGCACGGCGGCTCAGGTTGGCCGTGGCAATGACATCCTCCTGCCGACACGAGTTGCCGGCGGCCACCGCCTTGGCTGTGGCCATCGTGATGCCCTTCGTCATACGGATGAAGTCCTCTGGGGTGGAGACCTTGGCAGGTGGCACTGGGGAGGAGAAGACCTGCCAGGGGAGAGGCAGAGGTGAGCCCCAGGGCAGCAGGCGGGAGGGACGGTGGCAGCACCGTGGCCATACTCACTGCCAGCTCTTGGCGTATGTGCTCTATGGTGGCCTCCAGCGCCCGCGTCCCCTTCGTGGCCTCGTCCTCAACAGCCTTCACTGTCTTCAGCAAGGAAGTGACATTTGTCACCATCACCTGTGGAAAGGAAAAGGGAGCCTGGTGAAGTGCTATGCAAGCTCGAGGCTGCTGCCAGCACCTGTCCCTCCCCTGTAGTTTGGTATAAAATAGCCCCATCCCCATACTCCTCTCACACCACCTCATCTTGTTCTCCTACTCAATGCCTCGTCTGCATGCTGTGCCCTGCCTTTCATGTACCCCTTCCTCCCCTCTAGCCCTGCCTGCCCCACAGTTGTCCTCCTGCCCCCAGCTAGGCAGGGAAGCACCCCCACTCTTTTCTCCAGTCCCCTCTGCACCATACTCTCCTTCCCACCACGCCCAGTTCAGACCTTGGCAGAGTTCTTCAGCTGGTAGACAGCAGGGTCATCCCCAGCTTTGCCAGCAGCTGCCTTGGTGGCACCAATCAGGTCTCCAAGTGCCTTGGCCACATCCTTCACAGCATTGATCAGGACCACCTGGGGAGAGCAAGACCAGGGCAATTGCATTGGGTCACACTCAGGCACCTGGACACACAGGTCGTGTGGCCCAGCAGTGAGAAATTTGGGTATCGCAGGCCACACAGGGGGTCCAGCTCTGCTAGCACCAGCAAAGCCCAGCCAATCCTCTCCACAACATGCAGGATGCAGCCCAGAGCACCACATGACACCTGGAACCCTCAAGCCTCTCAAGCAACATACAAGAGGCCTCCATTCACCCTACACGTCCCATCCTACCTGAGTCTCTGGGTCTTCAGATCCCAGGCTGGCAGCACCCAGCTTCACCACCTCTGCCAGGCGGGTGATGGTGGACACAGAGGACTGGGCAGCCTGGGCTAGCTTCTCCTGGCTGGCTGTGGCATTCTGCACTAACACCTTGGTGTCCTCCACCAGTGCCTTGGCAGTCTTCAAGATGCCCTCTCTAGGGAGAAGAAACGAGTCAGAGAGGACAAAGCCCTCTACATGCACACGTGGTCCTTGGTATGTAAAGACTGTGGACCCTGCTGTCTGTAAGCACAAGGTGGAATACAAGCTCAATCCTGGAGACATTCAAAACTTGCCTGGATGTGTTCCTGTGTAATTTGCTCTAGGGGATCCTGCTCTAGCAGGGGAGTTGGACTAGATGATCTCCAAAGGTCCCTTCTAACCCCAACCACTCTTCTGTGATTCTGTGTGTGTGAGCTGAACTTGCAGCTCTCCTTGGGGCTGGTCCACCACTCAGAAAGACAGGAGACCATGGGACAGAGCCTGACCACCCCCATCTCTGAGCTGAGCAGAGGCTGAGCGAGGTGCCTGGGTACCTGTGGTCTGCAAAGGTCTCAGAGTTCTCCCGGTTGAGGGTTCCTGCCGTGGCAAACATGATGGTGGTGTCGAGGTCAGCAATGATGCCAGAGACAGCACTGGCTGCTGTGATGCAGGCTTGTGTCCCACGGTTCCCAGCCTGAAGAGCTGCCAGCACGTGAGACACCTGTAGGATACAAGTAGGGTGACTGGGGCATCAGAACAGGTTCAGGCAACCCCTGCTGCACACACCTTCTCTGACACCTCCCAGGATGAAGCTGCTCCATACCAAAGAAAGGAACTGGGAATTGTGTGGTCTGGACACTGCTTCTTAGCTTCCAGTTATTTATTTTTACTTTGTGACTATTGTGTTTGGGGGTTCAGAAGGTATTGGACTCTAGTAGTTTTCAAATAAATAAGGTTACCATGATGGGCAACAGAACATCACAGCTCATTCCCTCTTTAGCTGCTAAGCTCAGTATCTGTTCTTGGGCAAGCACTCACGGGAGAACAAGTTTCCTGATGGAAAGCAATCTTGGAAAGGAAGAATCTGCAGGAGGTCCTGAGCATGCAGGCACATGCCTGGCATGATGAACAAGTGTTTGTCTTGCTTTCATGATTTTGCTGACAAGCACCACTCCTTTATGCTCTCCAAGCACAGTTTTTAGCCATATCTTCATCTGTTACTCAAAAGTCTGATCTTCAGACTGAATAATGGACAGAATGCTGTCCACCATGCCAGAAGGTAAGGGGTAGATCCATCACCCAGAAAGAGAAGCTAGCTTGGCTGGAGATGGAGCAAACACTATGCCCAGTGCTACAAGGGCTGATTTGAGCTACCACCAGCATGTAAATCAGTCTCTCTTGGCAGGCTTTCATTGGCACAACAGCAGGCAGCACCTGGAGACAACATTCACCCACCAAAGCACAAACAACAGTTACGGGTGCCTGGAGAGGGGGATCCAACCTCCACCCTGTCAGCTGGGCAGGGTGAGCTGAGAGAGGTGGCAGAGCCCACCAGGACTCAGGGAGAACCTAGCATGCTGGCTCCAAGAGCATATGGCTCAATACAGCATCCCTCCCACCTCGCCATGCTGTCGTAATTTCTCTCTGGGCCACTTACCTTCTCAGAAACCTTGCGTGCACTCTCTATCAGCTCCTTCTTGGTGTAGGCATCGCTGGGGCTGCACTGCAGGGCTCCAGCCTTGGTGACCAGGGCGGCACAGCCGTGACCCAGCTCCTGCACCCGGCGCTTGATGTGGGAGCCAATCTGGAGGGGAATACATGTGTGAGAGACCCAGCATCAGTGGTACCTGCTGGGAAACACCAGCCACTCCCACCCAGCTCCTCCATCCCAAACCTCCCACTCCAGAGGGGGAACATGGAAAGGAGGTATTGCTCCACATTTGCACACTGTCTTGCAGGGGAGGTGTGCAGGGAATGTTTCCTGTCCCCAGCTGTCAGGAGCAGCCGTGACCCAGCTCCTGCACCCGGCGCTTGATGTGGGAGCCAATCTGGAGGGGAATACATGTGTGAGAGACCCAGCATCAGTGGTACCTGCTGGGAAACACCAGCCACTCCCACCCAGCTCCTCCATCCCAAACCTCCCACTCCAGAGGGGGAACATGGAAAGGAGGTATTGCTCCACATTTGCACACTGTCTTGCAGGGGAGGTGTGCAGGGAATGTTTCCTGTCCCCAGCTGTCAGGAGGTTTGAGTGTCCCTGTCCTCTGCTCTCACACCTCAGCAGACCCTGCTCTGGCCCACAGCACAACTCCAGCACTCTCCCCCATGCTCTCACCTCCTCATTCTCAGCAGTGAGGGCAGCCAGCTTGGCCTCTTGTGCCAGCTGCCCATAGTCGTTGGTGAGCTGGTTGGCCAGTATGCCCAGCTCGTCTGGGTTGGTGGTGGATTTAGTGACCTGTCGGTGGAAGAAAAGTAGGAGTTGGAGGGGACCAGTGCTGGGATGGGCAAGCAAGGAGGGTAGTCACCCTGCTTGGGAGGCAGGCACTGCTTCCTGCAGTATTAGGCTTGCTTGCACCCACCATCTCCTGCACAGTCACTGCAATGGCCTTGGCTGTCTTCACCATGGTGGTCTGGTAGTCCACAAAGCTGCCCTCTGGCTCGCCCATTGGTCCCTCATCCAGCTGAAAGAGACAATCATGAGACTCTGGCTCCAGCTCCAGTCCAAATACTTTGTAGGGTTTCACCCTGACTGTTCGTCTCTTCCACCCATAGCCCTAGCCAGGTCCACTCCACCCTCCCCTCACCTGGTTGATGGCCTGGGTGATGGAGTCCACCATGCCCCCGACAACACCTGCAGCGCTGGCTGCCTCATTCAGGGTGGTGGTCAGGTCCTCCACTGCTTCCTTCATCATCTGCACAGCCTCCTCCAGAGCTTCCTGGGTGTGGGCAGCTTGCTGCAAAGATGAGCAAGAGTGAAGATATGCGGGCAGCAGCTCCCATCCTGACAGGGATGCTGCACACTTACCTCAGGTTCCCGTGTCTGGCACACACATGTGCATCACACAGCACCCACATGCAAAGGGGAGCATCCCACTGACATGTGCTCCTGCTCACCTTGGGGTTCCCACCAGCCTCCTTGGCTGTATACAGCATCTGCAAGGCAGACTCAGCCAGCGTTTTGGTCTGGTCCAGGAGGTTCATCTGCTGCTGGTGGTTGGGTGTTTTGGAGGCAGCTCCCAGCCGCCATAATGAGCGGCTCAAAGTACTGTGCCATCTGGGACACCTACGGAAGAGCAGCATCAGCATCAGCAGCTTCCAGCCCCAGCTCCCTTGTGCCTTCCCTCCCACCACAAGCTCCTCCATGTGCACTGAGTGCCTTGTCAGCAGCTCCCTATCCCTGTGTTACCTTGTGCCCCAGCTGCGAGGCCTCGGCCCGTGCCGCGCTGGCCACAGGCTCGATCAGGTTGCTGATCTCCTGGACAGCTGTGATCATCTGGTTGTGCAAAGCCTGTTGCAAAAAGAGGGCATCGCGTGAGGCTGCAGCAGGGCTAGGGTCCTGCTGGGAGCCTGAGGAAAGGACGCCTGCCCCTGTTGAGCCTTGCAGCAGCACTTCCCTGACCCACCTCCTGGGAGATGTCTTCTCGGGGGGCCAGCTGCTGGCTGATGGCAGCAAGGGAGGCCTGGTCCACCTCCCGCATGCATCTGTTCAGGACTTCGATGGCTTCATCACACTCCCGCTGTCCTGGAGCTTTGTCCCTGCATGACAGAGGAATCAGTTATGCCACCCCTTTGACCCCAGCAACCTGGCATCATAGAGACCCAGCATGCTGGCACGCATTCCCATCAACCAATGCCAGGGATGGAGGAGCAGCTCGAGTGCAGGACAAGAGGGACAGCATCTTCTGCCCCACCCCTTGCCTCCACCCATCGGCAGCAGACAAGGACAAGACGAGACAAAACATCCTCAGAGATGTTAGTTCAAAGCAGGGGTACCTGCCAGCAGGGATGGGGCTGTGGCCAAGGGCAGGTCTCGCCTCACCTCATGTTGGTGATCAGCTTCTTGATGGAGTCCGAGACGGTGCGAGAGTGTCCAGCCAGCACCGACCACTGCGGCGGGTCCTTGGGGTTGACGGCCAGGGAGCGGGCGGTCTGGATGAGGCCAGCAGAGCTCTCCAGCATGGTCTTGGCTGAAGAGACAATGGGCTCCATGGCTCTGCGGCCCTGTGAAAGGAGATCAGAGAATGGCAGGGGCTGAAAGGGAACTCTGGAGATCATCTGCAAAAACAGGTTGCACGGGATGGCATCCAGGCAGGTTTTGAGTATCTCCACAGAAGGAGACTCCACAGCCTTCCTGGGAAGCCTGTTCCAGTGCTCTGTCACCCTCACGGTAAATTTTATCCTCATGTTCAGATGGTATTTCCTGTGTTTCAGTTTGTGCCTGTTGCCCCTTGCCCAGCTGGGTCACCCCTGAAAAGATTCTGTCCCCACGCTCTTGACACGTGAACTTTAGCTATTTTTAAGCATTTATAAGATCTCCTCTCAGCCTTCTCCTGGCTAAACAGACCCAGGTCTTCATAAGGTGATGAAGGCTCATAAGACAGATGTTTCAGTGCCCTGATCAACTTTGTAGCCCTCTTTCCAGTAGTTCTTTGTCTTTCTTGTACTGGGGGCCCAGAACTGGACACATTACTCCAGATGTGGCCTCTGGCCTCACTAGGGCAAAGGGGGAAGAAGATGCCCCTCAACTTGCTGGTCACACTCTTCTTAATGCACCCCAGGATGTTATTTACCTTCTTGGCCACAAGGGTATATTGCTGGGCCATTATTGCCCAGCAGGACTCCCAGGTCCTTCACAGAGCTCCTTTCCAGCAGGCAAACCTCTAACCTGCACTGGTGCCTGAGGTTATTCCTCCCTAGGTGCAGGACCCTGCACTTGCCTTTACTGAACTTTATTAGGTTCCCAGTGATGGACCAGTGATGCATGTGAGGGACTGTGCCTGGGAAGTTACCCCCCACTCTCATGACCCTCAGCTCAGAGCAGCCCCTCGAAGTCAAGGCTTGCCACCCTCCCAAGGCACTATCCCCACACTGGGTCTCCATCACAAGCTCAGGAGCTCCTCCTCAATCTCTGGCAGCCCCCATCACTCTCCCAGCCCCCGTGGCATCTCACCTCTGGGCTGATCTGGGCAGGAACAGTGGCAAACTCTGGGTTGGAGGCAAAAGCTGTCAGGTTATCCACAGCCTCTATGAGAGGGGCGGTGGCAGCGCGGCACCGCTCCCGGTTCTCCTCGTTGAAGTCACCATCCAGCGCCTGGCGTGGAGAGATCAGAGAAGTTACCCAACCCACACCGTGCCCCACGTCCCATCCCCACCACGGTGCCCCAGCAGGGAGACCACACCTTGATGGTCTTCACCAGGTTGGCCGTGCTGTTGGCCACCTCCTTGGCTGACTGGACAAACTGGCGCTTGGCCACAGGGTTGGCGGTGCGGGAGGAGGCCAGGCGGCAGGTGTTGCACAGGGCCGAGGTGTGCTTCGCTACGATGGTGGCTGCTGACAGCACCTGTGGGGAAGAGCAGGATGAGGCTCCACCAGGATGTCCCATCCCTCCAGCTCTCTCCCTTCCCACCAGCCCCATGTTGGGCACCAGGGAGCAGAGTTCTTTCTTGGGATCCTAGATGGACTGCCAAGGTCCTGCATGTCCATACAGCCCCTCATCTGAACTGTCACCATTGCACCAAAGCTGACAGCTAGTTCCTCAAACAGCTGATGAAACACAAGCCATAATCTTGGCCAGCTCTTGAGAAGCAGCTCTTCCAAATAGCTTTGAATTCCCTTTCGTCCAAGAAAATGCCCGTAACGGTGCCCCATCTCATGCTCACCTGGGACTGGGTGCAAGCAGGGTCCACCAGGTTCTGGCAGGCCATCTGGATAGCTTGGTTAGCTCTGGCAAACTGAGTGGGGTCTACCAAGCCCTGCTGTCCAGCCTGGCTGTTGGGGTCCGAGACACCCACAAGGTAGGCAGCCTAGAATCAGGAGAGAGGTGGTGAGAACTCAAGAACAGTGGGGTGGCCCAGAGTGGGCATGGGCTACAGAGGAGGCTGGCAGCACCATACCAGGGGGCCAGGCTTGTAGGGGCAGGAGAGAGATGCATATGGCAACTATGCATCAGGGGTAACAATGAGGGCTGGGACCAAACGTGTCTCACCTGTGCAGCTGCTTCTGTCAGCCCGCACAGAGCTTTGGAGGCAGCACTGATGGAGTCACCAAACTCGGGCAGTTTGCTGTTCTTGGCATTCTGGGAGATGCCAGCCATGGACTCTCCCAGCACCTGCAGGACATACCATGCACTAGTCAGAGACCACCACCTACTCCTGCACTATGCTCCAAGGCTCAGAAGTCAGTATGTTTCATTAACAGGGGTGGAACTACCTTTTCCTTTGCCCAACATGCTTCCCAGACTTCCCCATCCTTCTCCAAACCTCCACCTCCAGCTCAGAGCTCACCTTGGAGTTCTCCATAACACTGTCAAGGCAGTTGAAGTAGGACATATCATTGACGGTCTGGGTGGGGTTCTCTAACAGTTCCTTCACCGTCTGTAGGGACACATGATTCAGGGGAGTGGTTCGTGCCTTCCACTGGCATCTCCTCTTTGCTCCCTCCTGCCCCTTGCAGCAGGGTGCAGCTCCCTCCTCCCCCACCTCATCACCCAGCCATCTCAGCCCCTCCACTGCTTCGTCAAGATGTGGTTTCTCACCTCCAGCTCACGCAGGGCGTTGTCGCACTCCTTCTGGCCTGGTGCCTGCTGGGTGCACATGGTGATCAGCTGGTTAATGCTGTCGGTCACGGCCCTGATGGGGACAGGGAGAAAGACCCACGGATCAACACCAGCCCCGCCACCTGGGCCCACTGCTACAGCAAACAGCTCACAGGGAGTGGTTCTTCCTACCGTGCTGCTGCTGCCAGCTGATTCTTGAGGTTGGGGGCTGCAGGGTCGGCGGACAGCGCCTTTGCAGCCAGCAACAGCTTGCTGGAGGACATGGAGATGCTCTTCAAGTTCGACACCACCTGCGCCTGGTCTTCCTTACTCTGCAAGGAAACAAAAAGAGTTTAGCTGCAGCAGACTTCCAAGCTCCACACCCACTCAGGGTTTTCTCCAGTGGTTTTCAAGCTGAGCCGGTTCCCTTCATCAAACTTGTTCACCAACAGCAAGAATATGGCGGTAACTCTTGCTGAACAACCCCAAGCCACTTCCTCCCTGTTGCTGCTGCTTTGCACAGCCCCGGACCACATCCCACCAGCTGTGTTTGCCACAGCCAGCCTAATCACCACTGCCAGGCTAACCTGCCTCCAGCCAGCTGCCTTCTCAGGCACCCCAAACCCCTCACAGTACCCAGGAACCCCCAACAGGTGTTTGCTCTTACCGGGGACTGGCTGGCCATCTCCACTCCCGCCTGCAAGAACTCATTGAAGTCCTGCCCAAATTTGCCAGAGGACTTGGCCAGGTCTTGAGGGGTGCCACGCGATGCCTGCACCAGCTCCTTGGCTGACTGGTTCAGCCCTGCAGCCGCCCGGTTCAGCTGGCTCTGCGCCTCCTGGAAGCTCTTGGTGCTGGGAGGGAACTGGAGGCAGGGAGAAAAGTTAGGAGAGGTAGCGAGGGGGATGGAGACAGAGGATGAAGGTTTTGCACATGCTTGGGGATATGCTGCAGAGGAAGCTGGTGTGGACAGACCTGTTTGCCCTTCTACAAGGCTTTCCCTTTCTCCTCCCGCCCCTGCTCAGCTCACCGAATCTGCCAGCAGCCTCTTGCTGGCCTCTCCCACCATGCGGATGGCAGCATCCACATCCCGTTGTCCCGGCAGGCAGTTGACGC
>NW_009952481.1:4144467-4147715 GCF_000747805.2 Chaetura pelagica
GATGGAGAGGTTAGTGGCCGCCAGTGAAGCCCCCTCCCCTCTCCCAGCCCCAACACGGATGATGGTACCTGTGTAGTTCTCATTGCCCTGGGCTACCTCCCCCAGGAGGTGAGCGATGGCAGAACTGATGGCTTTTGTGCTGTTCCCCAGGTCTTGGGCACACTTCTCCATCTGTGGGGATATAAAGGGGGTCCATGCTGATGGGCTGTATCTCCAACCTCCACCCTCGTGGCTCCCCTACCCCAGCAGCCGTCCTACATTGCCCCATGCTGCCCTTCCCTGCATTCTCACCGTCTCTCCTGGCAGAGGCTTGAGCTTGCCATCACGGGCTGCTGCCTTGGCTTCCTGCAAGTCCCTCTCCAGGCTTTGCACCAGACCCAGCGCAGAGTCTATCTCCAAGGGTCCACATGCCTCCTGAGCCTGCAATGGGAAGGTGAGATGACCAATGAGTCCACCCTGCTGCAGCAGAGATGATGACATGCTACCGTCCTGTCCCTGCTGTCCCACCCCTGCTCTGTGTAGCCAGGGTCCTGCTGTGGGACAAGACCCAGCCTCTCACCTTCTGGGCAGCTGTGCGGAGCTCAGCCAGAGCTGCAGCCAAGTTCTTGGCACACTGGCTGAGTTGCATGGCAGAGGCTTGGTCTGTGATGGTGGGGACAGTGGCCTTGGCTGCAGCTACCATCTTTCCACCAGGCTGCAAGAAAAAGCCATGAGAAGGAGACAAGCATGCAGCACCTGTCTGCTGCCCATGTACAGCAGGTTTCCTGGTATCTTAGGAGGGCCAGACATGGTAGGAAAGCTGTAATGCCAGAGCTGGTGTGGGAGGCTCCAGGCAGTGTGGGTACCTGCAGGAAGTTCTGGCTGGCAGCAATGAGAGCCAGCTGGGCGCTGGGGCTGTCCGGCTGGGACTGGCTTCCTCGTACACCCTGCACCAGCATTGGGATCTGGTCTGCCACCACCTGCCAGAGAGAGGAGTCACTGGAGAGTCTTGGCTGGGACAAGACAGATCTAAGCCAGGACCAAAAGACTGGCTCCTGGGAGAGCTGCATGAAGATCCCAAGGATCTGCCTGCCAGCTGCAGCTGAGCACAGAACCCTGGCATGACTGGTGGGAGAAGGGACACGACACGCAGTGCAGGAGATGCCAGGACCATCTGGGGTCTTACCTTGCAGCTCTGCACCAGCTGCTGCTGTGCAGCAGGGTTCTTGTTGGAGGAGGCAGCGTGCTGCGCGGCTGCAATGGTCTGCGTAGCGGAGGCAGCTGCTTGCTTGGCTGCGTGCTAGGGGGAGGCACAGGTTAGCACAGGTGGCAGGGCAGCCTGCCCCGAGCCCCCCGCCATGCACTGGGGCCCAGATCCCCCTGAACTTCTCCTCCCACGCCTGTGACCAGAGCATTCCCAGCACCCTTGGTACCCAGCATCCCAAATTTCCCTTCCCAACCACAAGGGAATGGAAGCTGGGGGGACATCTCTGTGGGATGTAGGACAGACACTGTACATGAAAAGGACTTCACCCCGCTGGAAACTGCAGGGATGGAAGGGGGCCCCGGACAGGTCTCGCTCACTGACTGTGCCTCCTTACCCTGTGTGGTCCTTGCCCTTGCCCAGTGTCTCACCTCCAGCTTGTGCACAAGCTTCTTCTTGATGGCATTCTGGGCTGCGGCGTTGGTGGCCATGCGGAGCCCCTCCGCTGCCTCGCGCAGCCGCTGCTGCTGCTCCTCGCTGTCCGGGTGGGCTGCAGCTCCCTGGGAAAAGAAGAAAATCATCACACCTTGCAAGGGCCACCTGGTCCCTTGTCCTCCTGAAGCAGCAGCAGCGCTTTGGCCTGATGCTGGGGAGCAACCCCAGGCAGCCTGGTGCCAGGGAGATGCCCAAAGCCTTTCTTTGAGAATGCAGCAGCGGAAGAGCTGCCACCCACAGCTCCAGGAGGAGCCCCATTCCATTGCACAGGTCCTCAGCTCAGTGCAGGATCTTGCTCTGCAACTCACAGAGTGGTAGGGGTTGGAGGAGACCTTTGTAGATCATCTAGTCCAACCGCCCTGCTAAAGCAGGCCTAGAGAAGGTTGCACAGTATGGCATGCAGGCAGGTTTTGAATATCTTCAGAGAAGGAGACTTTGCAGTTTCTCTGGACAGCCCCTTAACAGCTCCCCCACGCAAGGGCTGCTTGCCCCCTCTGCAGCACCAAGCGGATGGGATGAGATGAGGCTGGGGACCAAAGCCAGTGTTCATCCTTCCCCACACCACTGACCTTTGCAGCCTCCACCATCTTGGCAGTGGCATCAGCCAGGATCTTGGCTGCACTCAGCAGCTTGCGGGAGTTCTCCAGGTCTGTCTCTCCCTCTGCATCAGCTTTGATGGCATTGACAAGGTCGGAGGTGGCCTGGGCCAGAATACGAGCCTGCCGCACCATTTCCCCTGGGACAGAAAGGTAGGGTGGCCTGTTAGCAAGTCCCACAGCGTCCCTGATACCTCCCCATCCACCATGCTCTACCCCAGGTGCCATAAGCTGCTCTCACCAGCATCGCCCATAGAGCTGAATATGTTCTCGGTGACATTGAGGATGGTGTCGGTGGCCTGGTCGTAGCGCCCGATGGGCTGCCCGCCCAAGGCGTGCTGCTTGATGTGCTGCAGCAGGTCGTTCAGGGCCTGGGTGACAGCCGTGGCTGCCACCCCTACCTGCTTCAGGAGCTGGTCATCATTGGTGGCTGCCTTGGAGGCCTCCACACAGCCTTCTGCTGACTTGGCTACCAACTTGCCAGCCTCGATCAGCTGCTCCTGGCAGACTGGGGAGCTGATTGTAGGAGCCACTACCTAGAGGGGAGAGGAAAGGCTTAGGTAGAGAGTGTGGTGGGTTCCTTGTAGGAGCTGTGCAGGAAGAGCTGCCCCCACTTCTGCTCCTCCAAAGAAGATACTCAGTGCTTGGGGCACAGTGCCAGGGATCCCAGCCTGAGGCAGCCCCCACTTCTGGTGGCAGACCCCTAATGTCCTACTTGAGGACATGTGGTCCCGGCACACTTAGGACCCCAGCACAGAGCTGCCACCAGCCAGGTGATGCTCACAGACACTCCATGGTGAGGCTTAACCGTGCCACTTACCTTGGTGCAGGCCACCAGCTGCGAGGTGGAGAGGGCGCACTGGGTGGCCGCAGCGATCACCTGCGTCTGCAGCGCCGAGTCCTCCGTCTTCTGTGCCACGTTCTTGGCTTTGAGCACCAGCGCGGCAGCAGGGCCGGCCCACGCCTCTGCCAGC
>NW_009952481.1:4147741-4150867 GCF_000747805.2 Chaetura pelagica
GATGGACAGGGTCAGCGTGGGAGCCACAGTGATGGGAGCACCAGCAGCTGCCTGCAGGGCTCTCATGGAGTATTTAGTGGGAAAACAGGAGCTCTCAGGGGGCTTTTCATCCACTCAGGCCCAGCACCCGACACCTGGAGCAGCTGGCAACGCCCTGACCCCATCTGTACAAGGTACTGCAGCCTGTGGTGAGGCTGTAGTCCACCTTCAGCTTCAGCCTGCACCACCATCACCATTGCCTGGAGCAGCCTGGGCAACACCCAGCATCACCCCAACACCCATGACCTGCTCACTGCCCACTCCCCAGCCAACAACCAAGTCCCTGATTGCACCATGGTGACAACCTGCTGCAAGGCACCACTGGCACTACCAAATGGCCAAAAAATGGCAAACCCCTCCAGCCAAGTGGCAATGTGCTACTTTTGGCTGGGACAGAGTAAATTCTCTTCAGAGCAGCCAGTATAGGTCTATGTTTTGGATTTGAGTTGATAATACAGAGATGTTTTCATAATGGATGAGCAGTGCTTACTCAGAGCTAGAGCTTCAGGGCAACTAATGCTGTTTAACATCTTTACTGGAGACATGGACAGTGGAACTGAGGGCACCCTTGGCAGGTTTGCTGATGACACCAAAGTGTATGGTGAAGTCAACACACTGGAGGGAAGGGAGGCCAGCCAGAGGGACTTTGACAGGCTTGAGAAGTGAGACCATGACAACCTCAGGAAGTTCAACAAGTCTAAGTGCAAGGTCCTGCATCTGGGTCAGGGTAACCCCAGGCACAATTACAGGCTGAGTGGGGAATGGATTTACAACAGCCCTGGGAAGGACTCAGGGGTGTTGCCTGATTAAAGGCTCACTATGAGCCAGCAATGTGTGCCTGCAGCCCAGAAAGCCAACCATATCCTGGGCTGCATCAGAAGTGTGGCCAGCAGGGCCAGTGAGGTGATTCTACCCCTCTACTCCACTCTTGTGAGACCCCTTTTGCAGAACTGTGCCCAGTTCTTGAGTTTCCAACATAAGGACATGAAGCTCTTAGAGAAAGTCCAGAGGAGGGTCACAAAGATGATTAGAGGGCTGGAGCAGCTCTGCTATGGAGACAGGCTGAAAGAGTTGTGATTGTTCAGCCTGGAGAAGAGAAAGCTCTGGGGAGACCTTATCGCACCTTCCAGTACCTGAAAGGGCTACAGGAAAGCTGGGGAGGGACTTTTTAAAAGGGCAGGGAGTGATAGGATGAGGGAAGTGGTTTCAAACTGGAAGAGGGTAAACTTGGATTAGGTACTAGATTCCTTTTCATGAGGGTGGTGAGACACTGGCACAGGTTGCCTGGAGAAGTTGTGGCTGCCCCCTCCCTGGAAGTGTTCAAGGCCAGGTTGGATGGGGCTTAGAGCAACATAATCTAGTGGAAGGTGTTGGAACTAGATGATCTTGAAGGTCCGTTCCAACTCCAACCATTCTAGGAACCATTCTGTGATTTTATAATGCATTGCACCACCAGTGAGTAGGCTGGGGGTTCACAAGAAGGTGGAAGGGGACACAGGTGGGACAGCTGACCCCAACTAGCTGAAGGGATATTCTGCACCATATGATGTCATGCTCAGAATATAAAGCTGGGGAAAGAATTAGGAGGAGGTGTTCAGAGTGATGGTGTTTGTCTTCCCAAGTTACATGTGATGAGCCCAGCTTTCCTGGAGATGGCCCCATGGGAAGTGGTGAATGAATTCCCTGTTTTGCTTTGCTTATTAAATCATCTTT
The DNA here is from genome assembly GCF_000747805.2 of Chaetura pelagica. Lineage (NCBI taxonomy): Eukaryota > Metazoa > Chordata > Aves > Apodiformes > Apodidae > Chaetura > Chaetura pelagica. The sequence goes on from NW_009952481.1 coordinate 4,149,494, forward strand.
ATCCCAACCCATGGTTTTCTCATTTTACTCTTCTGCTTCTCTCCTGCATCACATTAGAGGGGAGTGAGCAAGTAACTGTGTGGAGCTCAGGCTGGGCCTAAACCACAAGGAGTATGACCCAGCAAGAAGCCTCCTCTGCCTTAGGAAGGCACGAGGCCACGCTGCCAGCACGCAACTGGCAGCAACCGGCATGTGGCAAACAGCTTCCCGTCAGGGCACCAGACCTGAGGGCGCACCACAGGTACCAGGATTAGCTCCTGCAGCACACTGCTGCTGACACTGGCAGCCCCAGATGGGAAATCCTCGGGGCAAAGACCATGGTGTGCAGGGCAGCACTCCCTGCCTGTTGCACCCGCAGCCCTCCTGCCACCTGCTTGCGAGCAGCCCTGCACCCCACAACACCTGAGCCTCCGGCCACCAAGCCAAAAATGTCACAGCATCCCCTTGCCTCCTGCAAGCCAAGACTAGTCCCATTGCCATCCACCACCTTTGCAGACAGGAAGAGAGACCGGAGAGTGCATGCACCCAGCTCCAGAGACCCCAGACTGCAGCATCTGAGCCCAAGGAGGGAAGCAGATACACTCGGGTCTGGCATCTACAGGGTAGAGCAACCCACTGCAGCTGTGCAAGTTGTGTTCCCGATCCTAAATCTGCCCTTTTCAGCTGCCCTGTCCGGGGTCTGCTGCCTGGCTGTGCACCGCCCCCTGCCCTGGTGCTAGCTTTTCTGCTCCCCTTGGCTCTCTGCCGAAGTTTTCCTGCTCACCTCAAGGCCGCGCAGCTGCCATCAACAGAAACATCTTTTTTTTGGAGTCTGTTTTGGTTTGCACTACGGCTGTACCTTCCTCCCTAGCACAGCGTGCCACCTCCCTTGCGCTGGCAGGAGCAGGCGTGGGAAAGCAAGCTGGCTGGAAGTCAACTCGGCCAAAACACACCACCCCAGAAGATTCCAGCCACCCTGAGTGTCTGACACGGCCAGGCAGCTCCCAGAGGTAGGCAGCAGCAGGCAGGAGCCAAGGCAGCTGCAAGAGAGAACTCTCAAGGCAGAACTCATCTGGCTAGCGACCCGAGTGCATGGACTTCTGAGAACCAATCACCATAAAAGCAGATTTTTGAGAAGAGCCTTTCCACAAAGAGTTCCACTGATTGTCCCCAGAGGAGCACCCCTCACACCAGAGAGGGCAAGGACCACCAAGTCATGCCTACAGCCCCCTTTTACCGTCTTTGGGTCAGAGGCAGGCAGGATCCAAGCACTCCGGCTTTCTGGGATCTACACGAGAATCCACAAGACAAGAGGTGTTATGTCACAGCAGCTCTAGGGACAGAGATGGGCAATGGCCTGTCGCCTCCCTCAGCAAAGTCACCACCAGGCACCGG
>NW_009952481.1:4150922-4164603 GCF_000747805.2 Chaetura pelagica
TGTCCCTGGGTACCGCCAGATGCACTCACCTGGAACCGCGGGTCGGTGTCACTCTCCCCGATCTGCTGCAGCAGCTCCCCACTGGTCTGGCCCACGAGGCCAGCAGCCTGCAGGAGATTCTGGCGAGGCTGCAAGGAACGAGGCAAAAGCAACACTGAGCTCTTGAGTGAGTCCTAAAAACTCACGTGATGGCTTCCCCACGGCTTCCCCCCTCCTCTCAGCCCCACGGCCTCTCCAGCCACCCACCTCAGCGCTGGCAGGCTGTGCTGTTTTCAGCAGGTCCGAGACGGCGCTTGCCAGGTTCTTGGCTGCCTGCAGAAGCTGCCGCCCGTTCCCTCCCTCATCCTCCATCAGTGCAGCCAGGAGTTTGACACCCTTGGACATCTCCGTCAGGTTGGAAGAGATGGTGGTGACAGCACAGCCCACGGCGGTGTAGTCTGTGTCTGCTGGATCCCCTGCACAGGGAGAAGATGAGCTGGGATGGAACATGTTTCAAGCGATGCTCAAAGAGCATCCCTGCACCTGTCACTGATGTGGTCCTGGGTGGGAAAAGACCCCCCCGGCTCCTAAGACTGAAAGTTGGTTGCATCAGCTGAGTTTGGGCAGGAGAGACTGGGTAAGGAATGCTGCACTGTGCCATGGCCAGGCTCAGAGCTACAGCAGGGACCAGACATGCTTCTGGTACAGAGGATGGCAGGTCAGCCAAGGACTGGGAGGAAGGACTAAGCTAGGCTGGGCACAGGCAGGGATCCCGGGGCATGTAAAGGCAGGGCAAACTGTGAGCGCACAGCTGGCTCTACAGGCACATTAGCAGCAGTGGAGGCCCATTTCGCTCTAGCTGGGATATGCTGGCTTCTCCTGATGGACAGCAGGAGATATGACCTTCAGCAAAACAGGGGAGACCAAGCCTTCTCCAGAGATGGGGAATCTTTCTACTCCAGCTCTCCATGTACCTGCAGTGAGGTTGACCACTGAGGCTGTGCCAGCAGTGATAGCATCCACTTGGGAGTGGATCTCATGCTTTGACTCGTCCATCTTGTTTTTGCGCCAAGCTTTGGATGCCTGAAATGGGGAGAACGGAGTCAGAAGGTGGTGGGGATGGTGTGGAGCTGCATCCATGCTCACACAGATGCAGGAAAGAGGACATAGGAAGAAGGAATTGCTGTGACCACCCAAAAATCCCCAGCCCATCCTGACTAAGCAACACGACCAAGAATCCTCTCTGCTCCTGCCTCAAGAGCTGGATAAAACCTCATCTCATTACAGGCAGCAGACCTCCCCAGAACCTTCTGAAACCTCTCCTTGGAGCACAGCCAACCCCACCCAGCCCAGCCAGCCACCTCCAGTGAGGTCCCCCCCAGCATCCCCTTCTTCCTTGGCACTCACAGCATCCTGTCCCAGGGGTGGCAAGGTCTCGAAGTCATCCAGTGTGGCCTGGGCTGCATGCACAGCCTGCATGCTCGAGTTGATGGTGCCAGTCAGGGCTTGCTGGGCTGAAGTCTGCAACACAGAGACAGACTGAGGTATGCTGGGAGATTAAAGATTCAGTTCATGTGTCCTGCTGCATGCAGTATAACATACTGTTGATCACAAGCACCTCCATAAAGTGGGGTGCACTTAGCAATAAGAGAGGGTCTCCTCTCTGCACCTACCACTGGGAAATGCCCCATCCCACTATGGGTGCAAGTGTGTCTCACAGTTAACCAGCTCTTGGGGAGAGGGGAGCAGATGAAGCGGGACCCCACAAGGCTTTTACAGCAAGCCCCACAGCTCGTTCGTTGAGTGAGGCCAAAGAAAACAGCTTCCCCATGGCCTTTTCCAAGCACTTCTCCAGCTGTAGAGGACGTGGCATGCACCAAAGCCAGTCACAGGGTTCTGCTGCAAACCTCAGCACTGGTGGAGCTGGCCAGGCACAGCAGTTCAGGGCAGCACAGCTTGAGGGAAAGGCTGCAGCAGCTGGCTGGGGGGAGAACACCTGGCCACAGACCCAAATGGATTGGTCTGCAAGAGCCCGATGGGCACCCTTCAGAGTTTGCATCCTATGGTGGGCACAAGGAGAGCTTACCAGGGGAGGCATGTGCCCTCGGTGCATCTGGCCACTGGTGACTTGCAGCTGGGGCTGAGGCATCGTGCCCACCTGGAAGTTTTCAGGCCCTCCAGCCCCCGTGCGCATGATGGCTGGCAGGGCCACCGAGCCCAGCTCTGCCTTGCCCACACAGTTAAACTGCTGCTGCAAGATTGTCGGCCTGAAATGGGGAGAAACGGCAGGTCAATGGGTGCCCACAGCCCTGGCACCAGGCTCTGCAGGAGCCAAAGGACTGGCAGCTGCTCCTCCTCCAGACATGTTGTGCTGCAAACTCAGCTGGAGCCTGCTCTCCATTCAACTTCTGGTTGGCAACTAAACTACTCCTTGAGGACTTACTTCTTTGGAGACACCGCGTCTTCCAGCATGGTGGACTCCTCATCCCCCTCCAATCCAAAGTGGTCTTTGCTCTTTTTCTGCAGAGAGAAAGAGAAAAAAATGTGACAGCCAGCTCACACCCCCCAACCTTCCCCTCCTCCTGCAGCCCAGACACAGTGCCAGGCCACAGGGTCCCCCCAGCAGCAGCGTGTGGTGCTTGGAGGCAGCTGGAAGGGACACCCTGCGACCCCCTCCAGATAGGAGCTGGTTTTCAGCACCCAGCCACCCTTCCCAGCACACTCTCACCTTTTTGAGGATGATGTCAATGTAGCCAGCAATCAGCTGTGCAATCTGCTCCCCCTCTGTCGTCTGCACAGAGTAGTAACCATCCTGGTAATCTCCAAAATCCTGGAATGGCACGGCACAGGGTAGCACCGGAGCAGGGCACTGGCGGCCATCCTGAGCCCCTCTGGTATGTGCTAAGCACCCAAGCGCCAGCCTCCCAGACAAGAGCAGGAGCAGGTGCCAGAGAAGGGCATGGCTGTCCCACCATAGGGCAATACCCAAAAGAAGGGCTGGCATGAGAGCAGCCCCCCACGGGGGCACCACTGGGGAAAGGGGTTGAAGGACCTTATGCTTAGGGATAAGGTTTAGGGGCAGACTTGGCAGTGCTGGGTTTACAGTTGGACTTGATGACCTTAAAGGTCTTCTCCAAACAAAACAATTCAATGATTTTATAACCAGGACTGGTCCCTACCAGGGTGAAACTCTTAGGTGAGGCTGCCCAACGCTTGATGTTGGTCAGACTCCACTCCTGAATCACTTCTTTGGTCTTCTCATCCACACGCATCACACACTCCTTGGTGATCCCCAGCAGCCGCGGCACCAGCTTGTTCTTCCCCTTCATCTTCTCCTGCAATGGAAGGATGGTAGGCTGCCCGCCGAGATGGGCCATCCAGGTAGAGACCTTTAAAGTCTCCTTTGGCTACCAAACACACCCAAGGTCACACTTTCAGCTGATGACAACTATGATATGGGGCTTCTAAAGGATTGGAGATGGGAAGGCAGTGCACATGGAAAACCAAGAAGGAGAGGTAGACAATGGGGACACAGGGAAAACTGGAGAAATATGGACTAAGGGGCAGCAGCTGCATGGAGATACAACACATGGAGATAGGCTGGAGAAAGGGAATTTTGGCCATGGGCACTGCTGCTTTACCTTGACCAGGAAGAAGGAGACCCCATAGGTCTTGAGGGAACGGGCAAGTTTCACATAGCGAACTTTGGCCTCAATCTCGCTCATGTTCCCACAGTTCTTGTGGGCCTGCAATGGCAAAGAGAACATCATGGTAGCATTGTGGTCCTCTGTTTGTACCACCATTGCCCTGTGACAGCCTTTCCAGGCTGCCCACACCCCATCAGCATCTCCTGCCCCTCCTACAGTATTCCTCTGACCTCGAGGACCTCAGGAGCTGCCTTCTCTGCCCACCTACAGCTTCCTGCTTCTGTTTCTCACTCACCAAGCTGCCACATGTTGCCTCCCAAGACCAGAGCAGCCTCAGCATTTGGTGAGGGACAAAAAGAAGCCCGGGTCTCTACACTCTCCCCCATACACGTACCATGAAGATTTTGCGCTCCCCTTTCTGCTTGATATACTCCTTGGGCAGGAAATCCTTCAGTCTGCCAAGAGACAAGCCAAAGCCATCAGTTAGCAGTGTTTGTCTTCAACTACAAAGAGACCCAACCCAGAGCCCTGGACAAACCCCTGCAAGTTTTTGGGAGAAGAAAGGATGTGGGAGAGGACGAATGGAAGCAGCCCCAGAAGCTGCTCTGCTTAAGAGTAGGGTGGAGGTGCTGAGGATGTACGTGGCATGAGGCGAAACCACATGGTGGGCTGAGGTCCCTCCCCCATCAGAGCTGGATGCAAGTCCTAGGGGGTGCCAGAGGGAGCAGGTTGGGGGGCTGGCACTCTCCGCATTCTAGCATGGACTGCCACTCTCAGGCACTGTGCAGCAGCCAGGAGGGGTTGCTCCAGAGACATCCACACCCCCAAGCCCTATATGCCAGTGCAGTGCTGGGGGCCGTCAAGCTGCTCAAGCCACCTGGGGCTCCTCAGGACACTCACTCCAGAAAACCCTGCTTGTGCTTCTGTTCATTGTGTGGCCCGAACTGGATCTGGCACTGGTAGCCAGCAAACTCGCAGGCTTTGTCAAAGGAGACAGGGTGGGAACCATTAAGGATGTCATCACGAGCCTGTGTGGGAAGAGAAGACACTACTATGGCCTGGACAGCCAAGCAGCCCTGACACTGCTCCCTGTCACACTGGGTAGAACCTGTTTTCGAGACAGGAAAGAAGTGGTCATGAAAAAGAGAAGGATTTATGGGTAGGCTGTCCCCTACAGGGACCATCACCATGCCTGTGAGAGGAACAGCCGCAGGATGGCTCCTACCAGGCAGAGGAGACATGGGATCCCCTGAGGAGCTCCGTGGTACACACAGAAGGGCAGGACTGCCAGTGTTGGCTATTACCCAGCAGATAACTGATCATCCTGAAGTACCCCCCATGGTGGCTCCTGGCCAAAACCTCAGCCACCAGCCCTTTCAGAGGTCTGACACAGGGCAGCAGAGCCAGGTACTATGGGGAGCTGTACCTGCACGTAGAGCAGGTTGAGCTGCACAGGATCTCGTGAATCCACGTTCTGGTCAGAGTAGAAGAACTTGCGCCGCAGCAGCAGCGTCTCGTTGTCATCGATGCCTTGTTCGCGCAGGGTCCGGCCGTGGTCCAGCCAATTCACTGTGGGCAATGCCAGGGAATGAGCAGGGATCCAGGCTGGGCTGGTCCCAGCCCTGCAGCTGCTCACAGGGAATGAGAAACAGATGTCCACTTGGAGCATCCCAGCTCTCACTCCTCTGTCCTGGGCCTCCAGGCAGAAGGAAAGACTCCAGAGCATGGACACCTATCTCCTTGTCATAATGCCCCCGTGTCAGCTTTTCCCCTCGCAGGGGAGCCTGCTCCCCTCCCTGCTCCCCTCAGCATGGGCTGATCCTGTCCCCAGCACCTACACTCATCATCTGTGTGTAGCTTCTGTTTGAGCTTCTCCATCTTCTTCTCATCTCGCAGCAAGGTTTTGTCCTTCTTGAGGGTGCCAGTAACCTCCTCCTTCTTCTCTTCCATAATCTCCCGAACAAGTGAGTACTCATCGTAGTTGGTGATGCCTGCAGGAGTGCAGAGGACCAAGCTCAGCACATTGCTGCCAAATACAGAGCCTGAAGCAATGCAGTGTCCCCTCCCCAGCATCATGCACCTCCTGGCCATCCCTGCTGCCAGGCCATCCACCACTGAGATGCTGCCACTCCCTGGGGACCGTTGGGGGGCTGGCACTCTCCGCATTCTAGCATGGACTGCCACTCTCAGGCACTGTGCAGCAGCCAGGAGGGGTTGCTCCAGAGACATCCACACCCCCAAGCCCTATATGCCAGTGCAGTGCTGGGGGCCGTCAAGCTGCTCAAGCCACCTGGGGCTCCTCAGGACACTCACTCCAGAAAACCCTGCTTGTGCTTCTGTTCATTGTGTGGCCCGAACTGGATCTGGCACTGGTAGCCAGCAAACTCGCAGGCTTTGTCAAAGGAGACAGGGTGGGAACCATTAAGGATGTCATCACGAGCCTGTGTGGGAAGAGAAGACACTACTATGGCCTGGACAGCCAAGCAGCCCTGACACTGCTCCCTGTCACACTGGGTAGAACCTGTTTTCGAGACAGGAAAGAAGTGGTCATGAAAAAGAGAAGGATTTATGGGTAGGCTGTCCCCTACAGGGACCATCACCATGCCTGTGAGAGGAACAGCCGCAGGATGGCTCCTACCAGGCAGAGGAGACATGGGATCCCCTGAGGAGCTCCGTGGTACACACAGAAGGGCAGGACTGCCAGTGTTGGCTATTACCCAGCAGATAACTGATCATCCTGAAGTACCCCCCATGGTGGCTCCTGGCCAAAACCTCAGCCACCAGCCCTTTCAGAGGTCTGACACAGGGCAGCAGAGCCAGGTACTATGGGGAGCTGTACCTGCACGTAGAGCAGGTTGAGCTGCACAGGATCTCGTGAATCCACGTTCTGGTCAGAGTAGAAGAACTTGCGCCGCAGCAGCAGCGTCTCGTTGTCATCGATGCCTTGTTCGCGCAGGGTCCGGCCGTGGTCCAGCCAATTCACTGTGGGCAATGCCAGGGAATGAGCAGGGATCCAGGCTGGGCTGGTCCCAGCCCTGCAGCTGCTCACAGGGAATGAGAAACAGATGTCCACTTGGAGCATCCCAGCTCTCACTCCTCTGTCCTGGGCCTCCAGGCAGAAGGAAAGACTCCAGAGCATGGACACCTATCTCCTTGTCATAATGCCCCCGTGTCAGCTTTTCCCCTCGCAGGGGAGCCTGCTCCCCTCCCTGCTCCCCTCAGCATGGGCTGATCCTGTCCCCAGCACCTACACTCATCATCTGTGTGTAGCTTCTGTTTGAGCTTCTCCATCTTCTTCTCATCTCGCAGCAAGGTTTTGTCCTTCTTGAGGGTGCCAGTAACCTCCTCCTTCTTCTCTTCCATAATCTCCCGAACAAGTGAGTACTCATCGTAGTTGGTGATGCCTGCAGGAGTGCAGAGGACCAAGCTCAGCACATTGCTGCCAAATACAGAGCCTGAAGCAATGCAGTGTCCCCTCCCCAGCATCATGCACCTCCTGGCCATCCCTGCTGCCAGGCCATCCACCACTGAGATGCTGCCACTCCCTGGGTACCCTCCACCTGCTCCTGCTACCTCTCCCCACCTCCCGTCCTTCCCCCCCAGTCCTCTCACCGATCCTGGCACAGATTGTCATGAGCATGTCTGTTACGGTTTTGGAGTCATCCACCATCACCGTTTTCACTGTCCCATCCAGCATACGGATCTTCAGGGGCCTCTGCTTCTTCTTGTACTCCATGGTGTCCTGTGGGCACAGTGGAGCACAGTTCCCAGCAGCCGCACTAGTGCAAGGCGCCCACATCCCAACACCACACTGAGAGCTCCCCTCCCCACAGGTGAAACTGGGGAGGGGGACATTGTGGTATGCCCAGGCATGATGCAAGGCAGCAGGGCAGGCATCTCCTCACTGACTGCACATCTGACTGCAGAGCTAAGGTGGGTATCAGCTGGAAGGATGTGGGATGGATGCTTACCCCATTGCGAAGCATGTAGTAGTCCAGAGCCTTCCCAGCCTCCAGCCAGATCCCTTTCTTTGGGTCTTCATCCGAGAGGAACAGCCCAAAATCATTGGCTGAAAAACAGGTACAGCCTCTGCCAGGGTAATCCTGAGCAGGACAGAGCCACCAAGATGTCACCCTGTCCCCAGGGATGTGCATTAGTGCAGCCCAGCATGTGAAACACAGCAGCACTGTGAACACTAAACCTAACAAGTGGGCAAGAAAGCTGGAAAGCAAGCTTTGAACTATATGCTCAGACACTGTAATCAACGGACAAAAATAATCTGAAGAACCCCTCTGCAATGCTGAACCTGGGACCAAAAGTCATGACAAAAGAGCCTGGAGTTGTAGCTATCTGCTCTCCTAAATCTGTGGTACCATGCGTAGCAGTGGTGGAAGCAAGGTTATAAAATCCTGGGGGTCACCTGTAAAGGTGATGGGAACTGGTATAATATGTAGGCACATCCACACTTTAAGTACCCCATGGTGGTGTGGTCTGCACCTCCCCAGAAGGACACAGCAGAGTTTCAAGAGATACTGTGAGGCAACTCAAATGCTGGGGCCTCGGCAGGAAGGACTAAAGAAGCTGGCACTCCTCCATTTGGAGAGGAGGCTGAATGAGGATGTGATCTAGGCTTACAAGGTCTCAGAGTCAGTAGTGAGTAAGTGTTGTTCACCAAATCCTGCTCCCTCAGGGCTGGGGCACCCAGTGAAAAGTGCTAATGAGCTCAGGCAGCAGCAACCCAGGGACAGCCCCATTTTCATGCTGCAAGAGGCCAGGACTACGCCCGCCTTTGCCCGGGGAAAGGTCCTTCTCCACCTTCCCAACAACCCTGCGCCGCAGGCTGCCTTGGCTGGCTAAGTTTGTAACGCGTCATCTAGTTGGCAGCTCTCCGTGGGGAGGGACAAATTCCTGAGCCGCCCCATTCCTGCCTGGCTGACACTGCTGTTACAATCCTACCAAACAGGGAGCAGAAAAATCACGGAGAGCCTTGCCGTTTTATTTTTAAATTAAAACCAAAACAAAACAGTTGTGTTTGGTTTTTTTTTAAAGCAAATTCCAAGAGGTTAACTCTAAAGCACTGAAAACTGAGCAGCTTGCCCCAGATCCCTGGCTTGGGTAGAGAGAGGCACTTCCTGAGACAGAGCAAGAGCAGAGCTGGAAACCAACACCAAAGCTCACCCAGCCCAAAGGTGGCAAAAAACAAAGGCAGCTCTTAAAGGGTCCCCCAAGTGCCACGGGGTAACAACAGCAAAGGGAAATAAAACCTGCAGGGAACTGGCCGTTAAAGAGAGGCTGTGAGCAACTGAAAAGGAACTCAGGAATAAGCAGTTCCCTTTAAGGCCTTCCCCTTGCCTTCTTTTTTTTTTTTGAAAGCAGGCTGACTCACACCCAGGAGCAGGAAATGCAATGCTCTCTGCAACAAGGTTACAGCCTCGAATCTACACAAACATCCAGTCCCTCTACTAAACTGAAAGCTGTGGTCGGCCAGACCACTGGCCAGCTGGGCACAACGCGAGAAGGCATTTCCTTTCATCCTCCAGGAATTTGCTGCTCCCAGATGTCGCTGCACTTCCCCTCCTCTTCCCACGACTCCTGACCTCCTGTTTGCTGCCTCTCCCCTGTGGCACAGCTGTCTTCAGAGGCGGCAGGGACCCAGGAGAGCCCACAAGATGATGACCCAGTGCTCCATCCCCACCATCCATTCCAGGGACAGGCCATGTCTGCGTGGGCGTGAGTCACATCATAAGCTCATGAGCCACAAGCCTAATCTTGAGCCTTGCAACACCATAGAGATATTAGAGCTGAGAAAGCTTAGTAAGGTAACAGAGCATCACTGTAGGCCTGGCAGAGAGTTGTTGGGGGCCAGGAAAAGACCCAACAGAGGACTACATATCCCCTAGAAAGGAAAAATTGACTTACATGGTTTATTAACACTCACTAAGACCCCTGAAACTGTTTAAACCAACCTAGTCTTAGTTAGTGGTGGCGGATGCAAGTAGATGAGAGCAGCAGAGACAGAAAGAGCAGCAGTCTCAAAGAGCTCAAGGAATTATTTCACTTTCAAACATGTTTTCCTACCCCCCAGATCCACAAATTTCTTCTGGGGTGTGGAGAAGGGAGCCTGAGGAGCTTGGCCCCTCACCTCAACTGGGCTGGAGTACTTGACTTCGCTGCCCCCACCTCCTCACTACTCTGGGAAAGTCCAGATGGGGATAGGGACTAGAGAGGAAAGGGAGATCAGTGAAATGTCAGGAGCTAAGCATGGCAGTCAACCCCATCGTGGACTTACGCTGTCCCATCTGTGCCTCGGGCACCCGCTCCCGGATCATCCGGCAGGCGTCGTACACCATGGTGGAAGGCTCGAACTGCATCGTCTTCACCACATTGCCAATGCTGATCTTCAGCGAGAGGGCAACCATGGTGGCAGCTGGGCTGTCCCCACTCCTGCGTCACCTGCCAGAGGAGATGGATGGGTTAGCTGTGACTGCTGACCCCTCCAGTGGTGCAGGGTCCTTCCTCCTCCTCTCCTCCAGCAGCACCTCTGCTTCCTTAAAGCTGGAACCCAGCTTCTATTGGTGAGCAAGGGCTGCCAAGCCTGCGAGGGGATCCCACTTTCCAGCCCTGTGCTGACCCTGGGGTCTCTGGCCAGCGCTGGGACACTTGTCTCCTCGTCCCAAGGTCCCAATGCCAATTGTCCTCTCCCACAGGAGTGCCAGCAGCTGGCAACTGGCGGAGATGCTGCCTGTGAGGAGGAAGCAAGTGCATGGGAGCAGGCGAGATAAGCTGGGAGAGCATGACAGAAGGGGGAATAATTAAACCTTCCATGACACAAGAAGCCACAAGAGGAAAACCAAGCTTTGACCCAGAGCTGGCAGGGCTCTGGCCTGGCTATCAGGGCTCCCCACGTCGCCAGCCGATGGTGCTGAGCCGGCAGCCTGAGCACAGGCCGACAGAAAAGGCCAAAGCCACTAGGGGAGGAGAGATAAGGGCACCAGGCACTGAACTTGCCTGTTAAAAAAAGTTACCCAGGGAAAGCACCACTCACACCAAGCGATCACTCAGAGATCAGGGTCTATGGCAGCAGCTACTGCACAAACTCAGGGCTGGGGAACCTGTGCACAGGATGATGCGTGGGGGGGAAAGGCACCAGCTGCTGCAGATGTCACTGAAAAGGCACCTGAGAGCTTGCACTGTGCCATCTGAAACAGGCCCCAAGCTGGGTCTGAATCAGCTTGAAGGACAGTGTAGATCAGCTTCAGAGCAAGCATCCCTCAACACGGCTCCAAAACGCCAGGTTTAACAACATCTAATTAGAACTGTGATACCTTAAAGCAAAGCAAAATCAGAAAGAAGTAACAAAAGCAAAAGGTTGTAAATAAGCCCTCACTTGCATGACGCTGCTTGTAAGGCTTCTAAGAGCCCCTTCCTTTGGGTTTACCCACGGTGCAGCAGCTTTCAGCACTTTCCCAGGTTGTCACACGCCTCAGGGTCCCTGTGCCATGTCCTTCGTCCTGCCCCACTGCCCCCTGCCTTCCTCAGCATTCCCAGTCCTGGGCTGGCACCAACAGATGCTCTGCAGCAGTGACGTGTCCTCCTCTCCCCTAGTGCCCGCTCATGGGGAAGAAGTCCTCTGCTCTGCATTGACCCAGGCTGCCTTGTCCTTAAACCCCAATTGGTGGGAGGATGCCAGAACAGCAGCAGGATGCACCACATCTGCTTGTTCTCTTTGAGATTGATTTTCTTCTATCAGAGCTCTTATTCCAGCTGTCAGGGAAAAGTTACCCACCACGTGCATCCTCAGCCTGGCCTGGGAATGTTCCTGGACAAAACTTGCTGGCAGGCTCCCTTGCACCACAGCAGCACTGCCAGCTCCAGCCCCCCATGGAAGGGGGTCCACCAATGTGGGCTGCTCCCAACCAGGGACCTGAGCATACTGCGACGGACAACATGCTCCTGCATCAGATTTTGGCCAGGAGCAAGTCAGAGGGCAGGGGTCCGGCTGGCTGCGGAGCCCTAAAGCCACGCTGGTGCTGCAGGGTGGGAGGCAGGGACGGCAGAGCGTGCCGCCTCCACCAGCACATGGAGCAGCTCCAGCTCCGCATTCCTGAGCCGTTCGGCAATGTTTCTGCGGAGGCCCGCGGCCCCCACTGGCTCTGCTGATGAGGAATGAAATGCATTTCAGGTCCGGAGCGAGGGAGCCCGGCTGCAGCGGGGCGGAGGCAGGGAAGGCCTGTGCCATTGCCATCCATCCGGAAGCTCCAGCAAAGCTGAGGAGCCGCAGGGACGAGTAACACCCTGCTGTAGAAAGGGCTTTCCGAGTATTTCATACTCAGGGCGCGCTGCTGTGGTCACCAGGCCATCTTCTCTAAATCTAAAAATATTCTCCAGCTGAGCATAAAGCTGCTTTCCGTCCCTCCGCAGGAAAAGGAGAACATGCCACTGCCAGGACAAGGTCAGAGACCACGGAGGAAGGGGAGGGGACGACGCTGGACGGCAGAGAGGAACCAAAAGGAGTCGGGCCATGCCCAGCCCTTTCTGCGGCCTCCTCTTGCCCTCACAAAGCCACACAGAACCGGGCGCTGTGCTGCAGGAACCCCTCAGCACACCCTTCACAGGGATCACTGTGCTTCTCCAGGCCTTGCAGGAAGATGACTGCTCAAGCCTTCCCACTCCTGAGGTCTTACAAAAACAACAGGGCTTGGCAGGGAAGGTGCTCACGACATCAAGGAAGCCCTCAGAGGAAAAAGAGAAATGGTTCAATTTAATTCCTATATTCTACACAAACACTTCAGGCTCCAGCAGCTGAACTTTGCTGACATGAATGTCTAAAGCAGAAATGCTCTCTGCTGTGTAAGGAGTAACACCTCCTCACACCCTGGGGGGATTTGTCAGCAAACGTGGCAATTAATCACATGGGGTTTGCAAATCCACTCACTGCCTCCTGCAAGGGCACCAACGCAGTGCTCAGCCCCTGCAGACCTCTCCCCTTCCAGGTACCACGTGGGGAAGGAAAAGCTGGACTAAACATAATGGATGAGACAGCGTGGGAGCCTGGCGCAGCAAGCCAGCAAAATAAGGGAAAAGGACAGCGAAATTCAAGCTGTCCCCCTGGAAAGAAAAAAAAAAAGAACACACCACAAAACAAAACAAAAACCAAAAAAAACAAAACAACCACCAAACAAACCACGTCTTGATGCACACACCAAACTTCTGCGCTGGCTGGTCTCCAGAGCAAGCAAGCCCGTCCTCAATCGGCTGTCAGTGTGCAGAGGCAGATAAGGCACCGGAACAGCCAGCCGGCATCCAGATTAACACACTTCTGCATTTTAGAGCAAGCTGCGTGCAACCCTTCCCCAGCCACCAGCACACCCCTCAGCCCACCCCGAAATCAGGTGGCAGGGAAGTGGGGTACAGGGGTGAGGGGAGGTGCTTCTTGACGGGGTCCCAGACCCCTGGGGGAGCCAGGCCAGCTGCCTCCACCTCACCTTTCCACTAGGCTGAGACAACCAGGGGGGTGGTGGATGTCTTGGGGCTCTGTGGAGAGATGGCAGCACCTGAGGAACCACGGTGTCATCGCCGGGACCACTGAGAGCGGGTTTTCCGTCATGTGACATAAATGCTATATTCGTGTCAGCGCAGACAGAACGGTTACAGAGGAGGTTTTGTATCTGGGGGCCGGGGGGGTGGGGTGGTGGGAATTAAAAAAAAATAAATAAATAAATTTTAAAAAATTAAACCAAAACTGGGTAGCAGCCTGCTGGCGTGCTCACAGCAAGGCTCCCGAAGCAAAACTTCAAATACAACAATTCTGCCATTTTTAATGTGCTCTTTCTAAGGGAGACTCCAGATGAAGTTTGGGTTTGTTGGTTTTTGGGTTGTGTTGTTGTTTGTTTGTTTTTTACAGCAATGGCACATTTCACTTGGGAAAGGCTCTACTCTGGACTGGGAGCTGGCTGAAGGAAGCTTTATCAGCAGCAAACCACTGCACTGCCGGGGCTTTCCGCAGGGACGGGGCTGCCAGC
The DNA here is from genome assembly GCF_000747805.2 of Chaetura pelagica. Taxonomy (NCBI): domain Eukaryota; kingdom Metazoa; phylum Chordata; class Aves; order Apodiformes; family Apodidae; genus Chaetura; species Chaetura pelagica. The sequence goes on from NW_009952481.1 coordinate 4,164,571, forward strand.
CTGGCCAGTGAGGCCACTGGCCCAGCCCGACAG
>NW_009952481.1:4166229-4182694 GCF_000747805.2 Chaetura pelagica
AGCCCGGCGGCAGCGGGGCGGGGGCAGGGAAGGCCTGTGCCATTCCCATCCATCCGGAAGCTCCAGCAAAGCTGAGGAGCCGCAGGGACGAGTAACACCCTGCTGTAGAAAGGGCTTTCCGAGTATTTCATACTCAGGGCGCGCTGCTGTGGTCACCAGGCCATCTTCTCTAAATCTAAAAATATTCTCCAGCTGAGCATAAAGCTGCTTTCCGTCCCTCCGCAGGAAAAGGAGAACATGCCACTGCCAGGACAAGGTCAGAGACCACGGAGGAAGGGGAGGGGACGACGCTGGACGGCAGAGAGGAACCAAAAGGAGTCGGGCCATGCCCAGCCCTTTCTGCGGCCTCCTCTTGCCCTCACAAAGCCACACAGAACCGGGCGCTGTGCTGCAGGAACCCCTCAGCACACCCTTCACAGGGATCACTGTGCTTCTCCAGGCCTTGCAGGAAGATGACTGCTCAAGCCTTCCCACTCCTGAGGTCTTACAAAAACAACAGGGCTTGGCAGGGAAGGTGCTCACGACATCAAGGAAGCCCTCAGAGGAAAAAGAGAAATGGTTCAATTTAATTCCTATATTCTACACAAACACTTCAGGCTCCAGCAGCTGAACTTTGCTGACATGAATGTCTAAAGCAGAAATGCTCTCTGCTGTGTAAGGAGTAACACCTCCTCACACCCTGGGGGGATTTGTCAGCAAACGTGGCAATTAATCACATGGGGTTTGCAAATCCACTCACTGCCTCCTGCAAGGGCACCAACGCAGTGCTCAGCCCCTGCAGACCTCTCCCCTTCCAGGTACCACGTGGGGAAGGAAAAGCTGGACTAAACATAATGGATGAGACAGCGTGGGAGCCTGGCGCAGCAAGCCAGCAAAATAAGGGAAAAGGACAGCGAAATTCAAGCTGTCCCCCTGGAAAGAAAAAAAAAAAGAACACACCACAAAACAAAACAAAAACCAAAAAAAACAAAACAACCACCAAACAAACCACGTCTTGATGCACACACCAAACTTCTGCGCTGGCTGGTCTCCAGAGCAAGCAAGCCCGTCCTCAATCGGCTGTCAGTGTGCAGAGGCAGATAAGGCACCGGAACAGCCAGCCGGCATCCAGATTAACACACTTCTGCATTTTAGAGCAAGCTGCGTGCAACCCTTCCCCAGCCACCAGCACACCCCTCAGCCCACCCCGAAATCAGGTGGCAGGGAAGTGGGGTACAGGGGTGAGGGGAGGTGCTTCTTGACGGGGTCCCAGACCCCTGGGGGAGCCAGGCCAGCTGCCTCCACCTCACCTTTCCACTAGGCTGAGACAACCAGGGGGGTGGTGGATGTCTTGGGGCTCTGTGGAGAGATGGCAGCACCTGAGGAACCACGGTGTCATCGCCGGGACCACTGAGAGCGGGTTTTCCGTCATGTGACATAAATGCTATATTCGTGTCAGCGCAGACAGAACGGTTACAGAGGAGGTTTTGTATCTGGGGGCCGGGGGGGTGGGGTGGTGGGAATTAAAAAAAAATAAATAAATAAATTTTAAAAAATTAAACCAAAACTGGGTAGCAGCCTGCTGGCGTGCTCACAGCAAGGCTCCCGAAGCAAAACTTCAAATACAACAATTCTGCCATTTTTAATGTGCTCTTTCTAAGGGAGACTCCAGATGAAGTTTGGGTTTGTTGGTTTTTGGGTTGTGTTGTTGTTTGTTTGTTTTTTACAGCAATGGCACATTTCACTTGGGAAAGGCTCTACTCTGGACTGGGAGCTGGCTGAAGGAAGCTTTATCAGCAGCAAACCACTGCACTGCCGGGGCTTTCCGCAGGGACGGGGCTGCCAGCCTGGCCAGTGAGGCCACTGGCACAGCCAGACAGGTACCAGCCACCACGATGCCTGCACACTGACATCTGCACAACAGCATGGGGAACTGGGTCAAAAATTAACCTGGTAAGGAGCTGGAGCAGGCTCTGGCTGGGTTTTCCAGCATGGAACCAGTATACCCAGTCACAGCAGGCAGCAGGGCCAGGGATGCCTCATCCCTGCGCTGGTGGGAAGGCTGAGACAGCTGTCCTGGCTGGTGACAGTGCTGCACACTGCTGAGCCCATCCAGCCCAGTTCCTCTTTCCCACTCGCACATCTATGTCAGAATGGAAGATGGTGCTTCCAGCTGAGGCTGAGCTCACTTCCAGGGAACTTGAGTGGCTGGCACGGCCAGCCCCATGGCACCCCTGTGAGCACTCGGCTGTTACCCACAGCTGGGGCAGAAGCACCTTCTCCCCCAAGCAAGGACAGCCCTGCTCCACGTGGGAAGCTGGCAGCATGGCCAGAGGATCACAGCTTTCCTGCCTGCATGTTCATCCACACTGGGGTGAAGCAGCTCTGGAAATGAACTGACAGCATCTCCCACATGTCCTCAGGCCTGTCCGCTCCTGACAAGCATTCCCTGCTCTCCAAAGGGAGCAGGCACAAATGCTGGCACCCCTGGGCTGCCCATTACCCAGGCAAGGGGGTGAGCAAGGCCATGACTTTCATCACAGTCTCCCGTGCCCTTAGCAAGCTGGCCCTCCAGCACAGCACCCCAAAAGCTGCACTGGGGGTGCAGCAGGTGCTCTCATGGCCTCCAAGACCATCAGATGTCCTGATCCAGGCACCCATGTTTGCCAGGGCAAGCGATCTGCCTGCTGCAAAGCCAGCAGGCAGGTGGAAAAGGGGGAAGTGAGAGCATCGCTGGGTTTTGTGGGGTATTTCTCCTTCCAGGCATTAGCAAAGTTCAGCTCTAGAAACGAGGCTGCCTCACAGGCCCCTCGTGCCCCGTTCCCTCTTCCTCAGCCTTCCCACGCCCCTTCCCCAGAGCTGCTGCTTTGGGATGCACCAAACATCAGCTGCTGCAGCTGTTCCCAAACAAGCAGATGCTGGGGGATAGAATGAGGCAGAAGGACAGAAACACAACCTGGAAACAAGAAGATTATTAGCACAGACCTCAGCCAAGGACATGGCAGCAACAAACACCTCTCTCCCAGACTTGTAAGGGAAGCAGAAACCCTTTCACAGACATGGGGGATGAAGCCACTCACCATGATGCAGGTTTTCCCTGTAGTAGTTTTGGTGGTGGACCTGCTCACAAAGGCCTGCAGCTTCCGCAGCTGCTTGAGCAGGGACCTGCAGGAGAGCAGGCAACACAGGTTAATGCAGTGGATGCACCAAGAGCTGCACAGTCCTCTCCTCCCACATTTGCAGCCATGGACAGGCCACTATCCCAAAAGGAGCAACAGCCTTCCGCAGCACATCTCCTGCTCTGTTCAACAACAAGAACTCACATGTTTTGCTCCTGCAGCAGCTGCACCTTCTTCACCAACTCGTGGTTCTGAGCTGTGCAGGCGGCCACCCTTCCCAGGGAAGATGAACACAGCATGGGGGAAAAACAGAGAGCTTTTGTTAGTCAACAGCAGGGGCTTCACCAAAGTCTCTCCTCAGGTAATCAGCTACCACCTCTGGGTGGCTGGGGTAGATAAAATTGCTCCTGGGGTCTACATGGCATCACCTGGAACAAAGCTCAACTCACAACAGGTTTGGGGAGGGGTGAGCTCTGCCCAGTTCCACAGAGAAGCACCAGACTAATCTATAAGGATGCTCACTCCTAGCAGCATGTCAGCCCTGCAGATTCACCATGTCAGGCTGTATTGTGAATCAGCCTGACCTGAACACACTAGATATGGCAGGCGAACACCTGGCTTGAACAGAGCAAGCTCTGGGCCATTTCCAAGCATAAGAGAGCAGGGTTGGTTAAGCCCTGAGCTTCTGAGACCCCTGAGGAGACCTGCTGTCTCACAAGGTCAACCTCATTTCTGCCCAAGATGGCAAGACCCCAGCAGTGGCAGAGAACAGCTGCTTGTGACTGGTACCCTATGCTCACAATCCCTGGCACTGTGGCCAGCACAACTAACACCATTCCACGAGGCATGCAGCCATCCTCTGTGATCCAGCACGTCACATATTCACTCCTATCTCCCCATTATCAGGCCCTGAAAGTCTCGTGCACCCAGTAGACAAACCAAACATATTTCTTCTTCCCCTCCCTATCAGCCCTCAAGGCTCCTGGGTGCCAGGACGATTCCTCTCTTCCTCACTGGCCTTGGAGGTCTCAGGCACCCAGCCAGCCCAGTGCTGTTGATAACCCTGTCACAGAACAGGGAAGCACAACAGCACATTGTACACAATCCATAAAAGCAAGCAGTTTCAAGTCCTAAGGGGGAATTTGGACTGAAGCAGCTGTTGGATGGTGTGACCCAGGACTTCCCCTGGCCAGGGACACCTCCACCATTACCTGCTTCCTCTGAGAGATGAGGAAGTGACACCTTTACACCATTTTCAAGACTAGATTATCATCATTACACTGATATGTGCAGGAAGAAAGTCAGAAGGGCCAAAGTAAAACTAGAACTTAATCTGGCTATTGCCATTAAAAAAAACATAAAAGATGTTTCTCTAAGTATATAAGCAACAAAAGAAGGTCTAAGCATAATGTTGTTTATCAGATGTAGGGGGAAACACAGTGACAAAGGATGAGGAAAAGGCTGAGGTACTTAATGCCTTCTTTTTTCCTCAGTCTATACTAGTAAGAGCTGTTGTTTGCTGTGTACCGAGTCTCCTGAGCTGGGAGACAAGGACAGGGAGCAGAATGGAGCCTCAGTGCCAGGGAAGCTTATGGAGCAGATATGTCATTATGCAGCACATACAGGACAACCAGGGGATCAGGCCCAGTCAGTCTGTGTTCATGAAAGGCAGGTTCTGCTTGATGAACCTTCTTCTCTGACAGGGTGGCCCCCTTAGTGGATGAGGGTTTACCTGGACTTAAAGCTTCCGACACACTTTCCCACAGCATTCTCCTGGAGAATTTGGCTGCTCATGGCTTAGACCAATACACTTTTCTCCAGGTAAAACCTGGCTGGCTGGCCAAGCCCAAAGAGTTGTAGTGAATGGAGTTCAGTGCAGCTGGTGGCCAGACACCAGTGATGTTCTCCAGGGTGCAGCACTGGGGCCAGTTCAGTTCAGTGATTTTAATCAGTGATCTGGACAAGGGGATCGAGTGCACCCCCAGCTTGTAGATGACACCAAGTTGGGCAGGAGTGTTGATACACCTGGGGGAAGGAAAGCTCTGCAGAGTCCTGCACTGGGGTCACAACCACCCCACGCAACGCTACAGGCTTGGGGAAGAGTAGCTGGAAAGCTGCCCAGAGGAAAAGGACCTGGGGGTGCTGGTGAACAGCCAGTTTAACATCAGCCAGTGTGTGCCCAGGTGGCCAAGAAGGCCAACAGCATCCTGGCCTGTGTCAGGAATAGTGTGGCCAGCAGGACCAGGGCAGGGATTGTCCCCCTGTGCTCAGCAGTGGTGAGGGAGCACCTTGAATCCTGTGCTCAGTTTTGGGCCCCTCACAACAAGAAGGACGTTGAGAGGCTGGAACATACCCAGAGAAGTGCAGCAAAGCTGGTGAAGGGTCTGGAGAACAAGTCTTACAAGTGTCTGAAGGAACTGGGGTTGTTTAGCCTGGAGACAAGGAGGCTGAGGGGAGACCTTATTTCTCTCTGCAGCTGCCTGAAAGGAGGGTGGGACCCCCCACAAAGGTGGGGGTCCGTGTCTTCTCACAAGAAAGAAGTGATAGGACATGATGACGTGGCCTCAGGTTGCACCAAGAGAGGTTTAGATTGGGTTTTAGGAAATATTTTTTTCATGGAAAGGGAGGTTGTCAGGCGGTGGAACGGGCTGCCCAGGGAGGTGGTTGAGTCCCCATCCCTGGAGACATTTAAGAGGCATGGCTGGGGGACGTGGTTTAGTGGTGTACTTGAAAGTGCTGGGTTAAATGGTCGGACTCAATCATCCGACAGGTCTTTTCCAACCCAGGTGATTCTCTGATTCCCAGGCATTTGGCATAGCAGCCCTGAGGCCCAGGTCTGCCCCAGCCTGGTTGTTTTTGGGGGAGCTTGGGGTGTTGTTGTTTTTTTGTGTTAGGAACTGCGACACCTGACAGCTAGATGTGAAAGCTGAAGGTGCTGGCAGGGGGGTGTGTGGCTGCCCTTGCGCCTGACGGACATGCAGCCCTGAGTGGTGCCAGCCCTGCCCTGCACACCGTGAGAACCATGCTTGCCCGCATCTTCTCAGGGACCAGGGAACCTCGGACACATCTTATCAAGAGATAGCAGCGCTTGCCGGAGCCGGAATTAGACAAAACTAAAACTGGCACAGCTGCACATGTGCACAAAAACCAAGGGTGGAATTCAACTACAGGCCCCTCGCTTTACACTATAAATGCCTGGAGCCTCCCCGAGCCCAGGGACTCTGGAACGGCGGCATCTGCCCTGAGAGCAGGGACATCTCCAAGGCTCCTCGTCGAGGCTGAGGGACCCTCTGCCCAGCATCAGCTGCTGCGAGGTAAGGGACATGTTACACTCAGCCTAAAAGTATGTGATGTGCTCGATTTTTTATTGTATATATGTATATGTGATATTTTTTATTCTATATATATATGCATATAGATGTATCTCAGCTGTAGCTGAATTATTTGGAGTGTGGTGAGAGGCAGAGGGTTTGCAGCCTAAATTGTTGTTTAAATAACCTCTTAAATAGTTGTCAAAGAGCTGTTTAATTACCGTTCAGTTCTCACTTAATTGCCATCTGATTGCTGTTTCGTTTTCATCCGGTCGCAGTTAATTATAATTTGATAATAGCTTAATTGCTAATAAAGCCCTTTTTGGTTAACCCCATGAGAATGACTTCTCTTAATAATTCATCTGCGACAGGAGACGGGCCCTGCTGGCCACACAGCAGCACCTTCTTGCATCAGTGGAATGGTAGGATCTTGCGTGCTGTTCATGGCAGAAAGTCCAGGGCCCTTCCCCTTTCCCTTTCCTTGCTGCACCTTTTGTCTTTTGTGCTCTAGGTGGAGCATGGCTCCCGTGGCTTTGTCCCAGGAGTCTGGTGGGGAAGCTGGTGTGGTGGGGCCACCAGTGCTGGAATAATAGCCTTGTTGTGGGCTGGTTGTCTCTCAGGGACCCTGTCAACTGTTGCCATTGCACAGGGAGTTAGGGGCTTCTTGAAGCAGTGTTGATGTCTGTGCTTACTTTGGGTGTCCTGTTCAGATGTTGTGCCCAGAGGCAGAGGATACTCTGGCAGATGAGGACCTGATTGACTTTCTCCTGAACAATGATGCTCCCTGCCCTGAAATCACAGAGCAGGAGAATAGTCTTCTGGAAGACTGGACCGTGCTGGAGCCTGAGGCGAGTTCTTTGGGTGGAATTGCTGCTGGGTTGTGGTCTGGGAGATTGGTTCCCTGCTGAGTATAGGCTTTTTCTCAGCAGTTCCTGGATAAAGAGATGGATGACTTCATCAGCTCCCTGCTGAGCCCCTTCGAAGATGATCCAGGCACATTGCAGAATTCTTCACCTGCTGACAGTGACAGTGGGGTCTCTGAGGATCAACACCTGTCCCATAGTCCTGGCAGTGATCTTGCTGGCAGCACAAACATTGTGCATGCTGATCACAACTATTCCCTTCATCAGGACTGGCCTGTGCTGGAAAGTGTGAGGTCTGAAATGTCAGAAGGAGATGTTTCCATTGATGTTGGTAAGTGATGTGTGGGGGGTTGTTCTGTCATGGCTACAGGGAGAAAAGCAGTCCCATGTTGGGGATTTTTAGCAGGTGTCAGGCAGTGATGGGAGAGCCAAATTCAATGGCTTTCTGCTGCTGTAAAATTCTGATTTCATCCTACTCAAAGCTGGCTGGTCAGGTGCTGCCTCACTGAGGTCCAGTGTTTGATTCTCCTTTCCTCCCCAGAGGTGTGGAAGGATTTAGAAGGCACAAGCAAGGCACTGGAACAGAGCTACAGTTTACCCATTGCTGTTGCTGTGGATGCTGGACCCCAGCTTGTTGCTGCAGCCTTTGTACAGGTACTGACTGCCATGAATATGGGCCCCAGCCTTTGCTTCTGCTCATATCTCCCCTCTCTCTTGATGTGGCTATTGGGAGGGGTGTCTCTGAGGAAAGCACAATGCTGCTTTGGGAGAGCTGATCCCAGTTCTGTGTGTTTTCTGTGTGCCCTCTCTTCCCTGGGGTGGACTTGCTTTACTTTGCACTCTCAGTGGCTGTATTTTTTATGTTTTCCAGTCCGACTTTCCAGAGCTGGTCCTGACAGAGGAGGAGAAGCAGCTCCTGAAGAAAGAAGGTGTTTCATTACCAACCTGCCTGCCACTGACCAAAGTGAGTCCTTGCTGCAGCCTGTCACTCCTGAGCAGGCTTAGGCCCCATAAATGCTTCAGGCAGAGTAGGAGTTCAGAAATAGAGGATGATACCTTGATGAGAGCATTGGTGTTCAGGTGCTGTGTTCAGGGCAGGGTTCGGAGACAGCTTAGTGTCCTTTTCCTCCTTTCAAGGCCTGGAAGGTGTCCTCAGCAGCTTTGCTCATGGGGTGAATACAAAGAGCAGTGAGACCTGGCTGCAGTCAGGCTCTCAGCTCAAGACTGCTTGCAAGAGGCAGTTCCACCACAAGTGCCTCCAGCCTGTATTTTCCCACTTGCCTAGTGGCTTGTGGGTTGACTGCTTTTCAGCTCCTTTAGGTGTGCCTCACTTTAGCCGCACAGGGGGAGCTGCTGGCCCCATTAGCAGGCCGCCTTGCAGCTCCTGCAGTTCATTCAGTGGTGTGGGAGGAAGGACAGAGGACTAAAGGACACAGGCTGAGTGCCGAGATGCATGCAGGGGCTTGTGAGGGCGGGATTGCCAGTGTCCTGGGGTGGCTGCTAACGAGAACCACCCCTTGCAGGCTGAGGAGCGGCTCCTGAAGAAAGTCCGTCGCAAGATTCGGAACAAGCAGTCAGCCCAGGATAGTCGCCGCAGGAAGAAGATCTATGTGGACAATCTGGAAAACAGGTGCGGGCACAGAGAAGTGTCACCCGACACTGAGGGGACAGTCAGATTCTTTTAGGGAGCCTTGGCAGAACGATCATGGCACTAAATCATAGTTTCAATTAAAGCTTATTTTTCCTAACATCCTGTGATTAATGTATGCTTATAAAATCATAGAATCATTTTGGGAGGAAAAGACCTTTAAAATCATCAAGGCCAACAATTAACCCTGCATGGCAAAGTCTAAACTGTGTCCCTCAGCATCACATCTACACAACTTTTAAATGTCTCCAGGGATGATGACTCCACCACTTCCCTGGGCCGCCTGTTCCCCTGCCTGACAACCTCTCCTTCAGTTAAGAAATCTTTCATAATATCCAATCTAAACCTCTGTTGGTGCAACCTGAGGCCACTTTGTCTTGTCCTATTGCTTATTTCTTGTGAGAAGAAACTGACCCCACTCGCTGCAATATCCTTTCAGGCCGTTGCAGAGAGCAATAAGATGTCTTCCCCCATCCTCTTTTTCCCCAGTTCCCTGGGAACAACCCCAGTTCCCTCAGCTGTTCCTCATAACACTTGTTCTCCAGACCCTTCACCAGCTTTGTTGCCCTTCTCAGATCACATCAATGTCCTTGTTGTGAGGGTCCCAAAACTGAGCACAGGATTCAAGGTTCCCCCTCACCATTGCTGAGCACAGGGGGACAATCACTGCCTTAGTCCTGCTGGCCACACTATTCCTGACACGAGCCAGGATGCTGTTGGCCTTCTTGGCCACCTGGGCACATGCTGGCTGATGTTAAACTGGCTGTTCACCAGCACCTCCAGGTCCTTTTCCTCTGGGCAGCTTTCCAGCTACTCTTCCCCAAGCCTGTAGCGTTGCGTGGGGTGGTTGTGACCCCAGTGCAGGACTCTGCAGAGCTTTCCTTCCCCCAGGTGTATCAACACTCCTGCCCAACTTGGTGTCATCTACAAGCTGGGGGTGCACTCGATCCCCTTGTCCAGATCACTGATTAAAATCACTGAACTGAACTGGCCCCAGTGCTGCACCCTGGAGAACATCACTGGTGTCTGGCCACCAGCTGCACTGAACTCCATTCACTACAACTCTTTGGGCTTGGCCAGCCAGCCAGGTTTTACCTGGAGAAAAGTGTATTGGTCTAAGCCATGAGCAGCCAAATTCTCCAGGAGAATGCTGTGGGAAAGTGTGTCGGAAGCTTTAAGTCCAGGTAAACCCTCATCCACTAAGGGGGCCACCCTGTCAGAGAAGAAGGTTCATCAAGCAGAACCTGCCTTTCATGAACACAGACTGACTGGGCCTGATCCCCTGGTTGTCCTGTATGTGCTGCATAATGACATATCTGCTCCATAAGCTTCCCTGGCACTGAGGCTCCATTCTGCTCCCTGTCCTTGTCTCCCAGCTCAGGAGACTCGGTACACAGCAAACAACAGCTCTTACTAGTATAGACTGAGGAAAAAAGAAGGCATTAAGTACCTCAGCCTTTTCCTCATCCTTTGTCACTGTGTTTCCCCCTACATCTGATAAACAACATTATGCTTAGACCTTCTTTTGTTGCTTATATACTTAGAGAAACATCTTTTATGTTTTTTTTAATGGCAATAGCCAGATTAAGTTCTAGTTTTACTTTGGCCCTTCTGACTTTCTTCCTGCACATATCAGTGTAATGATGATAATCTAGTCTTGAAAATGGTGTAAAGGTGTCACTTCCTCATCTCTCAGAGGAAGCAGGTAATGGTGGAGGTGTCCCTGGCCAGGGGAAGTCCTGGGTCACACCATCCAACAGCTGCTTCAGTCCAAATTCCCCCTTAGGACTTGAAACTGCTTGCTTTTATGGATTGTGTACAATGTGCTGTTGTGCTTCCCTGTTCTGTGACAGGGTTATCAACAGCACTGGGCTGGCTGGGTGCCTGAGACCTCCAAGGCCAGTGAGGAAGAGAGGAATCGTCCTGGCACCCAGGAGCCTTGAGGGCTGATAGGGAGGGGAAGAAGAAATATGTTTGGTTTGTCTACTGGGTGCACGAGACTTTCAGGGCCTGATAATGGGGAGATAGGAGTGAATATGTGACGTGCTGGATCACAGAGGATGGCTGCATGCCTCGTGGAATGGTGTTAGTTGTGCTGGCCACAGTGCCAGGGATTGTGAGCATAGGGTACCAGTCACAAGCAGCTGTTCTCTGCCACTGCTGGGGTCTTGCCATCTTGGGCAGAAATGAGGTTGACCTTGTGAGACAGCAGGTCTCCTCAGGGGTCTCAGAAGCTCAGGGCTTAACCAACCCTGCTCTCTTATGCTTGGAAATGGCCCAGAGCTTGCTCTGTTCAAGCCAGGTGTTCGCCTGCCATATCTAGTGTGTTCAGGTCAGGCTGATTCACAATACAGCCTGACATGGTGAATCTGCAGGGCTGACATGCTGCTAGGAGTGAGCATCCTTATAGATTAGTCTGGTGCTTCTCTGTGGAACTGGGCAGAGCTCACCCCTCCCCAAACCTGTTGTGAGTTGAGCTTTGTTCCAGGTGATGCCATGTAGACCCCAGGAGCAATTTTATCTACCCCAGCCACCCAGAGGTGGTAGCTGATTACCTGAGGAGAGACTTTGGTGAAGCCCCTGCTGTTGACTAACAAAAGCTCTCTGTTTTTCCCCCATGCTGTGTTCATCTTCCCTGGGAAGGGTGGCCGCCTGCACAGCTCAGAACCACGAGTTGGTGAAGAAGGTGCAGCTGCTGCAGGAGCAAAACATGTGAGTTCTTGTTGTTGAACAGAGCAGGAGATGTGCTGCGGAAGGCTGTTGCTCCTTTTGGGATAGTGGCCTGTCCATGGCTGCAAATGTGGGAGGAGAGGACTGTGCAGCTCTTGGTGCATCCACTGCATTAACCTGTGTTGCCTGCTCTCCTGCAGGTCCCTGCTCAAGCAGCTGCGGAAGCTGCAGGCCTTTGTGAGCAGGTCCACCACCAAAACTACTACAGGGAAAACCTGCATCATGGTGAGTGGCTTCATCCCCCATGTCTGTGAAAGGGTTTCTGCTTCCCTTACAAGTCTGGGAGAGAGGTGTTTGTTGCTGCCATGTCCTTGGCTGAGGTCTGTGCTAATAATCTTCTTGTTTCCAGGTTGTGTTTCTGTCCTTCTGCCTCATTCTATCCCCCAGCATCTGCTTGTTTGGGAACAGAGAGACACAGCCAGAGCTCAGAGGTGAGTGCCCAGGGGCTGGGACATGGTTCCAGGTGAACCACTGACCTCCAGGGTGGGAGGCCTCTTGCTTGGAGACAGCCTGAACTCTGGGCTGCCTCCCAAACCCAGCACCCCTTGCCTGGGCAGACCACTGGGTTTTGCTTTGCTGTCTCACCCCAGCACTGGACTCTTCCTCAGCCATGTTGCAGAGGCTTGCAGGGCCCTGGGCCAGGTGCAAGAACTGAAGGGATCAATTCCCTCTTGGAGCATCACCTGTGCTTGTGCCTGGCAGCTGGGCAGGGTCCCCTCCCTGGCTGCATCATTGGTTCCCCTCTGATGGGCTCTGTGGTGTCCTGTGCTCGGAGCAGGACGGTGAGAGGCTGGGGGTGACAGGGCTCTACCTCTCTTGCAGTGCTGTCGCGGCAGATCCGTGAGCTACCAAACCAGGCAGCACCTGAGGTGCAAGTGAAAACTGCACTGGAGGGGCTCAGCCCAGAGCCTGAAGACCCGTTGCTGTCAAGCAGCCTCAATCAATCATGGGAAGAGGGGCTGAGTCCACTCAACCCCGATGCCAGATCTTCTTTCAACAGCAACTCATCCTTTGACCCTCCGGAGGCAGCAGACTCCAAGCTGGGCCCTTCCCAGCCTCAGGAGCAGGGCTCCCAGAGGAACCCTTTGCAGCCTGATGTGCCAGTGGTGTGGAAAGCCAAAAGGCAGGAGTGGGTGGAACGTGCTGCTAGAGTTGTCATCCAGCAGCACCATAGCGATGAGATGTGACCACCACTTCCTCCTGCTCCTCGGGGTGATGCTGGGCACCTTGCTGGGCAGGGACAAACAGCTGCATTAACAGATGATCTCTCAAAGCAGATTCTTCTAAATACTATCCTGATTGCTGGCAGCACTGAGGATTTGCCAGGAGGGAATAATTTTGGGGCTGACCTGTTCTGATACTCTGCTCTGTGTACCTATAGCTGGACTCTCTCTGAGGTGGTGTAGGAAACTCTGGGAACTTTTCTATGGCTGCTGAGGGGAGCCTGCAGCCCAGGCTGTGTCCTGTGGCTGTCAAAGATGGGCAGTGGCGTGGAGGATGAAGGCAGTTGAGCCCAAGGTGTCCGTGCTGTGTCAGGCTGGATGCAGTTGGTGGATGCTGCTGCCTTGCTTCCCTGCCCAGGTGGAAGTGAACAGGCTGGGTCCTGCACTTCTTACTGCATTTGGTGGCTGCAAGCATCTGTCCCTTGTCTCTTCCCCTTACTCCTGCAGTGTTGCCTGATTTCTAGGTGTGAGGTAGCAAGCTGACCTTCAGTGCCCTGACAGGGAGTTGTCCTGCCACTGTGACAGACCCTGTGTGTCACCTGTTCCTGCTAGCTTTTGAGCCATGGGCACAGCTCCTAGCCTGGCTAGAGAAGGTAATGTGGAGTCCTTCCTGGGCCATGTCTGCTGTTGCCCTTCCATTGGGGCTGAGCCTTTCATCTCCCACAGCCCTGGGAGTGGGGCACCTGGGCATGGGGGAGAAGGCATGTCTCAGAGTGGGCTGCTGAGGCAGTGTGTGTCAGAGAGCAGCAGAGCTGCTTGCTCTTCTGAAAGCTTTCCTGGCCACAGGGCTGTTCTTTGTGTGCCTGAGCTTTGCCACACTAGCCAGTGATGCAGTCAGCTGGCTCTGGTCACTTCCCAGGGCTGAGCAGAAACAGTTCAAGCTGGCAAGAGGTGTCTTTCCTTCAGTGCGTCATAGTGGTACCAGTTGAGCATCTCTCCTCATCCTATTTCTGTACACATCGTATAATCATACAGAATTATTTGGGTTGGAAGGGACCTTTAAAGCTCATCCATTCCAACTCCCCTGCAATGATTTCCTTTATAATAACATCTAAATAAATAGCTGTGGTCTGTGACTGTGTCCTTGTGTGGTCGTTTTGCTGAGGGGCTAGGCTGCTGGGTGGAGGCTGGGGCTGGCAATGCTGTGGGGGGAACCCATGGGAGGCTGAGGGGTGATCACCCTAGCAGCCTGACAAAGAGGAACACACTCTGTCTTCCCATCCCACAGATGCAGCCACACACAGGGCCTTGTTGGGGCAGGTGCAAGTTTACTGGGCAGTTGTTCTCTCCTCCCCCTTCAAAGCTGAGCAAACTTTTTTTTTTTTAACCAGTTTTGGAGACAAGTAGGTGCTGTGAGCACCCAGCACCTGCCTTATGTCCTGCCTGCACCCAAGGCACCTTGGAAGCAGGCAGCTTCCCCAGAAGGAAGCACTAGGAGCTGGTGTCAGCCCCACCAGCTGCTTTCCTAAGTGGAGCTGCACAATCACAGGAAGCAGAGCAGAGCCAGTGCGGTGCAACAGCCCTGTCCCTGCGGCCAGGACGGGGAGGGAGGCCCTGCGAAGGCCCTGCTGCTGGGTGAGTTTCTAGAGCAAGGCTGGGCTCTGGGTTTGGGTATCAGTGGGTCTGCTGGAGGCACTAGCAGACCCTGAGCTCAGGCTGAGGAGACCAGTGTGGGGTTAAGGGCACGATGGGTGCAGGCAGCGCTGTGCTTGCAACCCACCCCAGGAAGCAGAGGGTACTTGTGCAGGTGAGCAAGGTATAAACTTGAAGGTTGTATCCCTGACTGGGGAGAAGAGACAGCCAGGGGGTAACAAGATCATGTCACAGCTCTGCCCTGCGTGGAGCATGCAGCCCTCAAGCATCCCCAGGGAAACTTTAGACCTTTTTCCTCAGGAGTTGTGTTCAGTGCCAGGAAAGTGTAGGACCTCATCCTAACTTTGGCTTCATTTTTCACAATTCAAGGGTAGGGTGTTTAATTCCACTGATTGGAGTCCCTGGCCCAGCACTAATCAATGTTGTATGAGTTACCTGAAATAAAAAAGGGAGCAGCCACTGGAGCTGGTGTTTGGCCAGGGGTGATGGAGTCAGCACTGTGCTCTGCAGGAGTTTGTCTTACACTGTCAAATGTCAGGAGGGGAGACAGTTCTGGGAGAGCAGGCAGGGAGGCAGGTGAGCACAGCAGCATCAAGGACAGCCTAACACAATCTCCTGCTGCCAGGCCCTGTCTGCAGCAGCCAGCATGCAGGATTTCCCCATGTGGAAATCTTGCAGCAGAAGCTGGGACATGGCAGAGCCTGGAGCTGCTCCCGGCGCTGCACTGGGGATGTGTCTGTGGCGGAAGTTTTGGGAGTGATGGGTCTGTGGTCTCAGCCTGTGCTGCCCAGGGCTGCTCTGTTGGTCATTGCTTGCTGTGTCCCCATGCTGGTCCCACAGTGAGCAGCTCCAGGCCAGCAGGGGGAAGGAAGCCCAGCCTGTGCCTCACACCTTGGGTTAAAGGGCAGTGGTGATAATAGTGCCTGGAATGAATCCTTCGGTCAAGGAGGCTTTCACCTTGTTTCCATCCACACCACCTGGTATTTCTGCCACCCTCCTCCTTGCCCAGTAACATCTCTCTCCTTGCATGCTGCAGGGGTGAGAGTGCTGGCTGTGTGTTTGTCAGTGATGCTTGCACACATGTGGCCCTGCACTCTGGCTTAGGTTGGTGTTATGGTCCCTGCTTGCCCTCCCAGCCATGTTCCCACTGTTAGTCCCAAAGCCAACCTGTGTCCCATGCATGTCCCAGCAGGTGCCTGCATCAGTATCATGGGAGCATGCCAACAGACCAGAATCATGAGCCTTTCAGGGCAAAATACCCATCTCAGCCCTTGGCAAGTGCCTTATGGGAGTTTTTGAAGGAAAACCCTCTCTTTTTTTGTTGGTGGCTCCCTGAGTGTTTGGTAGTGCCATCTGTTCTCCACAGTAGAAACATATTGGAAGTTATGAGAGCATGGAATTTGCCTCCCACTGCCAGGGAGGCCTGGGCTGTGTGACCAGTATAAAACACCTCCTGTTTGCTGCTTTAAAGGAATCAGGTTTCACTTCTCTTGAAGGCAATCAGGGTTTCTCAGAAAGGTGGGAATTTCTGTCAGTAGCACAAGTAAGACATACTTTCCTTTTTCAAGGGAAAACAAAACCCTGTCTCAGCTTCCATCCTATTTTTAACCACCTAGCACGAGCTGCTGGATATTGGTGGAAATAGAAAAACTGGCAGAAATCTGAACTCCTGTTTACAAAAGCAGCTGGAAATAGAGTGACGGAGTCACTGCCTTCTCTGAGATCCCAAAGCCAGGCACGTCAGCCCCGGGGCAGCCAGTGGTGCCAGGATCGCTTTGTCAAGGTGCCTGAGGCAGCAGGCAGAGAGGTATTGGTGGGATGCTTGAAAAACCCCCGCCAGTGCCAGCAGGTCCTTCACTTCTCCCATTTCCCTGGCCACGCCTGATTGCTCAGGGAACACGGCCGCGATGAGGCGTCTCCCTTGGGAGCTTTCCCCAGCCCTGGGGCTGTTGGCAGCCGGCAGAGGCAGCTCATCCGCCGGGGCTGGGACCGGGAGGCT
>NW_009952481.1:4182893-4190791 GCF_000747805.2 Chaetura pelagica
TGCTGCACCGGGCTTCCCCACAGCGCGGGGGGGGGGCTGCGGGGCCAGGCAAAGCTCACGGGTTGGAGGCAGGGCAGAAAGCAGAGGCAAAGCCCTGCATCCCCGCAGAAACCCTTTATTCTGGTGCCCCAGCCTCCACGCTGGGCTGAACTTGCCTGGGAGGAAAGCGCGGAGCTGCGGGATGAGAGCTGCTGGAATGCAGCGCCTCAGGGTGGGCAGAGCCTGGCTGAGGGAAGCAACTTCTCCTGGTGGCTCTGGGCGTCCTGAATTTTCCCACTTGCTGTTATTTTATGCGGGTGAAAACGCTGGTGCCGATCCTGCAGGAAAGCCCAGGTCACCGTGACTCACCCAGCTGTGGTGCAGGGCACAGAGGGAGAACACAAGGAGGGGCACTGCATTCCCCACTGCCTCTCTAGGTGCTAGGATGCCCCAAACTCCAATACCCTGTAGTGGAGGCTGCAGTGTGTCCTGCTCTCTCCCTGCTGGAGAGTGCAAGAAGAGTCTTGGGAAGGTCTGGCTGGGCCAGACCCCATGCTGGGGTCACCCAACCTATGGGACACCTGGGCTGGCCAGGTCGCAGAGATGTTCCTTAGCTCCTCCTTCTCACTGGTGACAAACCTATTTAGCCCTCCTCGTCCCGCCATTCCACGTCCCATGGGACTTCTTCCTTCTTCAGCCTGGGGTGCAGGAAAGCTTGGCACAGTGGTGATCAAGACCAGTGCTCACCGGGTGGCTTTCCAGTCCTCAGCAGGGCTGTCAGCTGCTTCTCTCAGGAGCCACAGGGCATGCAGCGTTTCCTCTCCGTTGGTGCCCACATAGCACTGGCCCAGGAATGCAGTCATCCGGGATGTCACTGAGTCTGGAAGGGTCCAAGATGACATGAGTCTGGGTGGTGAGGCACAAAGCCACCCTGCTGCATCCCACTGGCATCCCTGCTGCAGGGTGATCCCTGCCCCCCCGTGCACCCTAACACCTCCCTCCTCCCTCCACCTACCTTGGAGCTGCCAGTGCACTGTGAAGGAGAAGATGGGCTGTGGGACCAGCCCCACATCCTGCTGGGACCCCTCCAGTGGCGAGGTAAGGATTTCAGAGCCACCAGCAGCAGGCCCCGGCAGGTAGGAACCAGAGAAGCTGCCGTCCTTGCCAAGGGCAGACACCACCATCCTGCAGCCCGTGTCACTCCTCCAGGACCCGGAGAGGAGGCACTGCAAGGCCAGTGCTGTGGTTTGCGGTGCCTGGCCAGGCAGGGAGATATCCTGCTCCTGCCCAACCACCCTGGCTCTGCCCACAGATGCCTTTATAACTGAGGGACATGCCAGGGTTCCTGGGTGAAGGTGGTGGCCACGGGCTTTGCCACCTTGGCATGAGCATGGCACCCTCAGCACCCTTCGTCTTCAGCCCAACCTCTGCTCTGGGCTCTTTGTGGCTGCCACCCTGGGGGGAGAGGGTCCTCCCCCTGCTCAAGCAGAAGGTGTGTTTGGTGGGAAAGGGTTTTTTTCTGGCACATGTCTCTGTTTGCCTGTCTCTGGGTGGATACCCAGAGCAAGGAGCATCCTGGCAGGAGTGACCCCTCCCTCTCCACAGCTTCCCTCAGCACTGCAGCCTGGCACCAGCTCTTTGCTGAGCACTGCAGCCCAAGCAGCCTTTGGGGTCTAGCAGGGTTTCAGCACCATGTCCCCATCATCAACCCCCATACCTTCTTCTCCTCGGGGGTGACACATGCCACCATGGCCAGGGTGAGGAGCAGGGCAAAGTCACCCCTTCCCATGGCTGTGGGGCAGTGAAGTGCTCGGCACAGCTCCTTTCCAGCCCTGCACCTCAGCCTCCTTTATAGGGCTGTAACCAGAGCCCCAGGGGCAGCAGGCTGGCAGCAGCAGGGGGAGTGACCTGGTGGCAGTGTGCCTGGGACAGGACAGGCGAGGTGAGGAGGTCTGTGTGACCTGGGCAGTGTCAGAGGAATGCAGGGATGAGCACGGCTGTGGAGAGAGTGCTGGAGGCATAAGCTTATTAAAAGACCTTTATAGCAGCCTGAAGAGCATCAGCTACCCTCCTTGGGAACCATATGTTGTCCATGCAGGCTGGAAGTTGTTAACTGTTTAAACATTTAACTGATCCCTGCTTTGCAGGTGCCACTGTCTGACCAGGGTGTCACCCAGGCAGCGCCACGTAACCTGTGGCAGAGGCAAGGTGCAGCACTGCCCAGGGGGGAAGGATTGCCCTGCCCTCTGCTTTAGCAGCAATAACATTTCCCCAGTGTCTTCTGGGTGTCAGCTGCTAATTTTACTGGTTTTGCTTTTACAAGAGTTGGAGGAAGAAGCAAACACAGAGGTGCACTGGGATCCAAGTGGGTGTGTTTGCTAAACACACCTAGTGTGCTAACCAGCCTTCTGCTTGCACCTCTTGCCTGTATTTGTTGCTCTTTGTATGTACAGCATGCACTGCCCCTGCTTCCCTGAGCTGCTTCCCTGATTGCTGCAGTGCCTGGAGAACCTGTGGGACACTTGAAAACTAAGGTGGGATTCAGCTGCACAAACAGGTGCTGTTTTCAGGATGGCAGTGTCTGGAGCACTGGCTGGCAGCAAGGCTGCAATGTACATACTGGGGTTGGGGAATCCACAGCTCAGTTGCTTCTGGCACACCCCGGGCCCCTGCTGCTGCTGCTCAGTGCCTCTCCTCTGGTCCGGATGGCCCCAAACACTGGGGCAAGCAGAAACCACCCCTTCTCCTAACACATCACTCCTCCTTGTCACCTTTTGCAGTCCCAGACTCAAGATCTTATCAGAGGGTCCTGAGAAATCCCTTCCAAGAGATCTCCTGCTCTTGCCCCAGATGCTGTGCTCCATCCTTTTGGCCTGTCACCAGCCCCTGCCCTTCTGCACTGTTTGGCAGGGACAAGCTGCCCTGTTTGAGTTGCCAGGGAGGCTGCAGCCACCACTCCATGTCATGACAGTGTGCAGCAGCCTCACTGGGGCTGGGACAAACCCAACAGACTGTACAGCTAGTGTGCTGGCATCCCCAGGTCTGGGTTATATTTCTAACACTTCTGCAAGAGGCTTCATCTTCACCCATGGACCTGCCAAAAACTTTGCCTTGAAAGAGCTGACTAAGCTTGGCAGGTGTCCACAGAGGCAGATAGAGTGGCACTGCTGAAATGCAGCAGCAGAGAAGGGTAAAATTCTTGGATCCTCCGGGGAATGGGATGGGAGAGGATGAGATGGAATACAGCAGGCTTTAGCTCAGCACGTTTTACTTTGGGTGCCATGCAGAGGGAAGTGCTTTACTGACATCTCACATCTACTGATACCATTGCCTCCATCACCCAGCCCCATGGACCATGGAATACTGGGACTGCAAAGGCATCTGGTGGGGATTGGTGTGAAGGCACTGCAAGGAAGGCAGCTGGATTTGGGATGCTGATGCCATCTCTGCCACTGGCAAGCAAGGAGGGGGGAAGTGATGAATCAGGGTGGAAGTTTAGGTTAAGGTGAGGAGGGAAATGGCCCAGGGAGCTGGGTGAGAGGAATGAGGGAGGGACCCAGATCTCCCTGGGAAGGGCAGCGGTGAGCCCTCACCTCTGCAGGGTTACCTGTATGGACAGAAGCTGCCTCAGAGGAGCAAGGGCAATTAAATAAAAAATACAACAACAGCTAACATGACTTCTACATTATATTTTTCTGTGAGAGGCTGGTTTTGCTGTTTTGAGGGGGGAGCTGCAGCCAGAGTGTGCTGTCATGGGGCAAGCAAAGACACATCCTCACAGGATGGGGACAAACTCTGCAGGATCTTTCCTTTCCGGCCGCGTTTGCGCGTGAAGACGTTTCTGCCTATCCTGTGAGAAGAGGAGAGTTCCTGTGGGACAACTCACAGGCATCACCCACCCAGGGCTACCAGTGCTGGCAGGTGACAGAGGTGTCCCTCAGTGCCCTCCAGATTGCCCTGAGCAGCTGCCAGATGCTCCTGACCAGGACAAGTCCCTTGCCAGGAAGCACTGGCATCCCTGCTGCAAGCCCACAGTGGGAGGTACAGGGGTCCCCTTGCCCATGGAGATGCTCCTCCTCGGGGGATCCTGGGGAAGACCCCTCCATGGGGCCGCTGTTCCAAATACCTCGTGGCTTCCCAGTCCTCCTTGAGGGACCCGACAGCTTCGCGCAGCAGCCACGTGGTGGCCAGTGTCTCCTTTCCACCTGTGTCCACGAAGCACTGCCCCACGAAGGCAGTGCTGGCGTCTGGGGGAAGCGTTTGTGGGGGGTTGGTGCAGGTGGCACCCACGCTCACTGGCTGGTTTCCCCAACCTGCAGTCCTCCTGTTCCCTTTCTGATGGCCACATGCCCACCCAGCCCATGCTGGGTGGACCTGCCCTGCCCCGTCAGCTCCCTGGGGCAAGGTGGGCTCTGCCACACCTCATCCCCCTGCCCTAATGGGGTCCGGAGCCACCACAGTCACCTCGGGCTGCCCAGCAGGGGTGGGTGCAAAAAGGCTAGGTGAGGATGGCCCCCCCCCGTGTGGGGTCAACATTGACCCTTAGATTTTGCTGCCTCCCTCTGCTCAGCTGCACCAAATCGTCACTCAGCAGATTCCAAGCAGAGGGAAAACCTGCTGGTCACCAGTGCAGCCCCTGAGTCCCCCGTGGTGCCTTCCCCAGCCGTCCCAGCACTTACTGGAGAACTTATGCCAGCGCACGGTGAAGGC
This sequence comes from Chaetura pelagica, assembly GCF_000747805.2. Taxonomy (NCBI): domain Eukaryota; kingdom Metazoa; phylum Chordata; class Aves; order Apodiformes; family Apodidae; genus Chaetura; species Chaetura pelagica. The sequence continues at coordinate 4,187,583 of NW_009952481.1, forward strand.
GAAGGTGGGCCAGCCCCCCTCACCGGGCTGCTGCTGGGCACCTTTCAGGGGGGAGGCCTGGGCACAGCCACCAGTGAGGGTGACCCTCGTGAGGTACGTCCCCTGGAAGTCCCCATCGTCGCTCACTGCTGAAATCTCCATCAGCGAGTCCTGCTCGTTCCTCCACAGCCCGCTGAGCTGGCACTGAAGGGACACAGCCAAGGGCCCTCTGCCCTGATGCATGGCACAGAGGGGGACCCCATCCCTCCCTCTGGCCCATGGCTGGAGCCACAAGCCCTGCAGCTGAGGGCAGCCAGGCCAGCAAGTCCCAGCCTGTCAGCATGCACGCTGCACCCAGACACAGACACCGTGGGAAGGGATGTGCATTGTTCCCTGGGGAACAGACCCCATGGGAGGACATGCCCCATGCATGGTGCTCTGGGACACATATCCCACGGGAGAGAATGTCCCGTGCACGGTGTTCCCAACACAGACCCCCTGGCAGGGGATGTCCTGTGCATGGTGCCCCTGTGGGAACAAAGCTTTGTGGAGGTGGTACCAGGTGGCTGGGGGTGACCCAAGGATAACCTGCCCATTGCAGGTCACTCCAGCACCATGTCCCCATCATCAACCCCCATACCTTCTTCTCCTCGGGGGTGACACATGCCACCATGGCCAGGGTGAGGAGCAGGGCAAAGTCACCCCTTCCCATGGCTGTGGGGCAGTGAAGTGCTCGGCACAGCTCCTTTCCAGCCCTGCATCTCAGCCTCCTTTATAGGGCTGTAACCAGAGCCCCAGGGGCAGCAGGCTGGCAGCAGCAGGGGGAGTGACCTGGTGGCAGTGTGCCTGGGACAGGACAGGCGAGGTGAGGAGGTCTGTGTGACCTGGGCAGTGTCAGAGGAATGCAGGGATGAGCACGGCTGTGGAGAGCTGGGGGCACAGGGATGGTTTGCACATCCATGATCCAAGAGAATCTGCCAGCCCATTTCTTGCTCTGTGATGGAGTCCTCAGGTGGGCACAGGCTGACAGTGTCCCACTGCCCCTGTTCTGATGCTGGAGTCCAAACAGAGCACTGAAGCAAACAGGTCTTGCTGAGGAGTAAAACCCAGTGCTGGTGAGTACCCAATGCCCACAGCAAAGCATTCTCAGCCACAGCACCCTCAGTTGTCTGCAGGCACCCATGGTACACTGTGTCCTACCACCTGCTGCCCCAAAACCAACATGCAGCACCAAGATGCAGCACCATCCAGTGTTACTTCAGGACAGGGCAGCTCAAGGGCTAAGTTTCAGATTCAGACCAGGATCTGAGTTTCCTGGAAATCATTCATTTCAGCTGGGAGGAGTGACTTGGGCAGCACTAGCACTGCCCATTGCAATAAACCATGAAGTCTGACAGGCAGGGGGTTGGGGCTGAATTTGCTGAATGTCTGATTTCCAGTAAATCACACACATTAGCCTAAGAATAATTTTGGAGCTGGATGTGCTGCAGCTGCTGGCACTCTGAGCAGCCCTCACTGGTCATCAGCAGTATAGACACAGGTGAAACCCTGCACTTGCTTGCCATGAGTTTCCTCAGAGCCAGGGAGGCTCCCAACCAGATTTTTGGGGTGCAGAAGGGCTTCCCAGCTTGCCCTCCCATTCTCATCTCATTATGAGCAGGGAAAAGCCAGTGCTGGCCTGCACTTGATGTCAGATGGTCACTTTGGGAACACACCATCACATTAGGTCTGGAAAAGGGACTTTCTTGGGAGCAGTCTCTTCTCAGAACATCAGGGTGAGAACTACACCCTGCACCCACCATCATGTTTTAGCCCACCTTCCACAGGAGTTATACACAGACTACACAAGGCTAAGTTTAAAATAAAGTATTTTAATGTTTTCTTGTTATTGTTTAGTGTTGGTTTATGGGGACATCTTTCCCCAAAGTTCATAATGAACCGTGATGCTGGTACACACTGGTATTGCTGAGGCATCTCCTGGGCTCCCAAGCCTGGCTGAGCCTGTCTTCCTCCTCCTTTCAGCCCATCCGAGTGAAGGTGTTGCAGCAAGTGCTGCAAAGAAGAAGCAGCTCATCAGTGCCCAGACAGCAGAGGGGCTGGGGTCCCAGCTGGGTATACCTTGGCTCACCTGGTGGCTTTCCAGTTACTGGGGAGGGAGCTGACCTTCTCACGCAGCAGCCAGGAGGTCTGCAGGACCTCATCCCCTTCGTTCCCAGCAAAGCACTGTCCCACGAAAACAGCTGTGGAGTCTGGTGGAGCAATGGCTGTTAGAATCTTTTGGGGCTTCACAGGCTCCAGAAAGTTTAATGCTCCTGCAGCTTGGGTGGGTTCTGGAGTTTGCAGAGCAAAGCTCTGCAGCAGAGAAGCTGTCGAAGCAGCCCTGGTGCCGCCTGGCCTGACCAGTGCTGCAGGAGGTGTCCTGGCTGCAGACACCGCTCAGAGCGGGGAGAAATCAGGGAAGGGCAGACTGGGGACAGGAGAGGGAACAGAGAGATTGGGGAGGGCATTGGACCTGCCTGAGCTCCCCTCCCCCTTCCACTCCCCCATCCAGGCACCGCCACCACTTCAGCTACTCACCGGAAAAGGTCCAGTTGACAGTGAAGCCAAAGGTGCACTGCCCGTCCTCATCCAGGTGCTGGGAGCCAACGAGGGGGGACGGCTTGATGGGTTTCTGGGTGCTTGACACAGCAGTGTAGTACATGCCAGAGAAGTTGCCCTGGCTGTCAACCTTGGACACATTCATCTTGGAGCCCAGGTCATTCTCCCACCAGCCCACCAGGTCACACTGCTGGGTAACAAGTGGACGTGTCCCTGGGGCTGCCTAAACACAGACCCTATACCTGTCCCATCTAAAAAAACCCCCTTACCACACACCCCCAATTCCCTCGGGATCCTGGCACTCACCTTGCCCTCCCTTGCCGGGCGCTTCTGCTCACGCTCCAGCTGCCACTTGGTCTTGGTCTCCTTTTCCTCTTCAGTGCCACGTTTTTCCCCTCTGGGGATCTCGGCGGCGTGGCAGAGGAGCTTGGAAATGAAAGAAAACACAGGGAAAAGTTGTGGGCAGGAGCACAAGGTATCTCCAGAGCCCTGTGAGTACTCAGGCACTTGCTTTTAAGAGACATAATTTATAAAGTCACTGCCAAAAGCTGGGGTAAACCAAGCAGAAGGGGAGAGGTGAAGAGGAAAAGCTAAAGGCAGCAGCTTCTGACAGGCAGGGAAACAGGCAGGAC
>NW_009952481.1:4191204-4194560 GCF_000747805.2 Chaetura pelagica
CCGATGCTCCCACGCGGCCCCGACGGGCAGGGCGAGCGCGGAGAAGCAGCGGCGGCTCATGGTGCTGCAGCACCTCCCGATCCCGCCGAGCCGGGGCCGCTCGGCCCTTTATAGCGCTGCCTGGTCGTCATTTCCCGGAAAGCCCCGGGCGGCTTCGGCGAAGGGCTCCTCGGCGGGGCTGCAGCGGGGCTGGACGGGCGTGAGAAAGGGATACAGGGATGGGGGTGAAAGGGCACAGCACAGCAATGCACAGCACAGCACAGCGATAGGGGTGGAGATAGGGGTGGGGCAGGGAGGGGGACGAGGGTGATGATGTTCATGGAGACGGGGACAGGGCTGGGGATGCAGGCAGGGCTGAATGGAGCTGCCCGCCGACATGGTCCAGCCTGGGGGTACCTGGCTTAGGTCCCAGTGTGTCCTGGCTCAGGGCAGTTCCTGGGCTCCACCCCTGCTCTGAAGGAGCCCCTGCAGCCCCCAAACCACCCTTTGGCCACCACGGGACGAGGGTGATGATGTTCATGGAGACGGGGACAGGGCTGGGGATGCAGGCAGGGCTGAATGGAGCTGCCCGCCGACATGGTCCAGCCTGGGGGTACCTGGCTTAGGTCCCAGTGTGTCCTGGCTCAGGGCAGTTCCTGGGCTCCACCCCTGCTCTGAAGGAGCCCCTGCAGCCCCCAAACCACCCTTTGGCCACCACGGGGGTGGGCAGGAGCAGGGCAGGGATTTGTGAGGGCAGGGCAAGGGTGTGTGTGTGGGGATGGCTGGTGATCTGCAGTGGCTCCAGGCATTTGGCAAACCAGGAAGAAAAGCTGCCCCAACAGCAATAGGAAAACCCCAGGGCATTGCCAGCCAGAGGTGGGCAGCCCTGGTTGCAGGTAGCAGGAGAGAGCAAAAAGCCAGTGAACATCAGAGCAGGAACAGAACACAGTGGGATGTGCTGCAGAGGGGCAGGGCAGCTGCTGAAGGATCAAGGACAGGGTGGTGTGGGAAACGAGGGCAGGGTGGGGGATGGACTTGGACCTGTGCTATTTAACATCTTTGGACAGTGGAACTGAGTGCACCCTCAGCCAGTTTGCTGACAACACCAAAGTGTGTGGTGAGGCTGACATGCTGGTAGGGACACCATCCAGAGGGACCTCGACAGGCTGGAGGGGTGGGCTTGTGCAAACTGCATGAAGTTCAACAAGGCCAAGTGTAAGGTCCTGCACCTGTGCTGGGGCAATTCCCAGCACAAATACAGGCTGGGTGGAAAATGGGTCAGTAACAACCCCGAGGAGGACTTGGGGGTGATGGTTGATGAGAAGCTCAACTTGAACCAGCAATGTGTGCTTGCAGCCCAGAAAGCCAACTCTGTCCTGGGCTGCATCAAAAGAAGCGTGGCCAGCTGGTCGAGGGAGGGGATTCTGCCCCTTTACTTTGCTCTCATGAGCCCCCACCTGGAGTACTGTGTCCAGTTCAGGAGCTCCCAAGATAAAAAGGACATGGAGCTCCTGAAGCGAGTCTAGAGAAGGGCCATGAAGAAGATGATCAGAGGACAGGAGCACCTCTCTGATGAGGAGAGGCGGGAAGAGCTGGGGCTGTTCAACCCGGTGAAGAGAAGGCTCACAGGCCTTACCCTCATTCACCTCCCCTTTCTCCATGAATCGGGATCAAACAACGCCCTAGGAATTGTATCAAACTGTGACAAAATCCCATTCCAGCCTACTTCTCCACAAAAGACCTTCTAGAGTTCGTCATCATACTCACTCCACTAATAACCCTAGCCCTATTCTCCCCCAACCTATTAGGAGACCCTGAAAAGTTCACCCCAGCCAACCCCCTTTTAAACGAGAATGGTACTTCCTGTTCGCACACGCCATTCTATGCTCAATCCCCAACAAACCTGGAGGAGTACAAGCTCTTGCTGTCTCCGTACTAATCGTATTCCTAAGCCCACTCCTTCCCAAGTCTCAACAACGCACAATAACATTCGGACCCCTACCACAAATTCTATTCTGAACCCCAGTAGCCAACCTATTTATCCTAACCTAAGGAGGAAGCCAACCAGTAGAACACCCATTCACCATCATCGGCCAACTAGCCACCCTCACCTACTTCACCATCCTCCTAGTCCTCTTCCCCCTTATCAGAGCTCTAGAGAACAAGATACTCAACTACTAAAATACTCGAATAGTTTATAAAAACATTGCTCTTGTAAACCAAAGAATGAAGATTATACCCCTTCTTAGAGTTTCCCCAAACCAAGCATCAGAAGAAAAGGGCTTAAATCTCTGTCTCCAACTTCCTCTCCATCAACAGTCACCGCCCGCAACTTCCATCCCTCAACAAAACCTTGTGGATGAATTTCTGTACAGCAATGGACATGGAAAAATACTGGAGCTGTTCGTGCAGGGAACAGAAGAGCTGTACGAGCAAGAAACAGGAGAAAAGGACACTTTAGTAACAAGTTAAGGGAACTTTGTAACATCAAAGGACACCAAAATACAAAGAAGGAACTGAAGATGCCACAAAGACCATATTCAGCAAGATGCAGGTGTAGCAGAAGAAGTATCCAAATAGTAACTTACTACAGCGCCTAAAGTATCAAAGTAATAGCTCGTCATAACGCGTGAGCAATTAGTAATTACTAACCAAGTGGGAGAGCAGGGCTCACCTGGTGGATTTCCAGGCATCCCTGCGGGATGGAACCTCTTCCTGCAGGAGCTAGGTGGTCTCCAGGGTCTCCTTCCCACAGCAGTCCATGAAGCACTGTCCCACAAAGGTGGTGGTGGAGTTCAAGTGGGGCAGAGGGGGCTCAGAGCTTGCTATTCCAGACAGGGAACCTGGGCCACCCAGTCCTGGCAGACAGACAGACAAGACACCCACACACACATGGCCAGGACAGACAGATGGACCTCCCTGCCACATTGCCCATACAGGTGGCTTCCACATCACCTGCACAGCTAGATAGGCACTACCTCTGCTGCTTCCCTTGGACAGATAGATGGACACCTCTCCCAGAGAGACAGGCACCCCTGCCTCCCTCCCCAGGCAGAAAGCCCTCCCCCTGCCACATCCCATGGCAGAAGTGTCTGTGGATGGTCCGTGGCCACAACCAAGGGTCCTCCAGGTGCCACAGGAGACCTGGGAGGCTAGGTAGGGAGCACTCCACTCCCAGAAGGGGCAGGGGATCACTGGCTCCCCGGGGATACCATGCTGGGAGCTGCTGTACCTGCAAACTACCACTGCACAGTGAAGCCAAAGGTGGGCTGCCTCTTGGTGCCAGGGTGCTGCTGGGGCCCTGGCAGGGGTGGCACCAGGATCTACTTGGTGGTGGCTGCCACAGTGGTGTGGTAGGAGCCCAAGAACATCCCAGC
>NW_009952481.1:4194703-4195009 GCF_000747805.2 Chaetura pelagica
GTGGGGCTTGGCCCCATCTGGGCCCAGTGGCACGGGCACTGGCTGGGCCAGCACTTCTCCCTCCTGTGGCAGGGCAGAGCAGGGATGCTGGGTACCCCACAGCCCAGGAGCTTGTCACCAACACGACCTGGGGGCAGCACAGGCAGAGCTGGTAGCCTCCTTGCTCACATGCACTGCACCCTGGGATGGCATGGCATGGCATGGCACAGCATGGCACCTGACAGCACTGCAGGGCACAGAAAGAGCAGGCAGCCCCTTGGCTGTTCATGCTGAACTCCGGGGGTGTCACAGCATGGCAGGACACAG
>NW_009952481.1:4195222-4196865 GCF_000747805.2 Chaetura pelagica
ATGGGGGTGAAAGGGCACAGCACAGCAATGCACAGCACAGCACAGCAATGCACAGCACAGCACAGTAATGTACAGCACAGCAACGCACATCAGTTTTGGGCAGCCCTTTGTCCATTGCTATGCCCAGGCTGCTCTCACCTTGCTGGCAGCAGCATCTTGGCTGCAGAGCCAGGCCAGGAGGAGCAGGAGGTGGCAGCCGAGGATCCCCGTGCTGGCAGTGGCAGTGGCAGTGCTGCTGGTGGGGAAAAGCCTGCTTGGTCCCTTTCCTAGCAGCAGGGGCTGTGGCTGGGCAGAGGCTGCCCAGGCCGGGCCTCCTGCCAAGGGCTGCCTCAGTGGTAGATGGGCCAGAGCTCAGCACCCAGCCCAGCCACATCCTGCTCCTCCGGCCAAGGGAGGAATCCCGGGAGAGCACAGAGGGAGGGCGGGGGCTGCAGTGGAGGAGCCTGGGCCACGAGAGCACCATGGCAAGGGATGGTGATGGGAGAGCCCATGGGATGCTGTGGAGGATGGACAGGGTTAGCACTGAGCCACACAACAGGCACAACAGGAGCCAGGTGGGTGTTTGCAGCAAAGCTTTATTGGACAAATCAGGGGATGGGGCAGGAGTGGGGTTGCAGGCCAGCCCAGGAGCCCCTGTGCTGCTGCCCTCACTCCTTTCCGTGCAGGCGGGGGGAGAAGTTGATGCCCACTCTCTGCCAACTCTGCAGGGACACAGAGGGAGGAGATGTTAAAGGTGGGAAATGCAGCCCCTTGCAAAGGGGAAGTGCACTCACCCGGCACAGAGCACCCACCCCACCCATCCCACACCCCCTGTGCCCCAGCAGCGTTTGCTCCTCAGCAGGACCCCCAGGAGGCCATGCATGAGTACCTCAACCTGGGTCTAGCCATGGTGGGAGAGCCCTGACCCCAGGGGATGTTCAGGGTACCCCTGAGTGGCAGGGGGAGGGAACTGACCTGGTGGCTTTCCAGTCATCCTTGATGTCGTCTACACGTGACCGCAGGAGCCACATGGTCCTCAAAATCTCCTTCCCATCCTCATCCACAAAGCACTGGCCCGTGAAGACAGTGATGGAGTCTGTGGGGAGGGGGTGGGAGGCTGCGGTGAAGGTCGGTGCCAAGCCATGGCCCTGTAGCTTGTCCCAGCACAGAGGACAGTAGACCCAGGCTGCCCTGCCCTCTGGGGACAGTTGTGACAAGGGATGCAGGCAGGAGGGGTCAGAGGGCTGAGGGTCTCATGTGGAGAAGGACATACAGCTGAGTGCACCCTCTGCACAGGGAGGTGTCACCAGCCAAGGAGCTCTGATGTCCTTGGATGGAGGAGAATCGGGGGCAGCCCAGGGGATGGGAGAGCACTGAGGACAAGGCACAGGAAAGCAGAAGGTATTTGAGAGCACTGCAGTGCAGGGCAGGAGAGCATCAAAGCCATCACAGGGAAGGGCAGGAGAGGTCTGGGAACACCAAAGGGAAGCTGGGAGAGGAGAAGCACCTGAAAATGTCCAGTTGACGGTGAAGCCAAAGGTGGGCTGGCTCTGCTGGTTGCTGAGGTGCTGGGTCCCCTGGAGGGGTGACTTCTTGATCTCATTGGAGGTGGCAGTCACAGCCGTGTGGTAGGAGCCGGTGAATCCACCCTGTCCATTCACAGC
>NW_009952481.1:4196938-4200878 GCF_000747805.2 Chaetura pelagica
GCAGGAAGCCTCTGGCCTCTGCAGGCCAGTGGCCAACAGGATCACTCCCAGATTAAGCTGGGAAAACCCCTTTCAGTGCCTGTTGTCCCTTCTGCCACTCTTTTTCCACTCCACTGCTGTGCCTGCCTTGCATTGGCAATCCAAGCAGCCTTAACTCCAGTGTATCCCAGATGAGCAGCAGCAAACTGCCTCACTGTGCTCCTCCTCACACAGCATCCCCAGGCAAACCCACCCATCACTGGGAACCTTTTGGGGCTTTGCTTCATCCTCCTGAGTACTGAAAAAGCTGCAGATCAGGCTACAAAGCACCTGGTCTTCTCTTGCCTGGGACTGGCATGAAGGTTTACTGGTGGTTTTACAAGCTGGCTTTTGCTGGAAGGAAATTACTTTGTTTATGAAAAACAAATATGCCCCAAACATCTTGGATGTTGCATTTTAATGCCGACAAACAATGTATTTACACAGGGATTCTTATATAGCTTTAGGTATGTATTTATACACTTCCCTTTGTGCTACAGTTGTTACTGGCTGTGGAGGCTGTAGTGGGTTGGATCACACCAGATTTTCTCACTCATTCCTCAATGATTTTCAAGGCAGGGTCCTAAAATATGTGTTTCAACTCCCCCAGAGAGAGCTGATGGAGCCATATTCACCAGGAAATGCCCCTTTTCTGAAAATGCAGATAGGGCAACTCTTTGCAACATCTCAGAAATGCTTCCCAAATTTTGCCTTCCCTTTAACTTAATTGTTGAGCCCCAGTTTCTCACCAACAGTAAATTCCTCCCTACCCAGGCTGGAGAGCATTGTGTTTCTGCAGCCAACACCTCAAGGCCCCTCTCTCCTGTCTGCAGGCGCCCCACAGCCCTCCTGCACCCCTGCCCACAGGAACACTCCAGCCAGCCAGCTGCCTGCCCACAGCAAATTCCTGCCCCAGGGGTTACTTCCCTAACTTAAGAAATTACTGTCAGGACAAGGTATGTTTTCCCACACAGCTGCTGTTTACTTTGGCTGGTTTTGCAGGAGGCAGGCACTGCCTGGAGAGTAGCTGAGGTCCTTGATAAGGAGCATGGACAGTCTGGGAAGGCTGCAGTGGGCAGGAGGGGCAGCTCCCTCCCCCTTGCCATGACCTTGGTTCAGAGAGCTCCTGCAGGGACTCTGTGGACACAGGGATGAGAAACACAAGGTCCCCACGCTGGCCCTGCTGCTGACAGCAACCCGCAGCTCATTTACAGCCACAGGATTGTTTTCACGTTACAGAAACAGCACTGGTCTTTCTACCCCTAACCTTTATCTTTCCTGTATTTAACTTTCCCTATCACAGTGGTGCATCGTGCAGGTGCAGGGATCGGCTCACGAGGTGCATTTGTTGACTGGTCTCAGCCAAGGCAGAACCAAAACAAGCCAAGAGCTGGGGTGTATCTGCAATGTTTGCTCCTTCCAAAGAGCAGCCAGGGACGCAGCTGGGGGCTACCAACCCTCACTGTGGCTAAATCCTGCCTTGCCATGCCTGAGCCCTGGTGCAGCAGGGCATGGGCAAGGGGTTAGGCAGGGAAGAAGGCTGAAGCAGAGAGTACTGAAGAAGTTGGAAGTCGCAGGGCTGTGGATTGAACCTGTGTGTGTCAATGGGGTCAGGAAAGCGTTCATGATTAAGAGGGAAGTGTTAATGGATCATTAAACTTGCTGCTCAATCTGGGATGGAGTCAGCCTTGAAAAGCAGTTGTACAGGCAAACGTTAGAGAAAATCATACCCGTAACCTGTGCAGATGGAGTGATGCACTTCACCCTGCAGCAATGTTCATTGCCATAAAACGGTGATTTAACAAAGTTGGGCAGTCAATGGGGCAGTGGTTTAGCAAGATTTGATGGTGAGGTATGCTGGATTTTTTACTGCCTAGAGGAGAGGGTCAGGCACAACTGGGAGACCTTCCCCTGGGGTTCTGAGAAGGACCCTCCTGCTTTCTGATCTGCTTTTCAGAAAGGAGTCAAGGGGCAGCTGGATCCAGTCCTAGTCCCAGACTTGGGCAATGGTTTATGTCTAAAGGATTATGTGTGTGTCATCAAGGTAAGATATCACTGTAGCAGAGCTTACAATGCTTAGCAAGTGCTACTCACTTACTAAGGATCTTTACTGGGAGGGTGGTGATACACTGCCACAGGCTCCCCAGGGAAGTTGGTGCCCCAACCCTGGAAGTGCTCATGGCCAGGTTGGATGGGGTCTGAGCAACAGGGTCTAGTGAGACGTGTCCTTGCCCATGGTGGTGAGGTTGGAACTACATGATCTCTAAGATCCCTTCCAACACAAACTATTCTGTGATTCTATGATCTGTTGCTGCAAGGAACCTCTTAACCTCAAGGAGTAACCTCGAGAGACATCCCTACTCCAGGAGAGATCCTCTTGTGCAGCTGGTTGCCATGCAGGAGAGCTCCAATGACTTGGGCTGCTCGGAATTTGTGTGGATGAGATGCCTGACTCATAGTCAAGTTTGCATAGTGACCACTGCTACGAGTGTGTTCCAGGTTTCCTTGAGTCAGACACAGATCAACATCTGTGTGGGTTGCAGATATCTTTCAGGTGTAAGCTGAATGCTTTTTTTATAGCTATGCCTAGGTATGCTAAGTACACCTTCCGGTACACTTGCCTTGGTACGACTTAACTCATCTTTAGCCAGCTGGGGTATTAAATAGGTAGGAGTTGTAGCTTTTGAGGAGGGTGACGGGTCGTATGTACGTGCTCCAGGGCCAGTTTAAAGGTGGCTTTATTGTCCTTCTTTACTGCTAAATCCACCTTCCAGAGGTGGCTTCTCGCCTCTTTCCGTGCTTCTCTATTACAAAAAATGTAGCCCATTTCTTCCCCTCCATGGGCTATACCTTGACCTGTCTTGTTAGTGGGGGGCCGGTGTGCTCACTGCTGTTCTCACAGGGGAGGTGGACGGTGACAGCGGTATGTAGGCTGCCTTGGCAAGGAGTGGTCGGGTGTATCGTGGGTTATTGAATATAGAACAGGCTCCTCTAGGTGGGTTTGGGGCACTGCCAAGCCCTTAGAGTTTTAAGCCTTTGTGCTCGTAGTTCTCTGGCAAATTCTTTAGTGGGGAAAGTATCAAGATTTAGGGCTAGGCATAGTGGGGTATCTAATCCCAGTTTGTATTCTAGCTTTCGTGATGGTTAGTTAATCATTGGATTGTTTTCAGGTTGGTTTTGGGTGCATCACAGGCTTATGACAGCTCAGCTGCATTTTGATCTTAGTTGGGGTGATGGCAAGGGCTTTAGAGCAGGATGCTCTGGACAGAAGGACCTTCTATCCAAATCTGGGAGCAGACTGGCTCCACCACCTTTGTGGGACAGTGCTTCATGGACTGCTGTGGGAAGGAGACCCTGGAGACCACCTGGCTCCTGCAGGAAGAGGTTCCATCCCACAGGGATGCCTGGAAATCCACCAAGTGAGCCCTGCTCTCCCACCCCACAGCCCTGCCTTCCCTCCTGCTGACACAGCTGGGAGTGTGGCAGAGCAAGGCATCTTGGGCTGCGATCGTGGGTGTTCCTGATGCCTGCTCCTCAGGTCTCAGTAAGATCCTGAGGGCATTTACACTGGGGTGCAGATACTTGCATGTGTCTGTTTAGCAAGAATTAACGGTAAGGTTAGGACTAAGTCTTTTGCTCTTGGGTGCAGGGCGGCCACCATCTTGTCAACCTCAGTGCCATGCTTTGATCAAGCTACAGGGACAGTTTGTTGTTGGTTGTTTGTTGTTGGTCATGGGTGTGTGAGTTTGTTCTAGTGGAGTTGCCTTAGTAGGATGACACTGGCTGGCATGGGAAGGTTGCATCCAGGGCAGCCTGTCCTTCCTGGGTAACATTGTTCTGCCCAGGCAGATGCAGGAACACTCCCCAGGAGCAAAGAAAAACCCATTGATCACCCTCTGGCAGCACCAGGCCATCCTGCGAC
>NW_009952481.1:4201747-4213944 GCF_000747805.2 Chaetura pelagica
CAGGCCAGCTCCCACCCTACCCAGCCTGCTGACTGCAGGAGAGAGGCCTGCTGTTCCCCCAGGCAAGGTACCAGCTCCAGTAGAGGATGGCTTGGGGTCCTGAAGGCTGTCAGAGCCCTGAGCAATGGGGAAGGGGAGGCACTTGGGGCTCCAGCAGCACCTCCTTATCCCACCCCTCTCCTCTCCAAGGAGACATCACACATACCTCTGATCCCCCTTCATGCTCAGCATCGGTGGCTGGAAGCCCACTGAGGTGAAGGGCATGTAGGGGAGGTAGGGAAGGAAAACAGCAATGTGAGTATTATTGAAGAAGGGGAGGGTGCCCCCCGCCCCCTGCTGCACCCCCTGCCCTGCTCAGTGCCACCAGGCTCAGGGGTGAAGGGGGGCCATGGGGGGAGGTGGTGCCCGGCCAGCCCTGCGCTCCAGGGCCAGCTGCATGCTCCAGATGCTGAGTGGCCTCATGTAGGCTAGGGAACGGTACACCTTCTTCTCCCGATAGGCCTCAGGTGTCTGGAAAGACATGCCCAGCCGTTCCCAAACCGTCCGGTAGCAGCCCTCCGCTGTGTGGAAGCCTTCCTCCACCAGCCCCTGCAGCAGAGGGAAGATGGTCATCAGCCCTGCGCAGAGGGCAAGGAGGCGGTGTGTGCTGAGGGGTGCAGGATCACCACTCACCTCCTGGATCATGGTGGCAGCCAGGGCATAGACCACACCAATCCACACCTCATCAGACTGCACGCTGGAGGTGTCGGGCACCCCATCGGGTCTCATGCCATTCACCGCCCCCATCGTGCCACCAGCAAAGCCCATGACATTCTTCTCAAAGATGGTCTTGAGGGCACTGACAACATGACTCTTGGGGAAGACCTGCAGGGAGACAGAGAGGGAGCTTTGGGCTCAGGGCTCGCACAGACCCCTCAGGCTGAGTCTCCAGGGAGCAGGGTTAAGTTTTCCATTAGAAAGAGGTCAACACTGCTTGCTGGGTTTGCAGCCACCTCAGGAAAATAACAGAAGGAAGTGAAAAGGCTCTTTCCCTGAAAAGAAAAAAAAACAAGACAACCAAAACAAACCAAAGGAGTTCCTCAACAGGAGAGATGCTGAACTTCATTTCACTTTCCTCCTAAGGAGGCTCATAGCTAATCCAACTAGTGTCTCTCCATGAAGAGCCTCTCACCTTCAGTCACCAGCTAAGCCCCCCACATCTCCTGGGAGTTTCCTTTGGACACCTCACCAATCATGCCACCCTCATCTTGGTTTATCTTCACCACCACTCGTTTCTCAGGCTAGCAACTCTTTGAGGCCCAGCCCTTCCCCTGGTGAAACCACTGTGCTGTTTTCTCAGCCCACCTGCACCAGCTACAGGAGGCACTGCCATGCCTGCAAGAGATGGGACACTGGCCAGGGGTGGTCAAAGGACAGTCTGGCATCAGTGAGACATCTTCCTGCCACAGGGAAAGATTATGGGAAAACCAGTCTGATGACATTAGAATGCATCCTGCCATTGTAAAATCAATGTGGACACCAATGGTTTTTTTTAGGGAAATTCTGGGAATCTTGGGGGGGGAAAAAAAAAACCAATAGTAAAAAACTTTCAGCACCATTGTAAAATCAATGTGGACACCAATGGGTTTTTTTAGGGAAATTCTGGGAATCCTGGGGGGGGGGGAAAAAAAAAAACCAATAGTAAAAAACTTTCAGCTTGAGCTCAGGGGAAAAACAAAAAACAGGGCTTAGTTTTGAGCTTTCAGAAGAACTTTAGTCCTTCTGATTCTGTAATTGGGTGGTGATGCAAGAGTTTGTTGCCTGGACCAAGGGAAGTTTTAAGTGAGAGAAGGAACAGCCTGAGAATAAAGAGGTCAAACTGAGATACACAAGATGCCTGATCTTTTTCTGCATCAGATAGGAGAGATTTGAAACATAGTGAGAGGCTTGCAGAAGGTCAATAGTGCTTGCTGGGTTAACAGACATTTCAGGAGATTATCAGGAGGAAGTTAAAAACCTTCCCTTTCTGATAAAGGAGATATAAAAAATCTTGCTCAACAAACCAAGATCAAGAGCTCAAAACAGTTATGACTAAAGACTCAAGTATCACGCTAAATAAACTCTTGCTAAAAAGAAAAAAAGAAACCCTACAAACAAGCAAAAAACGACCTAAAACCAACCATTCAACCTCACCAGGCAGCCAAACAAAAAGCAGTGGAGCAGTGACGCAGAAAGGACTGCCCTAAGATGAAAAGCCTCTGTGCACAGCTGAAAGTAAATAAAGCTCCTGCACTGCTTCCATTATTGGCAATAAAACTGGGAAATGTCAGCACAGCTGAAGTCACTGCCTTGGTGAGAACAGTAAAGCTCAGCTCAAGACTCAGTCATGTTGCAAGCGCAGCGCTGGCTCGTCTCCATCCCAAGGGTGAGGAAGCTGTAAGAACTTTGCAGGGTGACCACGATCAGGAGTGATGCCACGGAGCAACCATGACATCTACTTGCAAGAAAGGGAAGAGCCAGGCAGTTCCTGGCCCATCAGCACAGCCCAGTGGGAGGTGTGGTGACACCAGATAAGCTTGCCAAGGCAGGCTGGGCAGTCCAACCAGACTGCTTTGGTAAATACAAAGGAAAGGCAGCAGATCCATTTTATCTATGCTAAAGCCAAGCATCCAACACAGCAATTTTTCCCAGTGTGGCTCTGGATATTAGCCCAAGCACTGCCAGGGAGCAGGAGTCAGCAGAGGGGTGGCGTGAAGGAGTCATCCCTGACAAAAGGTTTCAAGGCATTTTCTTCAGGACTGGGGTCACAGGCTTGTCCTACTTTGTATTTTATTACTGGCCCGTGCACACAGCAGGACTGCATTAATGAGATTACAAACAGGAAAGCTGCCAGCCAGAATGGGGATCAAAATACATGGAAAAACACCTCGATGGTGGTAGCGACAGGAGAGAGAAGTTCACCAGCCCCATGTCCAGTGAGCTCCAAGCTTACCAGCCAGCAGAGAAGAGTGCCACCTTCAGCAACAAAAGCCCAGGGCTATGTAAACGTATGCAAGATTTTGGGACTGCACCAGGTTTACTGATTCCCCCCAGAAGGCACATTTGGATATTAATGCATGAGGTGTGGGCCCAGATCCTGCCCAGACCCCAAGTCCTCACACTCTAGGGACCAACATTGGGATGAATGCAGGAGGGTACAATGAAGCACGTATTTCTTGGTAAAAATCACAGCTTTCTGCACAAGCTACTCCTAGGAAAGATCACCTGAAGCTCCCATCTGGTACCAACAAGATGGCAAAAGAGTCCACCAGCCCCACACAGCCAAAAGTCATTCCACACTTGTCACCTAAAGTGTCCACCTGTCCATCACTACCAAATATCTTTGTCTGATAACTCTCTATGGGTCATAAATAATCCATAGGATGGCTTTCCACTTCTCAGCTCTGCTCCATGTATTGCACCACCAGCAGCTGCTCTCCCCATCACATCAGACAAGAGAAGTCTTTAGCCAAGTCTTCTCTTGCAACTAAACAGCAACAGACTTCTAGGCCCCAGATAAGCCTTAGTTCCCTCGGATATATTGATTTAGGACTTTGAATTGGCCAGCAAGGAACACAGGGAAAGTTTCACACACCTTTTTCTTCCCATTTTTAAACAAACAGTGCATTGTCAAGAGGAAACCCCAGTGGGACCTTCCTCCAAGCCGTAGGACTGACCATGGTTACACATCCCTGCTGTGAGGCTTCTCCATGAGCAGATTTTGTTTTAAGGTGGGTTGCACCAATGAACATCCAACAGGTTCCAACTGAGCAGGCACTGCTGCAGGGGAGCAGGCTGAAGACCCCACACCAGTGCCTGATGCTCAACCCATGCCATGTGCAGCCCTGCTGCCCTCCTCTGGGTGCAGGTTCCACCTCATCCCACCTTGCACCAGGCTGCTCTCTTACCTCAAACTCTCCTTGGTCCAGACCACAAGCCCCAAGAAACCACTGCCCAGCACACTGGTCTGACATGATGCTGCTGGAGGTGTCGCTCCCGCTGCTGTCATAGTTGTAGTATTTTCCTGGAAAAAAAACCAACCAACCAAACAGGAAACAAGTTTTAAATCCCTAGTTCAGGACCCTGGCTGGTGTGTGCTGTCTCTACACTCCACCCTGTAAGGCAGAAGCATGGCGGCTTTTTCCAGAAACCACCACAGCTTTTCTCCTGCCTCCTTGATTCCTGCTCCTTCCCCTCCACTTGGCAGGATGGCATCTGCCCTCACCATCCCTGGAGGGATTTAAAAGACATGTAGATATGGTGCTGAGAGGCATGGTTTAGTGGTGGACTTGGTGGGCTTAGGTTTACAGTTGACCTGGATGAAATTAAAGGTCTGTTCCAACCTAAGTTATTCCGTGATTCTATTGCTCAGCTTCCCTCTCTCTCCCTTGTACAAGCTCAGTGCAGTGTGGTCTGCATCACCACCCCAAACCACTCAAGCTTTTCATTCCCAGAAAACTGTGCATTCCACACTCCGCTCCTCTGCTCCACAGCTTGGGAGTTACATAGGGTTGCACAGAGCTCCCACAAGAGACAGGGACCACAGTCCCAACTCGGAGCTACCTCCTCACCCCATGCTGCCTCATCTCCAGCCCCCACCTGCCTCCCTTGCTCACCTGGCTCCGCTTACCACCCACGCATCGTACGTCTGGTCAGCAAAGCCACCATTTTCAATGAGCCCATCGTTATCCGTATCGAACTTCAGCTCTGACTCCATCACAGCCTGTGGGAGAGGCAGGAGATAGTCACACAGCCCCTGCACCTGGGCTGCCCCTCACGCTCTGCCCAGGAGCCTCCATCCCCTGGGGATGCCCCCGGTGGTGACCTCCCGCCGATACCTGGCAGACTGGCCACATGTCCCGCAAGTACCGGGAGTCGTGTGTCAGGTAGTAGTCACGATACACCTGCAGCACAAACTTCAGGTTCAGGTCCTTCCAGTCAGCCGTGTCGTGCACCATGTAGGCATTGATGCGCTGCCACGGCTCGTCACCTGAGCACGGACAGAGCAGAAGCAGGAGGTGCAGGGAGCCACCAACGTCCCCTCTCACACCCAGAAGCGAGGCCCCAAAGGTGCTGCGATCAAACAGCACTGAAGTGACACTGCACCTGGTGCCACCTCTGGCAACACAAGCCTTCCCACTCCTGTTTTCCCGAGGAAAAAGTGATAGGACAAGAGGAAATGACCTCCAGCTGTGCCAAGGGAGGTTACGTTGGATATTAGGAAAAGCTTCTTCCCTGGAAGGGTTGTCAGGCACTACAACAGGCTGCCCAGGGAAGTGATGGAGTCACCATCCCTGGAGGGATTTAAAAGACATGTAGATATGGTGCTGACAGACATGGTTTAGTGGTGGACTTGGTGGGCTTAGGTTTACAGTTGACCTGGATGAAATTAAAGGTCTGTTCCAACCTAAGTTATTCCGTGATTCTATTGCTCAGCTTCCCTCTCTCTCCCTTGTACAAGCTCAGTGCAGTGTGGTCTGCATCACCACCCCAAACCACTCAAGCTTTTCATTCCCAGAAAACAGTGCATTCCACACTCCACTCCTCTGCTCCACAGCTTGGGAGTTACATACCCTGAGGAAGTTGGGTGAGCAGCCCTGCACCCTCTCTGCCCCCTGCCAGCTCGGCCAGACGCCTCACCTGGGTCCCCAATGTCATGCGGCACCACGTTCTTCAGCTTCACCTGGGCTGTCTGACCCCACATCAAGTACTGCCGGGGCTGAACATCCTCATTCACCACAGTGACAGCTGCACAGGACACAGGACAGAGACATTAGAAAGGCAGCTCGCACTGCAGCAGCAGGCTCTACACACAGGCACAGCAGGACCACCAGTATGAGCATCCCAGGCTGCACTTGGGGCTCCAGCTGCAAGATCACAGACCTCTGCAAAGGCCTGAGGGGACACTAGGCTGCTCCCAGTCACCCCTCACGAGGGGACATGCAATTGTCTCTACCCCATCAAGCAAGATGGTGGCAGCACCCAGGGCCAGGAGGGAATGGCAGTGGTCTCAGCCCTCCTAAAGCCTAGCAAGGCCTGTGACCACCACTGGTGGACCACTAGCGAGCAGAACCCAAGCCCACCCAAAGCCTCAGTATCCACAAACAGGTCCCTGCTTCTCTTCTGCAAGGGGCACAGAGACAGCCCATGAGACCAGGGACTCCCCCAAGGCAGGCAGAGCCAGTGGAGACCCCCAAAGCTGCCAGAAGGCATCTCAGTGCTGTGCAGGGAGATGTGCAGAGGCAGCAGCACTGGGGGTTTGCAAGTGCCAGGCCCAGCAGAGAAGCTGCAGAGGGAGAAACACTGGCTCCACAGTGCCAATGGCTATGGCAGATGCTGTCCTAACTCCTCCACCTCTTGCGCGGGTAAAGATAGTCATCAAAGCAGGGTCTCCTGGGCCACTCACCAATGTCATACTGCAGGCTGATCTGCAGCTTGGGCCACAGCATGATGAGAGCAAAGGAGGCGTAGAAATGGACATCGTATGTGTTGTACATCCGGTACTCCTGGCCTGCAAGGACGAGGGAGACAGCCCGGCATGAGACACGGGACACGGGGAGGGCAGAGGACGGGCAGCTCCTCCCTCCTGCACGGCCCGGGAGCTCTTTCCTAGCACAGGCAGGGGCTCCCACTACTGCCCAGTTTCATTGGCTACATCCAGCCCCCAGGGCTCTGGAGAAGACCTCATGCCGTGCACCTTGAATCCTGCAGTCACTTTTGGGCCCCCACTACAGGAAGGACACTGAGCTATTGGAGCAAGTCCAGAGACAGGCAGTGAAGCTAGTGAAGGGTCTAGAGCAGAGTCTTATGTCTTATGAGGAGTGTCTGAGGGAACTGGAGTTGTTCAGCCTGGAGAAAAGGAGGCTGAGGGGAGATCTCACCACTCTCTACAACTGCCTGTAAGGAGGCAGTCAAGTGGGGCTTGGTCTCTTCTCATTCTCAATAAAAGGGATAAGATGAAATGGTCTCAAGTTGTACCAGGGGAGGTTTAAGACTAGATATGAGGAAACATTTCTTCACTGAAAGGGCTGCCAGGCACTGGAACAGGCTGCCCAGGGAGCTGTTTGAATCACCATTCCTGAAGGGGTTTAAAAGACAGTAGATGTGGTGCTGGGGGACCTGGCTCAGCATCAGACTTGGCAGTGTTAGGTTAACGGTTGGACCTGATGATCTTAAAGGCCTTTTCCAACCCAAACGATTCTGGGATTCTGGGATTCTGTATCCTACAGGACTTGGTCCTGCAAAGGGTTTTGCTGGGAACAGTACTGCTCCCTGCACATCAGGGTGTGAAAACCAGCCCCATGGCAGGTTAGAAGACACCTGGTGACATGCTACAGGCAGGACCATCCATCAAGTTACCTTCCAAATAAGCAAACCTTCCGTACTCCCGCAGGACAGGGAGGAGGTGGGAGAGGCCAGCCCCTCCTGGGCCCTGCACGTCCTCAGCACAGCAGTCTGGGGGCAGCTCCACCCAGATGGTCCCCCCATCCGTGGTGAAGTACAGCTCGTTGAAGAGGGCTGACTTGTACCAGGAAGGCAGCTGGCTGCAGGCGAGACGGAAAGTCAACCCTTGCAGCCCAGGGGCTGATGCTCCTTCCCTAACCACCTCTAGAAGGCCGCTGGCTAGGAGCTCCCACCTGCCTTACCTGTCCTCCAGGATAGGCTTCTGCCATGCTTCGATTTTCCTCTCCCACTCCTCACAGTGTGTCAGGGCATGATGTGACAGGGCAGGAGCGGCATCGCCCCTGCTGCCGAAGAACCGCGTGTACCTCCTGCCAAGAGGGCCTTTGGTGAGTGCCCGGGGGCTGCAGCTGGGAAGCCCACCCAGCCACAGGACAGGGGCTGCAGTGCAGTCAACATCAGACTAACAGGACCCCCAGTGCAGGGGCGTGGAGGAGCAGGGGCTGGGCAGAGGGTCCCCTCCAGGAGCCACGGCCACAGGGAACAGGTAGGACAAGGATGTCCCAGGGGCACTCCAGCCTGCTGGCAGGGAGGAAGGGGGTTCAGGGACAGGGGCCACTAGAGACAACCCACCCACCGGAGGTGCAGCTTCTCCTCGGAGCCAAAGTGAATACGGGGCATGTCCCAAGCCAGGGCCAGCTCCAGCGTCCTGTGACCTCGGGCAGGCACCCTGCAGCTGGCACACACAGCCGCTGCTGTCACCTCCCCCTTCTCAGTCGGGCTGCTTTTACCTGCAGGGACAAAGAAACATTTGCAAGTGACCAAGGAAGCCCTGGGGGGAAGGGGAGAGCCTGGTCTGTGACCGATGCTCCCATGCACCCCGAGGAGGGATAAGAGTATTCAGATGTGTCCCAGCCCCCCTGCGACCTGGAAGGCACATCCGCAGGATTTTACGGTGACATGACCGCACGTGAGTAACTCCTTTCTGCAATCAGGAAAAAATACCTGCCATGGGCGGAGGGGTTAAAAAAAATAAGTCATCAAAGCAGAGGAACAGATCAGGCAGGAAAAGCCAGCAGGCACGAGTGGAAAGGAAGGAGCACCCTAAGACTTTTTTAACTGCTTTGCACTCAGACACTGACTTTCTAGTGACAGTCATTGCTTCCAGCTTTTTGCAGGGTGCTTTAACTGCACCCATACTTAGGAAAAGCCCTGAGGCAGATGGATAATTATATGCTGGTTCTGACATTTGTACCAGGTAAACTCATTAAAGCAGCAACTTTAACAGAAGCGCAGATCCTGACCATGATAATGCCTGGCATGCACAAAGGAAACCACATCCCAAGAGCCTGGGGAGTTCTGAGTGCATCCAGACAGGAAGTTTAGTTTTCCGGAAGTATTTATGTAATGCTTTATTTACATAATTCAAGCTTCAAAAAGTCCTGCAAAAAGCACCAGTATCACTAGTTTGTCAGCATTATCCTTGATCCAAAGCTGGCAGAGACATCAGGAAAATGGTCACCATGTGTTATCGCAATAAAAGGTTAGCAGCCAGGACTGGAATACCCTACCCTGCTTCAGAATTTCCACCAAGGAAACGACCAGATAACTGAGGATCATACAGAAATATCACAGGAATACCAGAGACCTTCAGGGAATAGATGTAGTAACAGCAGGACAGCAAGTAATAGCATGACCAAAACCCAAGGACTACTCCAAAATCCCACTAGAACAAAACTGACCACAGATCTGGCAATGGGAACTCGAGGCATCTGGGCACCACCCAGGCTACTCAGCAGAAATCTCAGCTCAGGGTGCAATCTTACACAGAGTAAGAAGATGCAGGCACGTGCAATTAACAGAGCTGAGTACAGCCCCAAAGTGCTGCAAACCGTCCCTGCAGAATCACAGTGAGGACCCTATGACAAGCACAGATACAGCCTAAAGCTGGGAATGAACCACATCACAGAGAGCTTTTCCCAGTGGCACCAAGGTGGCTGGAGGAAGGGAAATCCACCCTTGCTTGGATGCCCTGTGACATGGCCATCCATTTCCCTGGTCTCCCTCCACCCTTCCCACAGAGGACAGAGGGACTCACCAGTGGGGGAATCCAGCTTGCCATCCTGCAGGAGGTCCTGCCACACCTCTCTCCCCAATCCTGCAGGATTGAATGCTGTGAGGTAGGTGACTTCTGTGCCAGCCTGGGGAGGGGAAGAACATCATCAGGGGCCAGTACTTTTGAGGGGCAGATGCAGGCTGCCCCAACTCACCAGTTCTGGGGCCCAGACTCATTCTCCACACATTGTCCAGCAATCCTAACTCTAAATGTACTCAACCTGCTGTCCTGCAAGCTTCACCCATAGCTTCCATCCTGGCACCCATCCCCAGAGAGAGTGCCCTTGGACAAGTCACATTCCCACTCCTACCCAGCAATCAGGCAAGCACTGAGGACCTGTGCTGATCTCTACCCTCTACCAGCTGCCTGGAAGCAGCCCCTCCATGTTCAGCAGTGCTGCTCAACCTCCCCCAGCAGGAGCCACACCATCATCAGTGCCAGCCCTTTACCTTCTCCCGGGCAGAGATGGCAAAGGTGAAGGGGTTCACACGGGTGCAGTGGTGCAGCAGGACTCCAGAAACCTGCTCACCCTCCTTCTCAAAGGCAAAGGGCTCGTTCCAGTGCCCTCCACTCTTGTCATGCTTTGTTCCCGTGCCATTCTGCAGGCTGAACATGATGGAGACATCCACATCCTCATCCTTCCCGTTCTCCACCTCCCAGATGAACACTGCCACAGGCAGGCTGGAGTCCTGGTAAAGACAGAAAACACCATGTACAGGGTTGGTACTCCAGGGTTAGCTGTTGGAGCACCACTTTTCCCACTGCTGGGGAGACAACCAGGGATGCAATGGGAGAAAGAGCACCAGGAACAACCCTTCCTCAGAGTGTTGGCAAACTGGGGAGCAGCAGTGGGAGCAGATGAATCTGGGGATCAGGAAATACACAATTCAGATGACAAACCCTGGGCTAGTAAACCCCACACCAGGTGATACACAGGTGGAAAGCAGCATTTAAGGCTGAGATGGCTGTCTCAGCACTCATCTGCTCAACAGGTTGATACAAGCTCACGTGCTTTGCTGGGGTAAGAGGAAGGTCAGGCATGTCAGCACTGCAGCCTGCGCCCTGGCCTGGGGCTGGGAATGAGCAGGAGCAGCGTGTAGGAACAAAGAGACATCCTTTGCTACTGTTCCAAGCTTCCGCATTGCTGCAAGGGTTCCTCCTGCCTGGAAGCATTGCTGAGTGGAGACACAGGGAAATGTTGGGAAAGCCCAGCTAACAGGCAGCAATTCCTTTGAGGATGTCAGGGAAAAGCCAGGTAAAACACTCTTAGGAACACCCAGCTGACAAACTAACCGACAAGCACAGGCTGAGCGTTTCCCAAAATGCTACCACTGGATTACTTTGGGCAGTAAAGCCACAGCTCTGGACCTGCCAGTCCAGGTGGACTGGAGCTTGGATTGTCACAGGATAAAACAAAAGGCAGGGAACAAGCACTATAAAGAGTCAAAGCACAGGCCAGAGGGAAAAGGGGCATCTGCCAGAGCTAAGCACAACGCAAAAGTACCAATAGCCCCAGGAGGGACAAAGCTTTCCAGGGTCCTGCTGGTGCACACCTGGCAGACAGCACCAGGGACAAGGTCTCAGGACACAAGAGACCAGGCTGGGAAAGAACATTAACTAGGTTGCCTTCAGTCAATGCCAAGCTGGGCAGGAGGGACAGGCAATGCTCAGGATACAAAAATTCACTAGGTCCAAGCCTCTGCTACCCAAATGGGATGTGCTGAGCCAGCTCAGCCTCAAGGGCCTGTCCTGGGAGCATCTCACAGAACAGGCCTGTCTCTGCTTTGCCAGTCCCTTCCCTGCCATGCAGGCAGCTCTGCCATATCCCTGCCAACTTGCCATGCTGCTGCTGCATGGTGTGGCCTGGTGGTCCCACGGGACAGGCTGCAGCTGGCTTGGTGGAAGTATCACCTCCTTACCTTATAGTCATGGGGGATGACAGGAGAGACCTGGCGGCACGTGAGCACCACGTTTTGCCCTGGCAGCTCGTAGACCATCCAGGCACGGGGGTAGAGCGCATGGTAGAAGGCATAATGGCCACAGAAGCCCCAGTTCCAGCCCTGCAGGGTGTTGGGTCTCTCCACAGACAGGACCTGCTGGTAAACTGTCTGCCCCTTGCAACGCAGGCACACCGTGAACTGGGGAGGAGAGGAGGAGGTGGAGGGGATGAGTCAAAGAAGAGGTTCCTCTTCCGCCCAGGCTGCCCCTGGCAGAACCCACTGCGCCCACCTGGTTGGCGATGACCGTTTCGTAGTGGTAAATGCCAGGGTTCAGCTGCCAGCGGCAGAACTCGCCTTTCCAGCCACGGGTGATGGTGCCTCCCCCAATCCCGCCCAGCGGGCACCCTGGCAAAGACACCAAAAATCAGCACCCCTGCTCCTCCCCATGCCAGGATCTGGTGCAAGGATCCCCCAACGCTGCTCTGGGGGCCCCCTGGTGCTGCCTGCACCCCAGAAGCTCCTTGACCCTCTTCCCTCCTCTAGCATCTTGATGTCCGGATGGGAATCCCTGCCCATCCAGCACACTGGGCACTGCACCACCCCAGTGCCCAAACTGGAGGCTGACCGTAGATCTGCTGTAGAGGAACAGCACACAAGAGGTCAATGAAGGGACTTTTCTTCTCTATGCGGGTCTTCTTGTACCACCACCTGAAGTACCTGTA
>NW_009952481.1:4213958-4216866 GCF_000747805.2 Chaetura pelagica
AAGATGGGAGCAGATGTCACTGTTCTTCCAGTGCCCCCTGGGGACACTGGGTGCCACTGTTCCTCTCACGCAGTGCAGGGCTGCCTGCAAGGGCACAGCATGGAAAGGGAGTGCTCTGAAACTGGAGAGCAGGGCTCCCAGATCACACAGGGGCAGGAGGCTTCCCCAGACCATAGAATCATAGAATTGTTTGGGTAGAAGGAAACTTAAAGATTATCTAGTTCCAACCCCCACCTGCCATGGGCAGGGACACCTCCCACTAGATCAGGTTGCTCCAAGCCCCATCCAACTTGGCCTTGAACACCTCCAGAGAGGGGGCATCCACAGCTTCTCTGGGCAACCTCTGCCTTGTCAACTTCACAGGAAGGAACTTCTTGTTAATGTTTAACTCAAATCTCCCCTTCTCTGGTTTAAGGCCATTACCCTTCATTCTATTGCTCCACGGCTTTGTAAGATATCTCTCTTCAGCTTTCCTGTAGCCCCTTGAGGAACTGAAAGGCCGCTATAAGGTCTCTCTGAAGCCTTCTCTTCTCCATGTTGAGCAACCCCCAATCCCTCAGCCTGTTTTCACAGGATAGGTGATCCCCCCAGATCGTTTTTGTGGCCCTCCTCTGGACTTGCTCCAAGAGTTCCATGTCCTTCTTGTGTTGTGATGGCCATGAAGAAGTCAGAACGCACACATGGATCACTGCCACCTCCATGCCTGGTAGGCCACATCCTGCTAAGAAAGGCCTCAGAGCAGATGCACAAGCCCAGAGAAGCCATACCCTGCCCATCAGATAATTTCTCACCCAAAGGCCTAGGAATCCAGAGACATCCAAGCAAGGTCACACCTGTGCCTGGGTGTGCCAGCACCACTCCGGGCAAGGAGCAGGGCTGGGCTTCCACCTCGCGCTCGTAAAGTACTGGCTTTTGCTAATGAACTGCCCCAAGTTAAACCTTCCATATGGAGACAATTAGCACACGGAAACCAGCTCCCAGACCAGAGGGAGCTGCTGATCTTCCCTCAGCAAACAGACAAACGAGACTCAACCAGTGGCTCCACAGCCCTGGGTGCCAGCAGGGTGGTGGGGGACACGAGAGCTCCCACCGTGGCCAATGTCCCTGAGCTACCGGCAGGCACCAGTGCTGTACTGCTGAGAGGAGAAATCCCTCCCAGCTGGGAGCACACAGCCTGTCCTGCTCCCATGGCTCTTCCAGGACACCCCCTGCTCCTACACATGCCTACCCAGCAAAAAGAACCCACACTTGCCTTTTTGGCCACATTGTCATTGGACATTCACCTTCAGTCAACAATATCTAAGGTCCCCAAATCCCTCTCAGGGCGACACTTTCTGGGTTGCAGTCTCAGAGGACCTGACTGCAGCCTGTTCTCCATTCCTACACACTCACCTTCATGTTTGGCTGTTTAAGGACATTTTGCCTGCAGAGGTCCACAGCACCACAAGAACCAGCCTGTCCTGCATGACCACCCTGAATCAGGGCCTGCTGCTATCTTCAAGCTACATCTGCTGCAAATGCTCTTCTCCCAGCTGAGACAGTCCTGGCTTTATGCTTCCAAGGCGAGGTTTTGGCAGTGCCCTCCCTCTCAAGGAAATGACTTTTTTCTTTTTTTTTTTTTTTAAACCCAGCATCAGTGAACCAACCCAGCCACTTCCCCAGGAGGTTTCTGGCAGTGGGAAATAAGATGCCCAGGCAGAGAGTGGCCACAGCACAGCCCCTGGGCCATCCCAGATCCTTGGAAAGGAGGTGCCAGAGGCACTTCAAAAAAAGCAGTTTTTCCAGGAGCCACTGCCTGAGATGTTTTGCTGCCTCAATAGCAAATCCTCCCCTGCCAGGTTCTCCCAAAAATCACACAAGCCAAGAAAATGTGATCAGTGGCCAATTCCTGGCTATTAACAGCTCTGCCAGGACTGCAGAATAATCATGAGAAAGTCTTCATATTCTGGAGCACCAAAAGTCGTGCCAGGGCTGGATGGAAATTCTTTCCCTTCAAAACAGCAGTGGAATGGAATCCTGTTTGTACATCAACCAGCTGTTCCGAATGGGTGCTGTGACCCCCTCCCAGGACACACCAGCCTCTCTGGAGACCTGCCTGCACCTCTCCTCCTGCTCCAGCCAACCTGTTTGCATGACCTTGTCTTTCCAGATTTTCAATGATGGGTGTCCCCACAACAGAGTTGCTCTGAATAACAAAAATCCCACTACAGAGCTGCCAACACCCCCAGCCATGCCACCTGAAGGAGGGGCTTGAGCTGCAGGAGAGCACACCCATCAGTCAGAGGTTTAACTCTTGCCACTACGTCAACACACGATTTGATGGCTCTCCTGCAGGTCCCAGACATCCTCAGCCAGACATGCAGCAACCTGAAGGCACTCCCAACCATCTCGGGAGGTACAGGCACATACACCAGGTGACTCTGCACTTCATGCAAAAAAAAAAGCCATGCCAGATTTTGAGAGCACGCCTGGCACGAGTGCCCCTGAATGAGGGATACTGCTCATCATGGGTCATTTGGGAGAAGGCAAGCCATCCTGCAGGGCTCCAGAGGTTCTGATCCGTGCACCACGCCACAGGACTGAGCTCCAGGCTCCTCTTGCAGCACCAGCACCCAGGTGTCCTTCAGCCCGCTGCCTCCAGCAGGCAGACACACGGGTGCCCACTAAGACCAGCAGCACGCAGCCTCCCACACATCCTGACACCCCTGCATTAGCTGCCCTTCCTTAGCCAACACTTCTGCCCCCGGGTTTCAGTTCAAACCCGGGCAGGTATTTCTCGTTGCCCTGGCCTTTCCTCTCCTCTGTTCTTGCAAGGGAGCTTTGGCACCGCACAAGTGTTCCGAGACGACAACCAAATCACCTCCAAAACTGGTACAGCCAAAGAGGCAGCTTTGTGGCTTTCAGCTTC
>NW_009952481.1:4216900-4217288 GCF_000747805.2 Chaetura pelagica
CGGAGCCACTTCCACGCCGAGACCCCGGCGGGCGCAGGCCAGGAGCGGCCTCCCCACTCCCCACGCCAGCAGGGAGGGGATCGCTCCCCCTCCCAGAAACCCACACTTTCCCACGAGCTCAGCTCAGCTCAGCCCCGACAGCTTTTCCAGCGGCCTTTCTGTGCCTCCCCCCGGTGCTCGGGGCACCTCTCAGGTCAGGTCCGCTATCTGCTCCTCCATCAGGCCTTGCAGGAACCAGCTTCGCCAGCACCAACCTCCAGGGAGGAGGGAAAAAACACAACACAAACAAACAAAAAAACAAACAAACCACAAAACACAACAAAACGCTCAGAAAATGGAGGCATCAAGGCGAGCAGGAGGAAATCGGCTCCAGCGCTCAGCCGCACGG
>NW_009952481.1:4218882-4227594 GCF_000747805.2 Chaetura pelagica
GTATGGCAGCCTGTGCCAGTGGGTTTTCCGTGCCTCACGTGGCAGAGCTGGCTGGGTTTCTCCAGAGGGAGCAACCTTCGATCCTTCCTGATCCTTCTTTTTCGTTGGAAAAGACCTCTAAGATCATCAAGTCCAACTTGGCAGTCTAATCAGCACTGCCAAGGCCACCACTAAACCACGTTGCCAAGTACCATATCTTCGTATCTTTTAAACACCTCCAGGCATAGTGACTCCACCACTTCCTTGGGCAGCCTGCTCCGGGTGCCTGACAACCCTTTCAGGGAAGACATTTTTCCTAATATGCAATCTAGACCTCCCCTGGCACAGCTTCAGGCCATTTCCTCTTGTTCTGGTGCTTGTAACTTGGAAGAGACCAGCCCCCACCTTGCTACCACCTCCTTTTCAGGAGTTGCAGGGAAGAGTAAGGTTTCCCCTCAGCCTTCTTTTCTCCAGACTAAACAATCCCAGCTCCCTCAGATGCTCCTTGTAAGGCTGTAGTTTTCTGGCAGGGTTGTGGGACAATGGTGCCAGCTCAGCCACAGGTGACTTCCCTGCCCCAGGTGCTCCCTTACATGTGCTTCGCACCATCGCTATTTCAGGGCTGAAACTGGGGTAATTATGCTGGTTTTCTGCCCCCAAGAAAGGGGGCAGAAAGAAAGTATGCAGTTAGAGATGCTCTTAACTGCCCCTCAGGTGAGCCCTCTGCTCCAAAAATGAAGCCAAACTGGCTGTCAGAGTGGGATGTCTAGTTACACCAGGCTGACAGTCTCAGAGAGCAAGATCCAGCCAGTGTCATTATTTCCTATGTTGATGGAAGCAGCTTTCTCCCTCCAGCACTGCCCTGATACACCAGTGTGTTCCTGGCCTCCAGACCTGGCAACCAGAAGGGTGAGCATTGCCCAGAGTCAGGCAGGGTCAGCATTCTGTGGCAGTGTTTTTTGCAGCCCAGCCCTGGAGTGCTACGTTTCCCCTTATCATGACTGTGCATGAAATAGGTGTTGAGGAGACGTGAGAAGATGGGGAGCTTCCTGTGTTGGCTCACAGTCCATAAGAAGTCAGCCAAAGACTCCATGTCCACTGAGTGTGTGGCCTTGTCAGAGTCTCCAGGGGGTGGAGGGTGCTTTCCCATCTTCAGCCCTTCCTGGGAAGTGTCTGTTCCCAGCCTTGTCAAGTTCAGCACCTTTTTGTCACTAGTACACATTTGACACAATTATTCTGGTGGACCCACTTCCACTGAAGGTGTAGGTCTTCTTTGTTCATCGCCTTCCTTAACTTTCCATTTTCTCATCCTGGTTTCCTTTGCTTGCTGAAATCAGTTTTCAAATTCACCTGTGGTGTAAGGAGCTAGCTTCCCAGAGTTTTGTCTTGTGTGGGGTTAGTGCTTCTTTTCTCAATTCCAAAACACATAGAGCTTAACAGGTATCAGGTGGTGCAGTTTTTGGAGGTCCTTAATACAAAGAAACACAAAACTGTTGGAAAGGGGAAGGTTTTTAAAATAAAAAAGAAGATGACCAAACTGACAAGACCTGACTAAGCTGTAGGAGTGGCAACACCACCTAGATCGATGGTTTGGAAATTGAAGCTGTGGGTTGCATCAAGGCAGGAGGCAGATCAAAGCTCAGTCACAGTAACAGGCACATAGTCCAGCTGGGGACTAGCCACTTTCAGGGCTAGCAAGCACTGTGGCATGGGTGGGGGAACTGAAAGGGACATGTGTCAAGCATAGGAGCAGAACTGAAAGACAGTAAATGGCAGAGGGCGAGTTTGATTGTGATGTACAAAGTGTACAAGAAACAAAGCTGCCCAAAGGAAGAGCTTCTGCGTGGAGAGTGGCCTTTGTGAGCTACAGGAGTTGTAGGGGGAGGCAAGAGAGGAGAGAAGGGACCTCAGCACCAGTGCAGGATCCTTCTGTGCCCTGCCAGCTGGACAAGCCAGATCTACTAGTAGGAAGGCATGTGCAAATATCGTTTGGGTGTCTGGTAAAAAAACCCAAACAACTAAAAGGAAACAATCCAGTGGCCTGTTGTTGGGCAATACTGAAAATAGATGGGGAACTGGAAAAAAAAAAAAAAAGACCACATTCAAAATAAGGTGTTTGAAGGTATGTAATCATGCTAAGCTTATAATAAAATCAGTAAACATTGTCTCTTAAGTAAGGACATTTCACTGTTTCCTTATAGCAGATACCTTATTGACAGAAAACCTTACAGCAGCCCTTATGGAAAAGCTGTGCTTGATACTTTTGAAGATACAGGATTACAGCTGTGGGGCTAGAGGTAACTGGGTAGAGTAAGCAACCCGTGTTTGGGTGAAGGCAGCAGCCACACACAAAGATCAAACAGCGCAGTATTAGTCAGCTGAAATGAATGCAGCACGCCTTTTTTTGCTGGTTTGTCTAGACATTTAACTGCTCTGATGTGTCACATCAAGAGATTCCCAAGCCACAATCCCCGTGTGCCACCTAAAACTCTGGGGTAGGTGCTGGTCAGATCATGATGCTAGAAAACACGAGAGGAACCATACGGTGGCTAAATTAATGAGACCACTATTGGAATGAGAATAGGTTATTGTTTTGGAAGCTGAATGGTGTCATGCCATGGGAAATGCCCCATGGAATAAGGCCATAGCAGAGTCCAAACCATGAGACTGTTTTTCATACTGGAAGCAACCAATTCTTGTGGCTGTACAGCGAGGGGCCAGAACGGCACTGTTGACTCCCCTGTAGCTGTCAGTGAATCCCTTGCATCATGAGGAGAAAATAAGCCCTTATGAAGGATCCAGACGTGTACTTTCCTGTTCTGCCATAAGCAGAAGCTGACATTCTTGAGGGGAACAGTTCTGTGGGGAGGGAGCACACCTGTGCCTTGTCTGCCCTGAGGAGTGTCGAGCTGGGGGGCAGCCAGGTGCAGTGAGGCAGCTGAACCCAGGCTGCAGGTACTTGTTGCTTTTGGGTCTGCCCACTTCCCTGATGGTTGTGTGAGGGACCCTGGAGGTGCCTCAGAGCCATGCTCAGCATGTCCCCTCACACTTGCTGTAATCCAGGTTTAAAGCATAGACCCAGGTGTTGCTTTTCTTCACCCCCAGTGAGATGCTGGCGTGGGCCAGCGCCCAGATCCACTGCCAGTTTCATGCCAGTGAGAACCGGGTAGTGCTCCCTCCCTCCGATGGCAGCAAGCACGACGTGCAGGCAGAGAACGAGACCGTCTTCGTCCCCAACAGAGGTGAGTGCTACCCCTGCAACCCCAGGTAGGCAGAGCACAGCAGGCAGCAGTCACGCAAATTGTGTTGTGTGTCTGGGTGGCAGCACATGTGGAAGTGAGCGGGAAGTCCCTGCTGCTTTCCTTGTGGGATTCCCTGGAGATACCTGCTGCAGAAACTTGTTAATACTGAGATCAAAGTGACACTAGCTTGGAGCAAAATGTGAGGGTTGTCTGTCCAGCTGCTCTGAGAATGTCTCATGGTCTGACCAGGGCATGAGATATTTCCTCCTCAGCCTCTTCTCTTCCCCTGGCTGCCCTGGGCACTGCTAAAGGCTGGTCAGCATTCATGTGTTTTTTCTTCTCTTGCAGGAGAGCGGGGCCAGTGTATCCTGTCCACCCCACCAAAGATTCTCTTCTGTGATTTGCGACTGGATCCTGGGGAGTCGAAGTCCTGTGAGTCCCGTCTTCTCTTCCCCAGCTCAGAGAACTCACCTCTGGGTTTCCCCACTCTAAAGCTGCTTTGCAGACCTGAGTGCTGCCAGACCTGAGTGCTGGTGGCAGGCAAGGTGCTTTTCTGGGACTGTGACTGCTAAGGACCTGCTGCATTGTCCAGAGCCTGTTCTCCACCATATGAGGGCTGCATTCTGCAGTGTGCCCTGCAGCCCTGCCCCTGACTTGTGTCCTTTGCTGTAGGTCCCTTGTGTAGCTGTGAGGCACAAAATGTTTTGAAATACCTGGCTGCAGCCAAAGGAATGGTTACACAGACCTGCATTTCCCTGCCTTTATTTCTTCAGCCACACTGGAGGATTCTTGGGATTTAGGCTTATTTCCTTCTGAAGGTCCATGCTTCCTTCTCAGGTTGTGGCTGTCCGGGAGATCAGAGTCTTCTGCCTGTTTTCCTGCTGTAGAAGTGAGCACTTCTCATCTTCTCTGTGCAAATGTCTCCATGTCTCCAAAGCCTTCAGGTGGTGTCAGATGGTGTCACTGAAAGTGATTCCTCTTCAAGCTCTCCTTCATCACGACTTTCCCTTTTGCTGTTCAGAGAAATTTTAATTGTTTTCGCAAGGAATTTGCAGCAACTCATTTTCCTTGTTCCAGATAGCTTCTTCTACCTGAGTACATGGTGACAGCTGTGGAAGCACAAGTGTGTGCTGATGTCTCTGGGTTGGTGGCTGCGTGACCCAACCTGTTGATTCATGTGGGACCTGCTTTGCATTCCAGCAGCCCATGGTCTGGTGGCAGCTCGGTGTTAGGCATTGCAGGCTGCACGTGGACAGCTTCCTCGGGTTGTCGTAGGCATCTGCTGCTAACCTCTGGTGGAGACCTCTCCAAGGAGAGCAGAGCAGCAGTGCCGGTCATGGAGGGAGCTCAGCTTGAGCCTCAAGGTGTGGGGAGGAGAGAGCAGAGCTGCCAGTGAGACCAAGGAGTCACAGGCTGTGATGTGCTGGCTTTGAAGCTGGAATCTCCTGCCTTTCTAGGCTTGGAGGAGAAGGCGGACATGGCAACACCAACCTGGTTTGGCTTGGTGGTTAGCAGGGTGGGGCAGTGTCTCCTTAACTACACCACCTGTCATTTGAGCACATTTGGTTATTTGCTCACTATTATACAGTGGCATGTGGGGAAAAGGAGCTGGCCCCTTTGCCTTCTGACAGTAGCTGTGCCAGGCATGAGGCAGAGGCAGAAATCTCAGCTGGCCTGAGACTCGCCTGCATTCTCTTGCACTCCTTACTGCTGGCAGGTGTGGTGCTGGAAGCTCCCCTTCCCTGGGAGCAGGGAGAAAACCCTTTTCCTAAAGGTTTCAGGCAGGCTCTGGGAGAGCAGACCAGTGACTACAGCGCAACCTCCAGGTGGCTGGGATGGATTGAGAGGATTTTCTTCTTTCCGGGCTTTGCAGGCAGAAGCTGCTCGGCCCCCAGCTAAGCTAGCGACAGCCTGCCCTTCCCAGTGGTGGTGTGTGTGTGTGTGTCTGCTCTGCCACTGGGTGACACTGGCACAAGCAGCCTGTGCCTGCTGAAATGCTCGTATCGCAGCCCCGGCTCTGCCAGGCTGCTCACAGGGGTCCTGTCGGCGTGCAGTGCTGCTCCTCCCACACGACACAGCAGCTGGCACACTGACAGATCATTCCCGGGGGCCCCTGCCAGCGCCATGGAGGCAGAGTTAAGGCTGTGTGGGTGTGTATCTTAATTCTTCATTTCCTGTTTTTCAGAAGTTTTGAGTTTTGCTGCACGGTTTGGAAAGGCAAAAAAACCCCCAAACCCAAGCCCCAAGAAATCTTAATTCTGCTTCAGCAAAGTACTGTGTTATTAATCGGCAGCCAGAACTGGCATGTGGAGCTGAGGTTGTGTCAGGCTGCCTTGTTTTCAGTTGCTGACCAGCCTATTCCCCAGTATCTTTGCCTCCTTATGGTGCCTATATGCTGAAGCTGACTCACCTCCTATTCTCCTGACACACTGCCCAGACTTGGCTCTTTAAGTTTGTCACCATAAAACATTTTCTGAAGCCATCAAGTAATTTCTGTGGCTGTTTCTGCCTTCTCTCTGGTTTTGTAATACCTTTAAATATTTGGTAGATCACAGAGAAGAGAGGAAATGGGATCAGCCTGGCCACAGGCCAGGAGCCCAGCCAGAGGGTACAGCGGGTGGGCAAGGAAGGCATCCGTAGCACCAGGAATGTGCTTCCTTCTGCGATATGCACGGAAGCTGGGTCTTCCTGAGTCTCAGCATTCCTGTGCCAGGTAGCCAGCCACCCATCCCCCTGGGATGGTAGTGGTCTTTGCTTAGGTTATCAGAGTATCCTCCCTGGGTGTGAAGGTCTTCATGAGCACTCTAGTTAGACCTGGTACAGGGCGTTACAGCAGTGGGCTTCCTTCCTTGGAAATACGTGATTTTCCTCCCTGTCAGGACAGTTCTCAGCTTTATTTGCACCCTGGTCCAGGCAGACAGCCTTGTGTTTTAAGGTGTGACAGCCTGTGGACACTACTCACCGAGCATGGGCTTTCTTTCTTCCTTCGGGATCTGTTATTTTAAATTCTAGAGGTTACATTTAAAATGTAATCCTATCTTTTAATCTAAGCCTCGATGTTTAGGATGTGCCAGACACGGGAAAGGATCTGGTTTCCCAGCAGGATGCTGCCCTTCCTCTGGCAGGGTGTATCTGCGTCATGGTGGGCAAGCCAGAGAGGTGGAGACTTTCCACAGTTCACTGTTTGCGCCTTTCTTCTTAACACAGCGTGTGGTTTGGGAAAGCTGCAGAAGTGTTCACATTGTGTTGAGAAGTGTCAGGGTTTGTGTGGTAGCCAAGGGGCTTGCGAGAGGGCTGGTTGTGGTGTAAAGCCAGGCCCTGGCACCTCTGAGATCTTAAGATTCAGAGGCTTTGTGGTCTTAAGTCATCAGTCTGTCAAGGGAGATATGCCACAGGTTGTTGTGAAGGTCTCTTAATTGTTTCTTGGCCATTGAGACACGGTACTTCAGAGAAAAACACAGGAAGACACTCGTTTTTGTTGCTGAGTTTGGAGTTTGTGTGAAATCAAGCGTGAAAGGAGGCATGAGATACTGATCGGCACCTCTCAGCCCCATGGGGCAGAGCCCTGGGGAAGCAGCAGTGTGTGACTGCGCCCACGAAGGCAGCGTCCCAAGGAAGCGTGCAGAGGCAAATTCGGGTTGAACTCGTGATGTGTAAGTTTAGCTCTCATGTGTTTGTGTTCCTGGATTTCACGTCTTCCACATTCTTTTGAGGCAGAGTTAGTGTGTGTGGTTGTATGTGCTGGAAGCGATGTCTGGATGATGGCGCGTGTGGTGTGAGGAGCAGTGCGGTGGAGCAGGGAAGCTGGGGCTGAGCTGGGCCTGCTGTGGGAAAGAGGAAATGGCAGAAAGCACCAGGCAGTGGCCCTTACTCAGCCCTGCTGTTTGCCCTAACCCTTGGTGCAGGGAACCTGCGAGCCACAGCTCCAGGGGCTTCCTTTGGGCCTTGGAAAGCAGTCTTTCCTGTGCTCCTTGCAGACTCGTACTGCGAGACACTGTCCATAGACGGCCCTCCCTCGTTCCGGGGGCAGTCGGTGAAGTACGTGTACAAGCTGACCATCGGCTGCCAGCGCGTCAACTCCCCCATCAAGCTCCTGCGGGTCCCCTTCCGCGTCCTCGTGCTGCACGGTAAGGCCACATGCTGCCCTCCCTGCAGGCACAGGCCTGGTGGCATCCTGCCCTGCTGATGTTCTCCCCCTCTTCCCAGGGCTCAAGGATTACCAGTTCCCTCAGGATGAGGCTGTTGCGCCCTCAAACCCCTTCTTGGAGGAAGAGGAGGGCTTGAAGAAGGACTCTCGCTTGGCAGATGTGGCAACAGAACTGCTCATGGTGGCCACCTCCCGACGCAGCCTGCGTAGGTCCTATTCTCTGCTTGAACCTGCTGTCCTAACCTTGGCCATGAAGCACAGTTCAGGGCTTGCTGCAAAAATCTAGCTGGAAAAGCAGAGCTCTGACTGTGGCTGTGGAGCAGCTCCATCAGGGCTTTCTTGGGTCAGAGTTTCCCACGGGGTCCCTCCTGCCAGTCTCAGGCTCTTCCTTATTTTTCCAGAGACCCTCTCCCTAACGTATCACAGCCAGCATGGTTTTGCTCTGGGTCAGGTCAGAGCTCACTGCAGGTGTTTCCTTCACAGCCAAGCAGCAAGTCTCCACTGCTGGGCTCTGTGTTTAACCCAGAGCTCTGTATGGAGTAGAGCCTCATCTTGCCACAATCCTTTTCCCTCTCTTCTTATTCCACAGACCTGTATAACATCAGCAACACACGTGGGAAGGTGGGGACATTCTGCATCTTTAAGACTGTGTATAAGATTGGAGAGGATGTCATTGGTACCTTTAACTTCTCTGAAGGAGACATCCCATGTCTGCAGGTCAGTCCTGGCTTTGAGGTCACGGTGGGGCAAAGCAGGGGTTTGGGGTGAGGGAAGGGACTGGGGTGGCACTAGATGGCTGTGGGGTTTCTAGTGGGACGCAGCTGGTGTCTCTTTGGTGGGTGAGTTGGGGAAGGGCTCCAGTTCTGAGCTCATTTGTGAGTCAGAGGCCGCAGAGCTTTGTGCTGGGGCTGTGTGAGGCTGTGAGACCGAGCACCCTGCCTGTTGCCCTGCAGTTCTCTGTGAGCCTGCAGACGGAGGAGAGCATCCAGGAGGAGTTCCAGCGCCGGCGGGGGCAGCCCGGCCACTTTACGACGCCAGGAGTCCTGCCTGCACACAGCCCAGAGCAGCTTCAGCCTGCCCATCCCACTCAGCTCCACCCCAGGATTCACCACCAACATCGGTTAGTGGCCACCAGGGAAGGGACTCACCTCTGCTAGACTCCCCAGGAGGACTCCATGTCCCTAGCCCTGTCCCCTTGCTCAGCAGGGCTGTGTCCTGTGGGAGGGAACTGGCCCATGTGAGTGGGCTTATTTGCATGTCCCCTTGCTAGAACAGCCAGTCCTGAGACATCTGCTGTCCCTGTCCCTTGTGGTGTCGGCTGCTTGCTTGTCTCTTTCCCCCCAG
>NW_009952481.1:4227638-4230179 GCF_000747805.2 Chaetura pelagica
AGGAACTTGCCTGGTCCGTGGGAGCCAGTCAGAAGCCATCACCTGGACTGGGGTGGAGCAGATGGATGTGGACACGTTCAGCTGGGACTTGCCCATCAAAGTCCTTCCTACAAACCCCATCCTGGCTTCCTATGTATCTCAGTTCTCCAGCACCAACTCCATCACCATCTGAAGCAGGAAGAGCTGGTAGACTGGTAGGCACCTGCAGGGCTGCTGGTGGGAATGGCAGGCAGGACTGTCACCAGTATGCTGTGGGGTGCACATCCCAATGTCCCTGTAGGTTCATCTGTGACACCCAGGTGGCACCAGGAAATCTGTCCTGCCTGCAGGTGGAGGAGCACTGCACTTGCTGCAGTGTCACGCTGCAGCCCTCAGTGGGGAGCTGGACCCTCCCTGCCTGGGTGAAGGCATGAGTCCTGACCCTCACCAAAAATAAATCTGCCTCCAGGGGAACAGTCCAACATGCCTTACTCCACGAGGGGCTTCCAAGAGTGAAAGGCCCAACCTAGGGAATGGAGATGGAAGCTCTTCCACTGACACCCCATAGAAGCCTTGGGTGAAGGCCATTCCTCTACAGTGAGAGCCCATGAGTGGAGGTCTGGCATCCCTCTGGTGGGAGCCTGCCCTGGCACACCTGGCTCTTGTGAGGGGTGTCTGGTGCACCTCTCAGGATTATTCTGTGCACTGGTCTCAGTAGAGACAGATTAATGGTTGGACTCGGGGATCTTAAAGGTGTCTT
This sequence comes from Chaetura pelagica, assembly GCF_000747805.2. Lineage (NCBI taxonomy): Eukaryota > Metazoa > Chordata > Aves > Apodiformes > Apodidae > Chaetura > Chaetura pelagica. Next base: position 4,228,378 of record NW_009952481.1, read on the forward strand.
CCAACCAGCACAGTCCTGTGATTCGATGCACACAGCCTGGTGCCCCCATTACCCTCACCCAGAGTTGTCAGGTCCTGGCAGGCCAGCAGTTGCTGGTGTCCTGGATGCAGCCACCTGCTGTGTCAGCATGGTAGTGGTGATGCAAAACTGAGAAGCACCGAGCACCTGGGCTGTTCTCTGCCTGTGCCCCCAAGCATGGAGGCATCCTGCTGGTCTGGGGATCCCTGGGGAGCTGGCATGAATTGGAGTGTTGTGCATTCGAGGGCTGGGATGGAGGTCTCCCTGCTTGACAGCCAGCTCCCCATTTCTGCCAATCCTTTCAAAGAGTTTTCCTCTTTGCATGGAGATCTAATAAACATCTGAATATTCAGAACCTGCCCCTCCCAGGAGCCTTATTGCTACACCATTCCTGGTGGTGAACACAAGTCCAACTTGCATGACAGTCACAGCCTGGAGACCTGTTTGTTTCATATCTTTATTGCAAGAAGAGAAACATCTACACAAGGCTCTGCACAGCACAGGAGTGGCACCAGCTGGGGCAGGCTGCCAGGGTGGCCGGCTACACCTTGGCACGTGTGGATTGCTTCAGCTCCCTGAACCCAACAGGGCACCCAGCTCCCCTCCCTGCTCCCCTGCAGCTGGGCTGGGGACATCTTTTAGTGGTTCCCCCTGCTCTGCCCCCTGTCCTGGGCTGGCTCCATTGCACTGTTGCCCAGGGCTGGCCTGCAGTGCTGGCGATCCCCTCCAGCCCTGGGAGCTGCAGGAGCAGGGGCATTAGTGGTTCCAAGGTGGGTTGTGCCCCTTGTGCTCTGGCACAGAGAAGGGGCTGGCTGGGGTGCACGGATCCTGCACAAAGGGCTATGGTGCTCCCCAGCAAACTCCCAACAGCTGCTGTGCGGGGGGTCAGGGGGCTTAGAGGGAGGAGGGAGCTGCTGAGCTTGAGGCTGGGTGTGGGAGTACCAGACTGCAGGCTAATTTGGTCCCATAGCCCTCTCTAGTAGCTGAAGTTTCCTGCCCACCTGGGAAGGGACCTGTAGGGATCCACCTTCCCACAGTGCACAGGGAGGGGGCCCTGGTTTGGTTCGGGAAGCTGAAAGGGGAAGCAAAGCTGTACCGTGGCAGGGCTGGGGTGTAAATGTTATCTCAGAGCCGTAATGCATGGACAGTGGTTTCCCTCAAAGATGGCAGCAGCGACGTCTCTACGGGCTATCTGCTCAGCTCCGCGCCCAGCACCTTGTTGATGAGTGGCTCGGGGGTGCCAGAGGAGCCCCACTCGTGCTCCATGCTCTTCACGCAGGGGAGGCTGGGGTTGGCCTTCTGCACCACGGAGATCTGGCAGGTCTGCGAGTCGTAGTGGGCCTCGCACCAGTCGGGGAAGTCGATGGGGTGCTGGGTGCTGTGGGAGAGGGCACAGCGCCGTCAGCTCTCCCTGCTCCATGCCAGGGAGGGGCTGCTGGCAGGGTGAGGTGGCTTTCTCCACTGCCAGCACTCACAGACAGACCAGCTTGGGCAAGCTGGGCCACCACTTCTGGCATCTCGCTGTGTTGAGACACCTCTGTCCCTTGCTTTTGTCCTCCTCAACTTGCCCCACCACCCTGTTGGGTTCCTGCCCACTTCAGCCCCTTGTCCCCCCAGTGCCTGGCACCCAGCAGCCCCCTGAGGCTTTCATGTTTGCTGTGCTGTGTTTGCAGCCACCAGAACCCCCACGCCCCCCTCCCCTCTGCAGCCCCTCACTCACGTCTCGCAGCAGCCCACGCCAACGGGGTGCAGGCAGGTGCAGAGCAGGCAGTTGGTGCTCAGCC
>NW_009952481.1:4230682-4237393 GCF_000747805.2 Chaetura pelagica
GGCACAGCGCCGCCAGCTCTCCCTGATCCATGCCAGGGAGGGGCTGCTGGCAGGGTGAGGTGGCTTTCTCCACTGCCAGCACTCACAGACAGACCAGCTTGGGCAAGCTGGGCCACCACTTCTGGCATCTCGCTGTGTTGAGACACCTCTGTCCCTTGCTTTTGTCCTCCTCAACTTGCCCCACCACCCTGTTGGGTTCCTGCCCACTTCAGCCCCTTGTCCCCCCAGTGCCTGGCACCCAGCAGCCCCCTGAGGCTTTCATGTTTGCTGTGCTGTGTTTGCAGCCACCAGAACCCCCACGACCCCCTCCCCTCTGCAGCCCCTCACTCACGTCTCGCAGCAGCCCACGCCAACGGGGTGCAGGCAGGTGCAGAGCAGGCAGTTGGTGCTCAGCCACGACTCCCCAAGAGAGAACTGCTTCCCCTCATACTCACAGGGAGCTGCAAAGGAAACAGTGGTGACACGTGGGCCTGCACTAGGATGCATGTTGGAACCTCCTGGGCGCCCCTCTGCCCTCAACGAGGGGACAGTGAGGACGTTGTGGCCTCCCAGCCATCCCATGTGACAGAAGATACTTGGTGGCCTCTCCGCCCCCCTGCAGGTATGGGACGCCCAGGCATCTGCTAAGGGCAACTCTCCCATCTATTGTCTCCTGGCTGAGCCCTGTGGCTCTCCCTGCTGCTCCTGGGGCCAGAAGCAAGTGGCTTTTGCTTCCCTGGAGAGGGCGTATTGAGCACACCTTGGAGTCTGAGCATCTCCAGAGCCCTGGAAGGAAGCAGCAGAAGAAAGACGGGCATCCCTCCTCCCATTGCTTCTAGTTCTGCATGCTTGGGCCCAGCCAGGCTCCTGCCAGAAGCTTTTCATGGCCCAGCAAACTGTTTCTCAGCCAGAGCCCTGGGGAGCTGTTCTGTGGTTTATAGACTGCTCCTTCCACTCATCACTGGCCCATGGTCATGCTCTTGAGCTCAGCACAGTCCCACACTTTACAGACTCGCAGGGCAGAGACCTGCTGCCCCTGTGGGGAAAGCCAAGACCTCCTCTTCCCATTAGCATTTTCCCTGCTCACCTCCCCACTTACCTTTAGCCTGGAAGTAGCATTTGGCCTGGGAGCCTGGCAGCTGGAGGAGGAGGGAGAGCAGCAGGAAAAGCCTGCCTGAAGCATACCCCATCTTCTGCACTTGCATGGCCATGGCTGGTGTTGAGCTGGGCTTCTTCACCGTGGTTGTCTTGCTTCTCTATTGCCTTTGCTCTTTTCCCTTCTCTCTCTCTCTCTCTGCCTTTTTAATGCTCTTCTCCTGATCCCAACAAGAGATATTTATAAAGTTCAGCTTTACGACCCTGGCCACCAGCTGTGCCCCACTGGAAAAGTTGTAAAACTCATTTCCTGATTTGAAAGGCATGAAAACAAGAGGTAGGATCAAGATTTTTAACAAGCTGTGAAAAGCTGATTCATGCCCTCCAGAAATGTCTCCAGTTGGAAGCCCCTGTGGGTGAAAGGCTCCACAATGAGAGGAGATCCAAGCGACCCCAGCAGGGTTGCCCTCAGCAGGGTGATGAGCATGCAAGCAGCAAGCACAGGAGACCCTGGCCTGTGACCAGGACAGCTCCAGGCTCCCCTCTGGACACGCTGAGCCGCCTCTGATCCTTCACAGCAGTTGAGATTTCAGGAGCATCCCATCTTGCAAGGACTGGAGCAGCACAGCCATCCTGTTAGCAAGCAGTGCAGGAGGCAATGGGACCATCCTCAGCAGGGATGGAGGTGCTCACACCCAGCTCCCGGGTACCACAGCAGTGCAGTGTCACCCCTGGGCTGCAGCCGTGCCAGGCTCATGGTGCCACATGGGTTGGAGATGACAGCAGGGGTTTTTAGGCCAAGGGCAGGCAGTGTGGCAATTGCCACTGATGAAGACTGAGTGAGGAAGGCTCTGTGTGAGGCATGACCCAGGGTTCATCTGAGCAGTGCCCATGGAAGTGGGGCTGTGCCTGCGTCTGTGCGGCACCCATGAGACACCAAAGCTGAGCAGCCCCTTCCAGGGGCAGGAGGTTGGCTCCAGCAGAAACAGGGAACTGGAGGGATAGACATCAGGAGGCAAAGGTGCGTTCAAGCAGCAAGTAACCTGAGAGGGAAACGAGAGGCTTCTTTGGAAGCAAGAAGTCATGGGAAGGTGCCATGAGACCTGGGAATGTGCTTGTCCACACAGACCCTTAGGCAGAGGAGCTGCGTCTGGGTTGAAGTGATAAGGCTGATATCAGCAGGTAAAGCAAGGGGATGGGCCAGGTGGAGGAGGTCAGAGCCCTGTGAGCCCCAAGATGGTATGAGCAAAGGGCTGAACTGCCAAGAGAAATTTGCAGCCCTCTTCAGATGTGCTGCTAGCAGCAGGAAACGGGGCTCTAGGGAGAGTGGCTTGGCCAGCATGTGGCTGTGCAGGCAGCGAGGTAGCTATGGCAGCAGTAGCATATGTGGGTCATCTGCCTCTGTGTTAAGCTCCCTAATTTCTGCGAGTTTGGGATAGGCTTACACCCTGACACGTGAGGCTTCATATCCCTTCCAGAATTTGTGTTGGCATCTGCTATTATAGCTGGATATTTTTGTTATCCCCATAAATGCCCAATCCCTCCTTGAATCCTGCTAAATTTTGGCCGGAGTGTTTTCCTGTGGCAGCCTAATTAAGCATGAAGTAAAAAAAAAACAACAACAACACAAAAAAACCCTAAAATAAAACTGCTTCCTTTTATCCGCTTTGGATTTGCTACCTTCAGATTTGAATGCACGGTACCTTCCAGCTGCTGCTCCTGGCCCCCTCACCATCCTGTTGCATTCCCACCCTGCATCTTGTGCTCTCACCTCTGAGGGACCAGCCCTGGACTTGCATTCCTTCTCCCTCTTGGAGAGTTACCCCGACCATCTCATAGTGCCCTGAAGGATGCTGTGGCCCCCTCCTTTTCCCACCCCCCAGCAGGGTCACTGGATGGCAGGGAGGGTGGGATTGGTAGGAGAAGGCTGATAATAAACCAGAGAAGCTGGGGGCACCCGTTAATAACCTGCCAGCTGCAGGGCCATGAGCTGGGATGGTGAAGTGTATTAGTGACAAATGAAACTTGCCCTGTGGTGCAGAGTTGTTACTATATAAGGAGGATAAAAGCGCTCGTCGTCGGAGCAGTAAATGAATATTCCTATTGTGTGTTTGGAAAAAGAGGTCTGGCACACTAGCAACCACAATGAAATAATCCATCATCGTTTCGCCACTGAGTGCAGCAAGCTTTAAACAACAGTGGTGGGTTTCACTTGGAGGCCCTCGTGATTTGGCTGGGCCTCCAGAAGGGCGCCGAAAATCTGGGGTGAGAGCATCTCTCGGCCACATGAATGTGCACTGCCCCTGCTCCACAGGGGCATGGGAAGGCACTCCCAGCACGTCTGTAGCTCAGCTCTTCTGGTTTCCCCAAAGAGAGGGTTAAGGCTGCCAGACTACTTTCAGCCTTTGGATATTTCATCAAAGCCCTTTTCTGGATAAATCCAGAGGAGAAGGAAAGGGACAGGTGTCACGGTGTTGCCAGGGGGACACAGCTGGTGAAGAACCCTCCATGCGAGGCTGTGTGTCAGGGGATGGGGCTGTTGGTCCTGCTCTTCCCCCTCCCAGCTTCTCTACTTCCCTGCCTTTTGCATCCCTAGTCACCTGCCTGGCCCCACCACACACCCCCATGAAGGGTCTGGAGCATTTCAGCATGGCTTGTAGAGGACAGGGCTTGTACGTTGGAAAGCAGCAGCTGGAGATGTACTTGGTGCTTGGGAGCTCCAGCCCGGGTACCCGAGGGATGGTGTGGTTGGAGGAGCTGACATCTCTGGCTGTGGTGCAGTAGCTGTGGTAGCCAGAGCATCCCAGAGGAGGGTGCCCTGGAGTGTGAAAACAGATGGTTTTGGTGCTCACATCTTGAGGGGACAACTGAGACCTGAGGAGGAGCCACGGGAGGGGTGTAGAGACTGGGAGAAGTGCCACGCTGTTAAGTTCAGTCTCAATAATTTTATCAGGTAGAGGACAGCAGCAGGGATGGACCTCATGTCCAGGCATGCTGGTGAGGAGTAGTCACCAGCCTTGAGCATCCCAGGACCCTGCAGGGGAAGGTCACATCCATGCCTCAGCATTCCTCCCCTAACACCCTTTTGCTGCTCCCTGGCCTGGCCCTGGGAAGGTAGCTGTGCTTGGGAACAGCAGGGTGCTGCACCCCACCCAGGGCACAGCATCAGTGGGCTCTTTCCCCGGAGAAGGTTGGGTGCTCTCTCCACAGAGCTGCTTGTTCCAGTGCCCAGTGCCGGATGACAGGACCCTGCGGATGGGCAGAGGTGAGTTCCCAAACTGGTGCATACAAGGATGGGGTGCCAACAGCCCACCCCAGCTCTGCAGGAGGTGTGGGGGACGATGCTGGACAATTTGCCATCGGCAGGATCCAGGAGTGTTATAAAACCTGAATCTCCTGAGCCTTCAGCTGGGACTGCAGCTGCAGAGCAGGAAGCAAACAGGATCCCGGCTGGCATTGTGAAAGCAAACACCATAAATCCAAGGAAGTGCTGCGATTGCTGTTTTAGGCACTGGGGAGCTTGGCTCCTGCTCCCCACAAGCAATTTATTTTCTCTCTGAACAGCAAAAAAACCCCTCCAACCCCAACTTATCACTGGGACGAGCTGTCCCGGTGCTGCCTTAGGCCCTGGGATGGCTGCAGGATGCAGTTACATCTCCTTGCTCAGCACCTTGAAGGTGCTTTAGCCTCAGAGCCCCTGATGGCTAGAACTATGGGTGGCAGCAGAGCTGACCTCAGTAGGACTAAAGCAATGAAGCTGCTGGTCCAGAAAGGGCACAAAGTGGAGGGGACATGATGAAAACCTTGGTGTCACCTTACTCTGCAGCCTGCCTGCCTGAGGGTGCTTGGTGAGTGTGGGCTGGGTAGCATGCTGGCCTGCCCTGCACTTCCCATGGGTGTCCCTAACCTTGACACTCCCACCCCAACCCACACGGGGAAGGGCTGTTTCCACCTCAGAGTTGGGCATAGTCTTTTGCAGAGGCTCTACAAGCCCAGTCTGGATGGTGTCTGTGGGTCCTGAGCCAAGGGATGGGATCTGTGATGAGGCAGTGACCATAGATCCCAAGCCATGGATGTGTTCTGCTGTGAGATGATGTCTGTGAGTCCCCAGCTGTGGGATGAGGTCTGCTATGGGATGATGACCATGAGTCCCCAGTTATGAGTCAGGGTCTGCTGTGGAATGGTATCTGTGGGTCCCCACCCATGGAATAGGGTCTCTAATGGGACAGTGCCTGTGGGTACCCAGCTATGGAGTGAGGATCTGTCCTGAGATGGTGTCCATGGGTCTCCATGGGACAAGGTTTGCTGTAGTAAGCTGTCCCAGGTTGTGGGATGGGGACTGTAATGGAATGGTGCCTTTGAGTCTCCAGCTGTGGGATAGGGTCTCTAATGGGATGGTGTCTGTGGGTCCCCAGACATCCCAGAGCCCACCCCAGGCTGGGTCCCTTCTCCCTGCAGCTAGTGCCAGGCAGGGCTCCATGGTCTGGGCAACCCCATCCTGTGGCTCCCATGGACTCCCTCTCTCTCACACACGATCTTATGCTCCCTCACTCATCCCCATGCTCCATGCCTCTCCATCATCCTTTGCCGCTCTCCCAGGCCATTTATTCCAGCTGTGGCTGCTCTGTGTCAGGCTGGGCTCTGGCAGCAGTGGGTTAGACATGCATCCCGGCTGCCCGCAGCCCTGGCACTGCAGCACCCCGGGCACCCCAGCACCCTTGGTGTGCTGCAGTTCGTGGCTCTGCCTGGGCTCCCCTTGAGGAAACAAGCCAGGAGGGTGCGGGGTGTTTAGGAAAACAGGCCTTGGCATTGACTGGCTATCCCAGGAAAATAAAAGCATCCGGGCGGGCAGCCACGCAGCGAGTGCGAGAAGCCGGCACTCCATAAATCCCCTGGAGCAGGTGCTTTGTAGTCAGCACAAGGAAATGAGCACATTATTCAGCTCGGCTTAAACCCCAAAACGTTTCCTGTCCTGTGAGTCAGAAATAACCCTGGGACATCATTCCTGAGCCACGCAGGAGCTGTGCCGGCCAAAAAATGTGCCACATGCCTGTTGGGTCTGGGGACTTGCTGGGGAGGTCAGGGGTCTGGGCACCCCGTGATGGAGAAGCTACCTGGGGCAAGTCCCCAAGGGAAGGGACTTATCCACAGCAGTGCCATGCCACTGGCATGGGTCTCAGCGTGTAACTACACTGGGACTTGCTGGGGAGCCCCTGGGGACTCTCAGACCTGTCCTGGGAACCATGCTTTGGTGGGATGCAGGGACAGGGAGAGCCCCAGGAGACATGGCGGCTTTCTGGGTCCTGCATGTATCCCACAGATTTTCTTTGGCCTCTCTCTGGGATTGGAAAGACAGATCCTCCTGCACCTCGCATTGCCCAGGTGCATTACAGGCACCCATGGGAGCCCTCCTGGGGTACTTCCCTGCTTTAGGGACATCCTACAAGAAAAGGCTGATGGCTTCATGGTGGAAGAGACCACCTGGGCATGGGGCTGGGACCCCTTGTACCCAGCCTGGGGGTGCTGGAACAGATGAAGAGGAAAGAAACACAGCTGGTGCCTCCAGCTCAGCATGGGCAGCATCTAGCTGAGGGGGGGGACATGGGTGACGTCCTGTACTGGTGCCCTACAAGGACA
>NW_009952481.1:4237427-4240837 GCF_000747805.2 Chaetura pelagica
TGCTGAACCCACGGACACACTGAGACATCCCCTGCCCTGAACTGGGAGGTACAGCATAGCTGCTGCTCTACTCACATTTTTCCCTTCAAATCATTTGCCCCTGCTCTACTTGTTCCACTGTTGGCACACTAACTCCAGACCCAGACAAGGAGCCCTTCAGGTTTGCCAGAAGCCCCATATCTGCAAAGGTCGCCCTGCGTGCCTGTGCCCATCCATGAGTGTCTTGTGCCCACCTGGCCAAAGTCTCCCCAACTTGGAGATGTTCCTCTCCCACTGGGACAGGGTGGCATTTGGAGGTGCCGGGCTCCTGCAGCACCAGGCATGCTCCAGTGACACACATGCCCTGGCACAGCAATGACTACATGGCTCCTCCACCCGGCCCTGTTGGAGCTGGACACCCCCTGGACACCCCTGTGCTGCACACAGCTCCTGCAGTTCTTGCTGTGCTCTTCACAGCCACCTCCTGAGGCTGACAGGTTTCTGGCCCCGCTCTCAGTGCAGAGGTGAAGGCTCTTGGCAGGGCCCTGCAGCACACTAGCTCACGTTGCTGCACTCCAGGAGGTGAAAGAATATTTCTTAGCAATTGAACAACCATCAGCTTTGAGGACCCGAGGCTTGGTTTTGCCTGATGGCAAACTGAAAAACAAGCTGGGAACCTTATTGGCATGAGATCCCCATGGCAGTTGTGCAAGGCTGTACCCTTGGTGTCCGCTGTGCTCTGGTGCAGTGCAAGGACTGCCATGGACCACCATGGATCACCACAGTCTGCTGTGGAGCACTATCAACCACCACAGTTTGCCACACACAGACCATCACGGGCCTCTGAGGACTGCCCTGGACTGCCTCAGAACGTCATGGACCACGGTGGGTGACCACAGAACGCCACTGACCACCACAGACCACCCTGACCAGGGTGGTGGGCACAACCAGATGGAATGAAAACTTGTCAGCCCCGAAACCCGGAGTGCCAAGTGCAGAAAGACAAACTGACACCAGGGGGTCGGGAAGGTGAGATGGGGTTACAGAAATCCCAAATCATGGTGATCCCCAGCCCTGCATGCCCCAGGGAGAGGGCTGTGGGACAGCAAGCATCCCAAGCCCTGCAAGACCCCACTCCCACCTTGGCTCCTCTCCCCACGTGCTCTTGTGGTCACACGAGGGATGCAGAGCTGGGACAGCTGCCCTCTGTGCCCTCTGGCTGCCTGGGTGCCCGAGCAGTGCAGGTGGCAGGTTGTAGCCAGTGTCCCCGGTTGTAGGTGTGTACAGTGCGCGGTTCTAGGTGTATGACGTATGGGCTACAGCACACGGTGAGCAGGCAGCAGTGACCGGGCCCCCTCTGCTGGCACGTACAGGCAAACACGGGGTGCCCCAGCACCCCAGCCCCCTCCCACAGGGGGTGGCTCACCCTCATGCACACCATCTCACCTGAGGCAAGTCCCCCCACGCTCCTCCTACCTTCTTCTGCTCCCCCCTGCCTCGCCCCCAACATATTTATTTATATTTATTTATATTTTTTTCCTGGGATCCCTGCATCCACTGGCCACATCCTGCCCGCAGCAGGTCCTGCCAGGAACACCACCTCCCTGACCTGTCACTCACTGCCTGCTCCCTGCCCGCTGTAGGCAGGGAGAGGACACAGGTCGGAGGAGGCTCTTCCCACCCAGGGGGCTGCCAGCACCTCTGCCCCAGCGTGCACCCTGGCCTCTGACACCAAGTGAGCCCAGCTCAAGACTGGAGTTGCCACCATGGCTCAGGACACAGACCTTGGGGCTGGGCTGCCTAGTGTGCAGGGACACAGGAGAAACAGGACTGGGCACCACCAGTGCCCTGTGAACCAACCCCCAGCAGCGTGAGTGATTTCATGTAGGCTGATGGAACCACCACCATGCGCAGCCTCACACCTCATGGAGAAGCTCTTCCAGACCTTCTCAGTGTCTCCTTTCTTGCCTGTATCAGCTGCTGGCTGCATCTCGCCATCCTTCAGCCCAGGAACTGCTGTCAGCTCCGCGCCATGGCCAGACCCGGGTATTTATAGCCCGCAACCCAATCCCCCCAGCTCAGGTTGTGCTGGGCTGGGAGAGCCGAGCTCCACAACCCCACGACAACGTGAAGGACATGTCACTCATGGTGGGGACACCTGCAGTGGCACCCAAAGGACAGTAAGAAGGGTCATGACGCCCGGCACCCCAGCTGCCCCACGCTGGGGCATGTGGGGGTCCCATGCCAGCAGGTCCAGTGCCTGCCCCAAATGCCAGGGGGGAACAGGGACCCTCTACCCACCACTCAGCACAGCACCCCTGACACATCCCCTCTCTGCAGCAGCTTGCATGGGCAGTGATACCCACAAGACCCCTGGAGTCCCCGTGCAGCCACTAGGTTCCCCCTGCACTCCCCCCTCTGCCCCCCACAAACATCCTGCCCTCGATAGCTTTGAGCCATGGGGTAGGGGCTGGCAACACCCTCCCCCACACCCCCTCACTCCCACCCGATGGGAGCAGGCAGCAGGCTGGGAATGTGAGGAATGCACCGCAGGCACGCTGCCCCTGCAGAGCCCCCCCTGTCCCACCGGGGCCTCCTCTGCTAACAAAGGGCATCTCTGTGTGTCCCCTGGGCTGGGGCAGCCCCCCATGGCAGCCCCCCATGGCAGCTCGGGCTGGCACTTCCCGCTGTTTCCTCAAATCGACAGGAAGGACTGGGTTATCCCAGACCCACAGCACCCTGTGGGGCTGTGCAGGACTCCTTGCATCATAGCCAGCCTCTTTACCCACTATGTACTGCACAGGCTGGGTCCTGCTCCTTCCACTTCCCTCGCAGCTGCCCAACTCCCTGTCCCACCACCTCAGAGGCCTGTGCCCCACAGCACAGGGGTTGGAGCCTTAAAACCTGTGGTGGTAATATGCCTGCTGCTCCAGCCCCCTGGCATCCTCTGCCCTCAACCCCCCCTCTGCCCGCAGGGACCACAGATCCCCGTGCAACAGGTCCCCACTCCCACCCTCCACTGCTGTGGGCATGTCCTGGGTGTCAGGGACATCTGGATCCCCAGAGCATTCCTCTTCTCAAGGAATGACTCCTCCATCACCTCCCTGCACACCAAAGCCCCAGGGATCTCCCCCCTTCTGCCCCCAGCGTTTCCTCCTCTTTCAGACGGCTCCTGCTCCCCCGCTCTGTACCCCTCCACACCACCCACAGTGGGGCCCCCTGCCAAGGGCACCCCTTTGCCAGACCCCCATTACACACACCCCTTGCACCCCCTTGCCCGGGGCTTTCCCCAGAGAAAGAGACCCTCGGGACAAGGTGCCCCCTCCTCAATCCCCAGTCAGCAGGACACCCCGGATGCCCCCTCCCAACCCCTCCTCACTGGACCCCCAACCCTCCCCAGAGTAGAGGTACCACTTCCTCAATGCCCCCCC
>NW_009952481.1:4242205-4245045 GCF_000747805.2 Chaetura pelagica
GTGGGGCACAGGGAGGAGACGCGGGTGCAGTGGGATCCTTTTGGGGCGCAGTGAGGAGACAGTGGTACGATGGGCACACAGAGGGTACAACAAGGGGCTGGGTGTACCAAGGGACCTGTCCGGGGTGCAGCCAGGGGTCAGGGGTGCAATGGGGCACACAGAGTACAACAAGAGGCTGGGGTGCCATCTGAGGTGCAGTGAGAGGCCAAGTGTGCAGTGGGGCACGTGTAGGGTACAGTGAGGGGATGGTTGTGCAGTGGGATTCATCTGGGGGCAGCAAGGGGGTGGGGATGCAATAGGACCCATGTAGGGTACAGCACGGGGCCAGGAGCATGGTGGGAGCTATGTGGGGCACAGCAAGGGACCAAGGACACAGTGGCACCTTTGTGGGGCACAGCAAGGGGCCGAGGACACAGTGGCACCTTTGTGGAGCACAGTGAGGGGCTGAGGACACCATGGGACTTGTGTAGGGTGCAGTGAGGTGGCCAAGGACACAATAGGTCCCCTGTGGGGCACATGACAGGGGGTCCAGTGGGACCCATGTAGGGCATGACAGAGGGCCAGGGGAACAGTGAGGCCCGCGTGTGGCACACGGAGAAGTGGACAAAGCAGGCTGTATGGAGAGCATACAGTGCTTTGGGGAGGAGTGGGCACACTGGGTCATGGAGAAGCTGGGGGAGCAGTGGGACCTACCTGGGGAGGTGGATGCACAGAGGACAAGGCAGGACCTGGGACCCCCAGGCCACCCCAGTGCCAGTGAGGGAATCCAGTGCAAAGGTTTCGGACTGACTCCCTACCTGGTCACCCTGTGCTGTGGGAGAGCTGGTGCAGATCCTCATCTTGGTGGCATGTGTGCAGTGAGGGGCCCTGGGGCCACCCTGCCCTCTGTATTAGGGTGTCCCCAGGAGCAAGCGGGACCCAGCCACCTCCTCAGAGGTGATGGTGTGGACATGGCTGTCTAAAGGGCAGCACTGGCTGTGGTTGTGTGTCCAGAGCAGGGGCCATGCTTGGGCAGAGCCCTCCTTCCTGGCAGCTGGGTGCCCCAGGATGTGCCCATCCCCACTGTGCCCCAGGGATGGGGCTGGGGGTGGCCCCACCCTGCTGATGGAGGCATAAATCAATTTGGTGCCTTGTGAGTGCCCCAGGAGAGTGGCTATATTGGGAGCAGGAGGAAATGGAAGGGCATACGGAGGCAGCTGGAGAGCAAGGGCAGCCTGATGCTCTTTCATTATTGATGAGAGGGATGTATCGATCCTGGAGCCAGCCACTCCATGATGCTTCTTAATGGATCCTGAGATGCTGTGTCATTAAGAAGGACACTGAGCTGAGATGAGTGGAGCCAGATGGGCCAGTGAGAGACATGGCTGAGGCTGCATGGGACCAGTTTGGGGGCACAAGGCTGGGGTGCTTTGGGGAGCTGGAGGGAGGCTGGTGGGCCTGGATCCATGGGGCTGGGCATCCCATGGTGGGCTGTGGGTGCCAAGCAGCTTGTGATTGCCTCTCTCATTTACTTGCCTGAGGGCCTGAGATGGAAGCTCCCTGCGTGTGCTGTCGTCAGTTGTGGGGTGTGGAGATACGTGTGGTATGGGGGGCAAAGGACTGTCCAGGGAAAAATACTGAAATCAGTGATTCCTGATGTTTCCAGCTTGGTGACGTAAATCACTCCAATGGGATTCAATTGCTCCTGGTGCAGGCAGGGGGTTGTGGCTGCTGGTGGAGGAGGCCAGGCATGGGCAGATACCTTGGGGCCCTCCAAGCCAGTAGGTCAGGGGATTTAGGCCCCTCTGACTACAGCCCAGAGATGGGGGTGGGGTGTGGGGCTGAATGCTTGGCCCCACAGGGATGGATCCTGAGGGCTGTGATGCTGATGTTGGGTGCTTTCCTAACCCTGGCCTGTGGGTCAGGCACTGGGGACCCTGCAAGGCTGTCCCAGGAGTGCCCACCTCTGCACGGCAGGGTGTGTAGGGGGAAAGAGGAGCTTTGGCCACAGCCAAGTCTACGTCCTGCAGTGTTGATCCTCTTGACATCTTGTCTTGAAGGTGGAGGGCAGGAGTTTGGTAAACCTTTCCTGGGGAAAGTTGCTTCCCTGCCCCGCCGTGTGCCCCTGAAGCTGCTGATGCTTGACATTCATGGCTTTAAAGAGTGGGCATGGGGAGATGTGGGTGCATTGCCCTGTCCCATGTATGGCCACCTTGCACTTCCCATTGCCCCTCTCACCAGTGCCTGGGCGACGTGCAGGGCCCCACGTCTCTGCTGCCACTTGTAAAAGCACTGATATAATTAGAGCTGTGGTTGAGGGAATTACTGCAGCATCTGCCTGCAGATCCCAGGTCCTCTGCCTGGGGAGATGGCCAGGTGCTGCCGCCAGGAGGGGAGTGCATTTGGGCCTCACCCCTCCAGCCCCACTGGGTGTGGGACGCCCTGTGCTGCTGGGGCTGCTCAAAACTGGGGTTCACAGGGATTTGGTGCACAAAACTGGGATCCACCCTCACTTTAGGGTTTTCTTGCATCATGCAGGGGTCAGGTAGTGTCTTGCCACCCTGTCTGCATGCTTGAGGTCTTGCCTGTCCCCCAGGACTATACACTCTGCCTCCTGCATTGCGGGCACCCCTTTAATAAAAGCCTGGGGGCTGCATGCACCTCAGCCTTGCAAGACCCTCTCCCCCTTGTCCTCAGCGTTGCTGAGGCTGCCTCTGACCATACAGCAACCCCCGAGGGGGGTGTGTGTGAGCAGACAGGGGTGCTGCTGGCCAGGCAGGAGGCTGCCAGCTGGAGGCAGCTGCCAGAGTCGCAGAGAGCCCCGAGTGTTGACCCTTCCCTTCTGCGCGGCTCCCGGAGGC
>NW_009952481.1:4245138-4245629 GCF_000747805.2 Chaetura pelagica
CGTGGGGAGACCCTCCGCCTCCGTGTGCCAGGGAGATGCTGAGCTGCCCGTCCTGGCCGAGACATCTGCGGACAGCTCGTTCCTGGGCGCAGGGCTAGCGAAGTGGGGGAGCAGAAAGTGTTTATTTGAGATACTGCAGCACACAGAGGAAACCATTTCTTAACTGTGAAAAAGAGCTTTTGCTCATGCACAGCTCAAGCTGCTGTGACTTCCCTCTGCCCTGTGCCCAGGGGCGGCTCTCAACATTGCTGTGGTTTTCCTGTGCCCAGCGTGGCTGTGCTGGGTTTCTTCTCCCAGCCATGTGCTCCCTTGCTACCCCTGCAAATGATCCTCTGCCACCAGGGCTGACTGCGTGGCCGGGTGCTTGCTGGCAGCAGGGACACCATCCTGTGGAGCAGAGACACCCTCCTGGGTGAGGGAGCTCCATCCCAGGGCACAGGGTCCCTGTCCCGAGGGCATGGGGCTTCTTTGCTGTCCCCAGCCCCCCCTGC
>NW_009952481.1:4246268-4251266 GCF_000747805.2 Chaetura pelagica
CTGCGCATGGGGTGTCTGCATCATATTTTGGAGCAAGGTTTCCCCCTGTTCTCCTTTTCCCCTTCAGCCCCAGGGGGACTGATGGGGCAAGAGTGGGTCAAGGCCAGTGAGGGTGGTGGGGCTGAATGGGCTCGGTGGCTGTGGGGCATGTGCCACGAGAAGGCAGGGAGCTGAGCACTCCCCCATCCACCCACTCCATCCACCTCACAGCTGCCGATGGTACCCCCAGGGTTGGTCTGCCCCATCACCCCAAGGGAAAACATCCCACCCCATGCCTGAGCAGGGTGCCCCAGGGTGAGGCGACATTGTCCTCCTGACCCCTGTGTCTTGCTGGCAGTTCTGTGTCTCTGCAGGGTGCCCTGGGCTGACATCATCCCTGAGTCTCCCCTCATCTCACCAGCAGAGATGTATCCCTGTGGGGTACCCCAGGGTGGGGTGACACTGTCCCCATGACCGCCCCCCCCATCTCTCTGGCAGTGGTGTATCTCTGTGGGCCACCCGAGATGCTGCGGCAGATCATGCAGCTGGCTCAGCGGGAGAACCTGACCAACGGGGACTATGTCTTCTTCTACCTGGATGTCTTTGGGGAGAGCCTGCGGGGTGACTCTGCCCGTGACCCCTTCAAGCCCTGGCAACAGAGCCCAGGCCAGGACTCTGGGCTGCGTGAGGCTTTCCAGGTAAAGCTGCACCCGTCTGTCTGGGGATGGGGAAGGCAACCTCCCCAGTCTGGCCCAGGTGGCTGAAGCAGGGTGCTGTGCTTTGTTGCAGATGGTGCTGGTGATTACCTATTATGAGCCCCAAAACCCTGAGTACCAGCATTTCCAAACCCAGCTCATCTTGCGAGCCAAGCAGAAATTTGGGGTGCAGCTCAACTACTCCCTGGTGAGCAAGTCACCTTGCATGATTGGGCCGTGGGGACATTCCCCGTGGAGCTGTGGCACGTCACCACGGTGCAGGGGGTGGGACACAGCCATGGGAAATGCTAGAGGGGCCACCCCTGTGGCTGGGTGTGTGACCCCCCAGCCTGGGGTTCTTGCGGCGGGGGTGCCCCCATGCGCGTGGCCACACATGTGCTGAGGTGCCCCCGTCAGATGAACCTGGTGGCGGGCTGTTTCTATGATGGGATGCTGCTGTATGCCATGGTGCTGAACGAGACCCTGCGGGAGGGCGGCTCCAAGAAAAACGCCACCCACATCATCGAGAAGATGCGGGACCGCAAGTTCCAGGGTAAGGGTAGAGTGGGGGTGCTGCGGGTGTGGTGGGACCCAGTCCCCATCCCACCTGGGTCTTTATTCTACCACAGGGGTGACGGGGCTGGTGAGCATGGACAGCAACAATGATCGTGACACTGATTTCAACTTATGGGCCATGGCTGACCCCGAGAGTGGGCAGTATGAGGTGGGAGCTGGCACTGGGAGCCTCCTGTGGCTGGGCGCTGGGGTGCTGTGGGTTGAGGGGGGCTCAGTTCTCTCTGTTGTAGGTGGTGGGACACTACTCAGGTGTGGAGAAGCAGATCCACTGGCTGGGACGACCCATCCCCTGGGTAAAGGGGGCTCCCCCCTTGGACAACCCACCCTGTGTCTTTGATGTGGATGACCCCTCCTGTGATAAAAGTAGGTGTTCCAGGTCCCCACATCCCTCGTTCCCCAGCACCCTTCTTTGTGGGTGCATGGGAACTTGGTATCCCTGGCTAGCCAGACCATGTTGACACCCCTTCCTGATTGCAGCTCCCCTCTCCATGCTGGCCATTGTGGCTTTGGGCACTGGCCTCACCTTCGTCATGTTTGGCATCTCTAGCTTCCTCGTCTTCAGGTCAGTCAGGGCTAGGGGAGTCTCTGCCTGAGGACAGACAGGAGGGTGGCAGGTATGGGGGCCTGACCCCAGTGTGTCCCTCAGGAAGCTGATGCTGGAGAAGGAGCTTGCCAGCATGCTCTGGAGGATCCGCTGGGATGAACTGCAGTTTGGGAGCCCTGAGCGGTACCACAAGGCAGCAGGCAGCCGGCTCACCCTGTCGCTGGTGAGAGCTGCCAGTCCTGCTGCCCAGCCATGCTCCTGCCCCTGCTCCTCTCACCCTTCCTGCACAGCACCCCTCCCTTGTTGATCCTTGTTGAGCCACAGCCCCACTACATCCATCCCCTGCATGGCCCTCCTGCAGAGCCACGCTTGATGCATCCCCTGCACAGCTCTGAATCCCCTACAGAGCACCAAACCTCCTCAAGCCACAACACGACCCTCCGTCCCTTACACAGCCACACTTAATCCATCCCCTACACCCCCCTGCATCTCCCGCAGCACTCAATACCTCACCCTACAGGCCTCACCCTCCCTACAGACCATGCAGAGCTTGTCCTGACCCTGCAGAGCTTTTCCTGTACCATCTGCTGCACACAGCTGGGTGTACTTGCCCTGATCTGTTGGTCTGTATCACCCCCCACCCTGGGGTCCCCATCCCTAACCCCCTCCTTCCCCACAGCGTGGCTCCAGCTATGGCTCCTTGATGACCACCCATGGCAAGTACCAGATCTTCGCCAACACCGGCCACTTCAAGGTTAGTGTGGCAGGTGGGGAGTTGAGCCCTCCCCTTGAGACACTCTCCAGCCCTGTAGGGGTGCTTCTCCTTGCATGCACCTCCACCCTACGGGATGCTGGCACCCTTCCTCCCCTCTCCAAAACTGCCCAGTGGGCACTGACGATTTCTCCTTCCCTGGTACCCCAGGGCAACGTGGTGGCCATCAAGCACATCAACAAGAAGCGCATTGAGCTGACGCGGCAGGTGCTCTTTGAGCTGAAACATGTAGGTTTTGGGGCTGAGGTGGGGTGGGCACCCTGCCCGGGGGTGCAGGGGCCAGTCATGGCAAAGAAGGGGGCTGGTGGGAGCAGTGGTGTCTCCCCACAACCTCAATGTCATCTGGGTTCCTCTTCCATCTTCAGATGCGGGACATCCAGTTCAACCACCTCACCCGGTTCATCGGGGCATGCATTGACCCCCCCAACATCTGCATTGTCACTGAGTACTGCCCACGAGGCAGCCTGCAGGTAGGTGGTCTTGGGGGCGCAGTGGGTGACACTTAGACACTCCAGGTGACCGAGCTGGGTTGGGTGTTGAGGATAAGGCTGTAGATGCTGGTTTCCCCCCAGGCCCTACAGGACTCAGTAAAGCTCCCTAAGTAGATGTCAGAGACCAGGGGAGGGGAGGGGATGGGTGCCATGGAGACCCCCGCAGCTGGGTGCTTGGTGGTGGTCCACCACCAAGGTGGAGGCTGGTGCCACCATCCCCCGGGTGCTTGCCGGGGTCCACTCAGTGTGCTCCCCCAGGACGTCCTGGAGAATGAGAGCATCAACCTGGACTGGATGTTTCGCTACTCGCTCATCAACGACATTGTCAAGGTACCCAAGTGAGGGGCACAAAGGGGTGGGGGAGGTGCTTAGGGGATGCCAGCTTCACTAGGTCCATTTATCCTAGGGGATGGCCTTCCTGCACAACAGCATCATCGGCCACCACGGCAGCCTCAAGTCATCCAACTGCGTGGTGGACAGCCGCTTCGTGCTGAAGATCACCGACTACGGGGCGGCCAGCTTCCGCTCGCCCTGCGACGGCGAGGACACGCACGCTCTCTACGCAAGTGAGTGACCACTGCTGGGAACCGAGGGGACAGGGTGGCCCTGCCTCACCATTCCATGGCCATGTCCCACCAGAGAAGCTGTGGACAGCCCCGGAGCTGCTGCAGAAGGGGCGCCTGCCCACCCCGGGCATGCAGAAAGCCGACGTCTACAGCTTCGGCATCATCGTGCAGGAGGTCGCCCTGCGCAACGGCCCCTTCTACATTGAGGGCATGGACCTGAGCCCCAAAGGTGAGGGTGGGGGGCAAGTCCAGGGGGGTCCCACCTCTGGTAGGCCGGTCCAGTGCTCACCATTGTCCACCCGTCCTGGCAGAGATCGTGCAGAAGGTGCGTAACAGCCAGAAGCCCTTCTTCCGCCCCTCCATCGACATCGGGGTGCACAGCGAGGAGCTGGCGGTGCTGATGGAGCGGTGCTGGGCACAGGAGCCAGCCGAGCGCCCCGACTTCAGCCAGATCAAGATCTTCATCCGTAGATTCAACAAGTGGGTGGCTGGCAAGCGGGGGAAGGTGGCCCTGAGCAGGAGCAGGGACAGCCATGAGGGTTGGTGTTTTGGGGGCATCTCTTCCTCCTGCGGTGCCAGCTGCATGTGTCCTGGCAGGGAGGGCAGCACCAGCATCCTGGACAACCTGTTGTCACGCATGGAGCAGTATGCCAACAAAACATCCTGGACAACCTGCTGTCCCGCATGGAGCAATATGCCAACAACCTGGAGGAGCTGGTGGAGGAGAGGACCCAAGCCTACCTGGAGGAGAAGCGCAAGGCAGAGAACCTCCTCTACCAGATTCTGCCACAGTGAGAGGGGGAGAGATGGGAGCTGTGTGGGGCTGGGGGTTGGTGTTGGGTCAGCATCCACCCACTGCCATGCAAGCATGCTGGCTCTCCATGCTGGTGTAGGGGAAGGAACCCAAGGGAAACTGGGGGTTTGGAGTGGGAGCCCACCACCATCCCCCCCATGTCCTCACCAGCTCCGTGGCAGAGCAGTTGAAGCGTGGGGAGACGGTGCGTGCTGAGGCTTTTGACAGTGTCACCATCTACTTCAGCGACATTGTGGGCTTCACTGCCCTCTCAGCAGAGAGCACCCCCATGCAGGTAAGAGCAGGGCTTGGGGGGCATCCTCTCCTGTAGGGATGGCAGGGGGGCTCGTACCCTGGCAGTCCCACCCCTAGGGCTCGGGGCAAGCGTATGCCCCAGCCCCACACGCACCCTTTACTCTGTCCAGGTTGTGACACTTCTGAACGATCTCTACACTTGCTTTGATGCCATCATCGATAACTTTGACGTTTACAAGGTGAGGGGGAAGGAATGAGCAAGCACAGCACCCCCAGCTGCCCCAGCCTCCCAGATAGAGGCTGGCAGCGAGGAGCCTGAGGTGTACC
>NW_009952481.1:4252073-4252463 GCF_000747805.2 Chaetura pelagica
CATCTCTGTACCCACAGGTCCTGTCTGCGCCGGAGTCGTGGGTCTGAAGATGCCACGGTACTGCCTGTTCGGGGACACGGTGAACACCGCGTCCCGCATGGAGTCCAACGGCCAGGGTGAGACGTGGGGCTGGCTGCTGGGGGCTGGTGGCATGGGCTCTGCCCCGCTCCCCACCCCAGCCATGTCCTTTTTGCCCCTCTGTGCCACTCAGCCCTGAAGATCCACGTCTCTTCCGCCACCAAGGAAGTCCTGGATGAATTTGGCTGCTTTGAGCTGGAGCTGCGTGGGGATGTGGAGATGAAGGTGAGGGCATGCTGAGGTGACAGCACTTTGTGCCACAGGGGTGTGCAGTGGGGGGACGGGCTGGGGCTGGGACCCCCATCCCCCCCA
>NW_009952481.1:4253127-4253568 GCF_000747805.2 Chaetura pelagica
CTCCAGGGAGGTGAAACTGGGGGCTTCTGCTGGGACTGACCCCTTTGGCCAGGGCAGGCTTCAATGCTGCGGCTCCCCCCCACCCTCAGCCTCCCCCTCCCCCTGTATATAGCCCCACCAAGTCGTGTAAATACTTTCCTCCCCACCACACTCCCAGGTGTAAATATAGGAGTCGCTGCAAACTATTTTGTTGAAATACAAACTTCCCCAAAACCCACTGTCCCCTGACCTCTGCTTCAGAGCACCAAGCAGGGCGGGGGGCTGGGGGAGCAGAACCCAAACATCGAGCTCAGCATGGGCTACCCAGAGCATCACACCCTGGGGGTCAGGCTGCAGCATGGGGCAGGAATCTGGGCACAAGGACCCAAGTGGAGGGCAGCTGGCGAGGGCTCGGGGTGGTGCTGGGAAGGCAGGGCTGCTGTGGCGGGGTTTGCTTTGGCA
>NW_009952481.1:4253981-4256097 GCF_000747805.2 Chaetura pelagica
CCCGCCCCGCGCGCGGGGCCCCCGGCCTGCCAGTGGGGCGGGTTCCCAGGGGACTTACAGGCAGCCTGCGGGCTTGCTCCAGCCAGAAGCTGAGGGGCTGCTCCGTGTGGTAGTCATGGGGCTGCAGGGGGCAGAAATGTGACAGTGGGCAGGGGGCACGGTGTGCCTGGGAGGGACACGGGAGCCTTGCATGGTCCCTTGCCACAAGCGGGATGGGGGCATCCCCTGCCTGTACCTGACTGGGGGGCTGTTGAGTGAGCTCCCTGGTGTCTTGGTCCTGGTGCCTGGTGGAGACCGACTTTGCAGGCATCTGGGAGGAACTGGTCTCTTCCAGCATCTCCTTCCTGCTGGCAGAGTAGACCCCCACACCCCTCAGCTCTGGGGTCCCCCCCACCCTGGGCAGGCACCCCCTCCTCTGGAGCATGGCTGCAGGGGTGGGTGGCACACAAGGGCACGAGCTTGCCTGTACTTTCGGTAGAGCATGGACTGCAGCGTGGCCTCCCGTTGTCCTGCAAGGGATGAGGTGCCATCAGCCCAGCAAGCTGAGATCTCCTCGCTGCCTTTTCTGGGGGACATATGGCTCGGGGGGGTTCAGCCTCACCTTGCCCCAGCATCTGGACGGAGTACGGTGGGCGGTAGTGATCCTTCATGGTGGTGGTGTTGGTGGGCCAGGCCAGGGACTGCTGGACTAGCAGCCCATGGTGGCCATGCCGATAGATGAAGCCCTCGTTGACTTCCTCGTGGTCTGGCATGAGGTCCAGGTGGTTCGTGGCTCTCTGGGGCCAGACAGTGGGGGATGTGGGAAGGGGGCAGGAGGCCACTCTGCCATACCCTGTGCCCCCTCCCAGCTTTTAGGCTTTTGATAGTCCCATGGGGCTGTGGGCAGGGCAGGGATGTAGGTTAGAGTCACCTCATCCTGCTGAGTGTCCATGAGCTGGGGTCAGTGCTCCATACCTAAAACCATGCCATGCAGGCAGGCACCCAACAGGAGCAAGCAGCCACAGAGGCATGAGCTGCAAAAAGGGGGACAGTCCTTCCAGCCAGTTTCTCAGGAAAGCACTGCCCTGACCCACTACTCAGCCCAGGCTGGCTCCAGGCCTTTGTGGCACTTGGAACAAACAGCGGTGTACCCAGGCTGGGGCAGGGCCTGGACCATGTCTCCCCCAGCCTGGCTTGCCCAAGCAGATGTCCTCACACCCCTGTGGCGGGCTGTGACACCCAGCTCCCACCACCCCAGCAGCCTGCTCCTGGCTCTGCTCTCAAAGCCTCCCCATTGCTCCCCACATGCCTGTCCCTGCCTTTTTGTGCTATTGAGTTTCATTCCCTTTCCATCCTGCTGAGCTCAAGGTCACCTAGGGAGCTCTGACTCAGCCAAGGGCAGCTGCCCTTTAAAGAGAGGAGGTTGCCCAGGAGTGGGGAGATCAGCATGTGGGACACAGTGGGGTGGATTTTGAGGGGCATTTTCTCCTTACGGCCCTCCAGGTAATAGTTGGGAGTTACCTCCTCCTGCCAGTTGTGGATCAAGCAGCTCCCTCGGGGCACCTTCCGTTTGGGCTGCACCAGCACCGTGATGGGGGGCACATTGCAGGGGCAAGTCCCCTGCGCCTCAGGGCAGGATGACAGCTCAACTACACAGGGCTCCTTCCCAGCCTCAGCAGGGGGCAGAGCACTGGGCACAGCTGGCAGGGCCTCGGGAGGCAGCTCCTCTGTGGCTGACTGCATCACCCCAGGCACCGCAGCTGTGGCTGACATCTCCTGGGGCATCTCGGTTGTGGCCACCACTGTGTCCTTGTGGCACAGGGGCTCCTCCTTGGGCACCTCAGGCAGGAGGGCATCACTCTGGACCCCCACCGTGTGTGGTGGCCTCTCCTCAAGGTACATAGAAGGCACATGGCCCGTCAGAGCCACCCTGCAGACAGAGAGAATCTGTGAGGAAAGACAGTGGGGCACATCCTCCCTGCCATATCCCCATCCCCTGCCAGCATGAGCAGGGCCCTGAGGCTGAGGACCCTCATGGTGTCACCCTTATCCTGGGGCAGGGGACTCCTCTCCCTCTGAAAGGGTGGAAGAAGTGCTTGCACTCTGGAGGTATCTTGCCCTCCAGAACTCCCCTCTA
>NW_009952482.1:0-6501 GCF_000747805.2 Chaetura pelagica
AGCTAAATGTACCACAACTCCATGATGAAGTGAAGACAGCAGTCTGGGCTGTTGATATGTTAGAGGCTGCTCAAAATTACTTTTTAGTCTCATTTCTATTATTTTCACAAGTCCCTTTCCCATTTCTTAAGCAACGCACACTCGAGGAGAATTCTGTCTGTCTTAGCTGTCAACTCCCATATTTTCAACAAATGTTTTCAGACGTAATTTAGTTGGGAATGGGAAGACTGCATTTTCCAAATTCAGAAATGTTGAATATATTTAGTTACTTTTGGAGGCATTTCTCTTCATACGACACCCACAACATTTCTGCACACCAAATTTTGCAGTTATAGAACTCCTACAGCATTGACTGGAGCAGACTTAGGCTGAAACTAATCTGTGCACCTACTGGTTTAGGGTGTTGTATGGAAGAAAATAAAGCAGAACAGTTCAGTGGCAAATATGAACACATCAAGTTTTTTACTTAAAAAAAAATATATAAACAGAAAACCTTCCAAAATACAGTTCTCAGAGATCTCATTTTAAAAGCACCTCTCAAAGGCAAAAATATAATTTAGTAACTTTGGGGATGAGAGTGTGTCCAGTTCTTCAAATGTTTGGAGGAAGACCAAAAAAACAAGGTGACTAAAAGCCATCTAAACACACCCAATGCCTATTTTGCTCCCTGAACAGTTAGCTGGAGCTATACACACAAGACAGTTTAAACCTGCCTTCCACCCATATAGAAAAATGTCTGGATTAGATATCAGTGCTTTAGGATAACAGACACTGAGCTCACACTTCAGCTACATATCACTCTTCAGAGATTATTATGGCAAGAAGGTCAGATAGTGTTGATGGCAGTTTAATCCATTCCCTATGATTCCTTCCCAAAGCCGGACACATATTCCAGCCAGTGGGGAAATGATTCTAGAGCAGCTCATCATAACAAGCCTCGCAGTAAGCACAGGCAAATGCAGAAGCAACCAAGTCAAGCTCACAAGGCCATGAGCACAGTGAAGATAAAGCCTGTAAGACCACGGCAACCAAAGAGCAGTAAATATGACACAGTCATGAGAGGATAAATGCTGAAGAGGTATGCCATTAAAATATTTGCATGTGTTGTGTTAAATTAGTATATTGGGGAGTACTGACCTTCAGATAATGTGAACTACTGCAGCCTTCAGTGGTAGAGCCTTATCCCCATATCCAAGTGCAGCAGCTTTTACACCTGGAAGGCTTTGGCTTCACCCCTGCTTTGACAACCATATTGTCACATCAACACCACTGAAAGTACAATGCCTAGTGAAAGCTGGGGAAAGGGTGTCTTCATATACGTATCTCATCCTAGATCTTTTAAAAGTAATGCAGTATATATACTTCGATTTCATGTTTTCTTCATGCATTCTAATGAACAGGAGAAAACAGGAGAAAACTGTCTTCTTTCTCTCTTCTCTGAGAGTTTCAGAATATGCATCAATCATTGCTCACAAGTTGAATGGGGGAAGGAAAAAAAAGTTTTCCTTCCTCTAAATTTACAACAAATATGTTCTGCTCCTGCAAACGTGATTAGGTGATCAATCCTTTGTCTCTCCAAAAACAGCTTTTCCCACTAACCTCAAAGAAAAATACTCATTTGAAGCACCCAAAGATACCTGTTCATATGGGAATGTGGCCTCTCAGTTTGACCACTTTTAAAGAATTTTGCTTTGGCTTTTCATCTGAAAGCATTTTTCATGTATGTCCCTCCATCAGCATAGTTTTGAAGCAAGGACAGGCTGTAAAAAAAGCAGAAAGAAGTAAGCTAGCTACCCACAGCAACTTGGAAAAATGGGGTTAAAATTAATTTGCAAAACCCCACGATACTCAGGGGTTTACTTTGGCAAGGAAGGAGATACAGAAAGAGGGAATCTGAGACCACCTTCCCTGTAGATTTAAACTCTAAAAGTATCAAGCAAGTGAATTTATGGAAGCTGACCTCCCAAGGCAACTATTAGCTGAAACTGGTGTAATGAGTATTCAACCACTTCTGACAGCAGTGCCCTAAATTATCACTCAATGTGACTCAAACAGAAGCTATAAAACAATTTAGGTAAACTAATGTTGTTCTGATATTGCAGATGAGCATCTCCAACATCCTTACAACTAGCCACAGTCTGACTGGCCAGCAGCTCACCAGACACTAGTAGAATGACTCCCAGCTTCTCCCCCGAAACCTGGTGAGGAACCAGGGTGACCTTCCCTCCAGTAGCTCAAAAACAGCTCTCCCCCCAAAAAAAGGATACTTAGCTGGAAATGTTAAATTAGTCAGCAAAACTTGGGGCGTGACAGCAAAATAATCAGGCCTTATAAGTTTAAGTGTGTAGATTTGGTTTATCATATCAGAGAGGTTTATTCAGATACATTCACATTATTTGTCATATTTGTCATACATATGCTGAGGCTTTGCATTGCTGTCTTTGGAACAGAAAAATAAGCAGAAGAATTAACACAACTTGAGATTTCCCATGGACCCATTTTGAGCTATTTTGGACTTTTCACGGGGCAAATATATTCCAGTCAGCCACTGTAAAACATCTGCATCCTTAACTTGTACAGGACAACTCACTTACTTAAGCATAAACGTATGATTAAACATTGGCAGAATCAAGGCATTAATGTGCCTCTACATATTTTTAACACATTTTCCATGATACTTAGTTTACTCAGAGAGTCACTTGACCTTATAAAACACTTAATGAAAGTGTAATAATCATAACAGATTAAATTTTGTAAGTGAAAGTGAATTTTCTTTAAGGAAAATGGCCTTAAAGGGCAGCTGAGATCTAACTGGAACTCAAGATGAAAGTTTTTTTCCCTTGTTAAAAACCCCCCTTGGCTTTGCCCCATGGAAACCAGTGACAGTGTTGCTACTGATTTCCATAGGTCCAAGAACCGAGGGATTTTTTTATTTAAACAGCTTATACTTAACAGGTAACGGAAAGGGGAAAGAATGCTTGTCAGTGAAGTAGAGCTCTACTAAAAATAATCTTTGCAACTGTCAAATATTATTTATTCAGAGTTAAATATTCTTATTACTAAAATTACATGCTGATAAAGAAGAACCAGATCACGCAGGAGTTAGGGACACTTCTGTCACATGATGCTTCACATCCAAAAGTCTATGGATCCAAGAATATAGGCTTAACGTCTTTTGTTGTGTAGAGCCTTTAGGCATGACCTGCTGCTGAAACTGGAAACCCCCTGTACACTCTGGCATTCCATTAAAAATTATTTATGAATGGCCATGTGAAGGTTGCTGCAACCTTTCCATCTCTGGGCCAGTAGACAGGGCTGTGGTATAAAATGCTGAAGTCAAAGAACTAAAATAAAAAAAGTTAAACAATCCATCCTTTTCCTGGCTTTGTATCAATGCTGTCACAGATATCTTGGCCTCAAACACAGAAATCACAGATCAGCTGGTAAGGGAACACTTGGGAACACAGAGGGGCAGGTGCTCCCACCACGGCAGCCCTGAGCTGCCTGAGGGCAGGATTTGCACAGATCACACACCAGCATCTGCTGCAAACCCCATCCTCACCACCTCCCTCCAGATCCCACCACACAGATCCAGCTTGGGATGGCTGAGGGAGGTCCTGCCCAGAAGTTACAATTTTGGGGATTTCTGAAGAGAAAACCACTATGGCATTTTTACTTCTCTCTACTGCTTTAGAGATTAAGATAGGTAGAAGAAAATAATTCCCACAGACACTTCATAAGATACTACTTTTACTGAATAACCTTGTTCTATGCACAATGGATTTAGAGAAATATTTTCCAGAACATGTAATTATACTGAAGATGTTGGAATGAAGGCAATGACTATGTCCTTTACTTCCCAGCTAATAGGGTGGGAATTTTTAAATACTCAGATTAAAACCTTCCATGCTCATTTCTGGATTGCAGTCATCTATTCAGTTGTCTTTTACAGCTCAGTAAATTGTTGTGATGTATTTAATTTTTCATGTTGGAAAAAACTGAACTACAGATTTCCTATTGAGAAGGCAATCATTTGGATAATGAGACCTTTTAAATTTACAATATTATAAATAGCTATTTCCTTTTCACCCAATGAAATGTGTTTTTTTCACCACCTCAAGCACAGTTGCTTTGCCACAGCTAGGATGAAGCCTGAGAGGCAGAGCATCCTTCACTTTTAAAATCTGAACAAGTCCTTTTCCAAGAAAATAGGAAGCTACAAACTAAATCCTTTATGAACAAGGCTATTTTATGATAAAACCAAACTGAATGACCATTAGGATGTGTACCTGTAATAAAAGGGGGAATATGATCAAAATTAGGTATGTGCAGTTTCTGTTAAAATATAGATTAAAAATCCTTTATAGGTGTCATTGCTGATTGTTGTAACTCAGTTAATATTTGTATAATGCCTTCAAAATAGAAACTCTGAAACCAGCATGGCAATCTTCAGGAGCAACACACCCTGCTCTGGCATCACAGTCCCGACACCACCACTGCTGCTGGGACAACAACCCACACAACACCTGTGCCCAACCGAGGGTTCCTGGAAAGGGGTGGCCTGGCCACCAGCCCAGCCTGGACATGAGGACTGGGCACAGAGATGCAGACACTCGCTTGTCCTGAGCACTGGGCTCTCACACAGCCAAAATTAATCTCTTAACACAGAACTCCATGGGTTTGATTTGGGTTGGTGTTTGTTGGGTTTTTTTCCTAACATAAAGATGATTATTTTTTTTAAACTGCACTGACATATTTGTACCAGTTACTCTAACAATCAGGCCCCACCATAGGAAAGATGCCTCCAAAATACAAGGCTGCACATTGTTAGTGTAAGCACCGATCTCTTCAGTGCATGAATGATACTTACTGAGGCTCAAACGCCAGGTAAACAACACTTTGTCAGAGAACAGAGGTGTAGCATCACATGAAACTGCGCTGAATTGAATTTAACTATAAATTACATCACTATAACACAACCATGTTATTAATAATATAACGCACATCCCCCAAAAAAACCCACAAAAAAACTCCCACAAAAGAAACAAACAAACAAACAAAACCAACAACACACACACCAAAACAAAAGGTTTGGCTATTTGAAAATGCTAGATACACAACAAAGTAGGGAAAATAATTGTTCTTTTGAATTTTCAGTCTGAAGGTGTGCTTTGCTACATGGTTTGTCAACCTACAGACCTGCAAAACACTCCAGGTAAACTAACCCTTCCATGACCCTGGTGTTTGACACCTTTGCATGGATTCAGTGAAAACAGGGAGACCCACTTACAGATGCAGATCAGAAACCATGTCCTGATTCTTAGGATTCAGTCAGCAAGCTCTGCACAGGAATTCTTACACGTTGTACTTTTTGATGTTCCCTAGCAAAGTGGATAAGCAGCCACCATAGTCTTAGTGTGAGCATCTGAAGTCCATTACTCACTGTATCACTGGAAGCTTTTTGTCACTGACGCCGCAACTCCCACAAAGTTCTTCGAAACCATCCATTTTTAACTATCTTAAAATCCAAGCATCAAGATGAAATGTTGCTAAGAGCAACTTCTGATCACAAGACTTCATAATAATAATCCATTTTTGGAAACTGCTAAAAATCCTCATCCCCTCTTCCAACCTGAGCCAGCATGATGCCTGAAGTCACCACCCAGGTGCTGACACTCAGCATCCGGCACCTGCCACCCCAACCTGTAGACGCTGACAGCTTTTAAACCCAAAGCTAACAGGAACAGGCAGGGGCTGGTTCAGGGTTAGAGGCAGCCTGCCTTTGCCCTTGAAAACTTACTTTGGGTAATCTTGTGCCACCATGGTGCCTAGTTTGGCTTTGGATCCAGGATTGCTGTGTGAAGTGAAGATTTTTCAAGGACTTCTGCAACCCACTGAAAGAACGGGGCTGTTTTTTGGACAGATCTAGTTAGTACTGGCTATTTATAATAAATACATCTGAAATGGAAAGGGAAATTAAAGGAAAAGGCTGCCTTCCCACCCCAACCCAAAAGCTACAGGAGGTGCAACTAAACAGTTAAGTGGGAAACCTCACCCCTACAAACATCACTTCAAAACCAAACATTTCTTCTTCTCCCACTACAAAGGGCTGTGCAGACCCAACTCGCTGAGCAATCGCTACCAAGAAACAATGCCATGTTCTTGGAATTCATCCGTCCTCATGGTATGGCATCTGCAGCCCAACACCGACGACATCCAAGTCAAACGAGTAAGCATTTGCATTGCAAAGCTGGATTTGTCTTGGAATACGTTCGCTCCTCGTGTGGTTTTGACACATGTGCCTTGTCAAATAAATCACAGCTCGCTGGGTGTGCACATTAAAAATAATTTGTCTATCTTGTTAGAAGCCGTCACATACTTCAGTTTACGATGTGTGAAACGGGGAGGAGTAAGTTTTACACGCCTGGAACAACTCGGTGGAGCCCGTCGAGGGAACGACAAACGCCGCCGCCCACCCCACCCCCAGAGCGACGGATCCCC
>NW_009952482.1:7870-13381 GCF_000747805.2 Chaetura pelagica
GCCTCCCCGGCCGTGTCGTGGGCAGCTGGTGCCTTTAGGGAAATCTTGGGGAAATAGGCAGAGTGTTCGCCTTGTACAGCACACGTCTGTAGTGCTGGCGGGACCCGGTGTTCAGTGGAACGCTACCCGCGGTTATATTCTGACCCAAGCCTCACCTTGCGTCCCGTGCCGGTTTGAGAAGATTGGGTTTACATATTTAACCACAACAAACAGCGGAGGGCACAGCACTCGGCTGCTGCTATCTGACGGTGTGCAGAACGACTCCGTGTGGGCAGGAGTCCCCCAGGCTGCATGGATATCCCAAGACCTGTAGCCGTTCTGCTGGGTACGTGATGGCAGCAGAAGAAAGGAGCGGAACCAAGTGGAGCTAGGGCTCCGCGGGCCAAAGAACTACACTTGCTTGATCCTCTGTAGAAACTTTCTCTGCAAGCATAAGCAAGGAGAAAGGAACAGCCTTGGGAAAGCCAAAGCCGTAAAGAAAGGCAGGAACAAAGCACAAGCAGAGGAAGAATACCACAGAGCTCCATGGAGGCTGGCAGCCAGCAAGCCAGCCAGCTCTTTTCCCACCTGGAGAGGAGGAAACAGTCCCTCAGCCATAGGATCCAACTCCTGCCTTCCTCTCCCAGCTGGAAACACTGAGTTCTCCTCTCAGCAGGAGCAGTTCAACAGCAACGCTTGTCAGGTTCTTTCTGGAGGCCCTGCAGCATCATTTACTGGGTATTTCAACTTTATTAAACTGCAGCTAACTATTAGCTTAATAGGTGAGTTCAGATCTTTTGTTCTGTTTTCAGTGAGGAATACAGCCAGTGCATTTTATAAGAGGAAAAGTAAAACATACACACCTAAGACCTGTTTTGCTTCCACTTTTGTTTACAGAGGGAGTGGAAGATGCCTAAGAATAGACTAGCTAAGAGCTCCAGTGCAAGTCCTGAATCCTGCTTTTCTCAGATGAAGTCACCATCACTGATTTCATGGGGCATCTTTCTTTTGACCTGAGAAATGAGCATCTCTACAAGCCTGCTCAAAACTGTTGTAGAAAACTCTTTGTGATTAGTTAGGAGAAGGAAGGGAAGGGAAGGGAAGGGAAGGGAAGGGAAGGGAAGGGAAGGAAAGGGAAGGAAAGGGAAGGAAAGGGAAGGAAAGGGAAGGGAAGGAAAGGAAGAAAGGAAGGAAGGAAACTTTTCAACACAACACGAGGGTTATTTTCTCCTCATGCTGCATTTTCTCCTCAAACCCTAATGCAGGGTTGTGTTGTCCTCCCAGGTGTCCTGAAGCCTGTGCAGGTAAGTGCTCTGTGGCAGCATTTTCTAGTTTCATCAATAGAGGGAGTAGACAGTTGTTTCCTTTGCAGCGTTGTGTAAGGTTCATAAAGAGAAACAGCAGGCTAATCCATCCACTTTCAAAGGGAGGTGTTCTGGTTTTATGTAATGTTTCCAAATGGGATTTTTTTTTCTCCTTTTCTGTTTTTCTTTTGTTTGAAAAGGAGCTTTCCTCCCCTTATTTTAGTAAACCATTCTGTTGCTTAATTCCAAACCCTTCTACCTCCTCCACAGCTACATTTGCAGCTGTTTCTGTTTAAAGCTTCATTTTGCCTCCTCATTAATGCCTTCAATAAGGTCTCATGCTTGAGACTAAAAAGAAGGTCTAAAGCATAAAAGAATGATCTGAGTTTGTTTCTGTGGTTCTATGCCCATGCTAGCAATTTGGTGGAGACACATCTGCAATACAGCTTTACAGTTGTGTGGCTCCAAGTATTCACTTTGCTCCTCTACAAATGTGTCATCAGAACATGAAGGGACAGGAAGACATGAAGAAAGAAGACAGGGAAAATACAGAGCTGCAATCACATGAGAAGCAGAAAAGGCAATCACACCTGCCTCCAAAATCTATTTGAAATGGTTCCTGCCATTCTCAGTAAGGTGTGCTGCCCACTGTGAAGAGCTGACACTCTCAGCACAGCCAGCTGCCAGTGGGCAAACCTCCAACTGCAGACTCAGGTCCTTACACACCACACACAGCCTGTGCAAGGAGACAGAAACGCTCAGATAAGCACAATGTTAGGAGCATACATCACCTGACAAGTCACTACTCTAAATGAAGTTGGAGCAAAGCATTCTCATTTCTGCCTCCTTCAGCCCAGGTATTACTATTGCCCAGCTGGTTTTCTCCATGGAAGTCCTTATGAAAAATTGGAGAGTAGATTTCATAAGACAGAGACCTGGACAATCACAGCTGTGACTCAGTGAGCAAAGCCAGCAAATACATAGAAATGCTTCGTGTAGACAACTTCACTAACTGTCTTTGCTGCTGTCTGTATATTTTGAGGGCAACAGCAATGTAAGTGCTTACCAATCAGATTTTAAGTTGCTGTTTATTATCACTATGAATGGCAGTATTGTGAGACCTGGCAGCACCAGCCATGCATCTAGTCTCGGGAGGCTGCAGAGCTCTGGTGGGCACTGTACAAGCACAGAACAAAACAACAACCCAGATCTCCAAGCCTTGGGACTAACTTCCAGCCAGAAGATCCCACCAGTGTAGCCATATAAGCAGAGGAATAGTGTGACTAGACTGGTTGATCCAATATGGGTCATCAGCCCTTCTATTCTGAAGCAAAGATGATTGTGCAACTGCAGCCCCTAAGGCTGCAATAGCGGCCAAGGAATTGGGCAGTCCTTCATGGAGCTGGGAGTAGCAATGTCAACAGTGGATGTGCTGACTGCTGGAGGTGGAAAGGCTTTCCTAACAGATTACACCGTCATATTTTTTTCAGGGAAAGCTTAAATCCATTGAGGATGTTTATTCTTTGTTCTGTCTCGTTGCCTGTCACTGCCTTACGCAGTAGCTGGCTGACCCACTGCAACATGAAAGATCTCAACTTTTTAAGCCTGTATTTCTGAATGTAAGCAGTAGTGATATGGCCCCATAATGCAATAAAAATTCAGAAACTTTCTGAGGGATGAATGCATTCGACAGCTGTGACTTTTCTAGTCATCGGGTTTATTCTGAACACAGAATTATCACACAGGGCAGGGGTAGAGAAGTGTTCCCTGGGCTTACAGGCACTTGGGAAGCCAAAGCTCAGCTGTTGGTTAAACCAGCAAGGGATGTCAAGGGCAAGAAGAGGAGCTTCTATCACAACGGTGTTAGTGAAGGAATATAAAAGGAAGAGGTGGGACCTCTGCTGAAAGCAGAAGGTGACATAGTGGCAACAGACAGAGAAAAGGCTTAGGTACTTAAAGCCTTCTTTGCTCTGGTCTTCACCAACAAAGTCTGCCAGCCTTTTTGTGCCTTAATGAGAAGAGAACCTGTTAGTAGTGGAAAATGACAGAGTCAGGGATCTTCTCTTGAGGAATCCCAACCCATGCAAGGCTGGGGAGCTGGCCAGATACTCAGAGGGCTGGCCAACATCACTGAAATGCCACTTTTTATCTTTGAAAGGTCATGGAGATTCTGAGAGGTACCT
The DNA here is from genome assembly GCF_000747805.2 of Chaetura pelagica. Taxonomy (NCBI): domain Eukaryota; kingdom Metazoa; phylum Chordata; class Aves; order Apodiformes; family Apodidae; genus Chaetura; species Chaetura pelagica. The sequence continues at coordinate 11,337 of NW_009952482.1, forward strand.
AGTGTCTGAGAAAGCCAAAATGTTGCACCTCACCTTCTGAAAGAGCAAGGAGAATCCAAGGAGCTATAGGCTGGGAAGCTTTACTTTGGGAAAATCACAAAAGCAAGTTGTCTTAGAAGCCATTTCTGGATATATAGAAGAGATAAACGTGACTGGAAAAATGCAGCATGGATTTAACAAGGTAAATTATGCCTAACCAACCTGATCACCTGCCTTGATCCATGGATGATGGGAGAGCAGTGGATAGGAGGTTTTTGGCACAGTCTCCCACAGCTTCCTTGTTGAGACAATCAGATGAGAGAATAACTAACCAGAAGATAGTGATTTAATGGTTCATATTCTACCCGGAAGCTGGTTACAAGTGAAGTTCTTTAGAAGTCTGTCTTGATACCAGTCCTGTTTAATATCCATATCAATAGTCTGGAGGAGGAGAGAGAGTGCACTCTCATCCAGTTTGTGGACAATGTCAAATTAAGGCAGACAGTCAACACACCAAGACAGGGCTGTCATCCAGAGTAACCTCAATAGGCCAGATCAATGGGAAAACAGAAATCTCACCAAAGTCAGCAGACAAATGTGCTTTGTGTGGTCTAACCCACTGCATTTCTATGGGCTGGGCACTGGCAGGTTGGAGAGCACTCTGGTGGGAAGGACCCAGGTGCCCTGGTGACCAACAGGCCAAGCATGAGCCAGCAAAGAGCCCTGGCAGGGATGAAGGCTAACAGTGCCCTGGGCTGCAGCATGGTCAATAGACCAAGGGAAGGGATTATTGTCTTTTACACAGCATTCAGTAGACCTCATCTGGAATACTGTACCTAGTTTGGGTGCTCCCAATGAAGGAGGAGCTTGACCGACTTTTATATGTCCCTTGAAGGGCAAGCAAGGCAGTTGGGAGCTGGAACGTTTGCCCTGTGAGGAGACAGATGCCAGGAAAGCTGCACTTGTTCAGCCTGGGGAAGAGAAAACTAATAGCAGCCTTCCAGTACCTACAGGGGAGGTCCCTTCTAACCTGGATGACTCTGCAGTTCTAACAAAAAATGAGTTTTGGGTTAAAGTCAAGAAAACCTTCACCTTTAGAAAATGTTAAGAGATTTCATATAAATGTGTCACCTGTCTCATGAGGAAGTTTGCTCCCTGGGCACATTATAAAGAAACTATGGTGTTACTGTACATTTAAGACTCTCTGGTGTTATAAATGTCCCATTCATTTGGAATTAGAAGGAGATACTGGACAGAATTTAAAATATTTAAAAGCTCTTCACAGTTGCACCTGTTTTCATAGCATTCAAAAAAAGAGAACTTTATCAAAATGTGAATATATTCATCTTGAGAATTAAGCAAAGACTGTTTTGTTTGGGCTTCTGAACAAAATATCTGAGAAGAAAGGTGAATTAGAAAATAGGAGCAATTCGCTCTTCTTATTATTTCTTCAGAATTTATCCAGCATAATAAAAATGAAGCCACTGTGTTACCTTACTTTTTTCTTGCAGAAGAGTTCCTAATTTTGTAATTCCTGGGATTTCAATCCAGAAGTTAAATTTTAGCTCTTCCAGTTTTTCCGTGAAGATGGGAGAGCTGTTATGTTTTTTACAGGTTGTTTGTCCATATTACAGTGGAAGTGTAGGCATTTCAGCACAGCATTCAAAGCTGCTCCTCCATAGTAGAAAGTGCTACAGAAGCATTTGTGGAAGCTGCTGGGGAGTGGGTGTGTAACTTCAGTCCGCACAAGCACTCAGCTTTGGCTCCCATGATGTTTGACCTTCTTCCAGGTGGTGACCAAGTGCTGCAATGGCCTGGTTCTGTTTCTACAGAGGCCACAGTGTGCCTTGGTAAGACAAGTATGGCCATGCCATAAAAAGTGCTTTGATGTAAACAGAAGAGAAATCACCTGTAGGGCTGCGTCTCCTGTTAAGTCACGTATTCCCTTATTTCTTACCTGGCACAGGACTCTGCAGGTCAGTTTCCCAGACACCCTGAGGAGTCTTGGCAAGACTTTGCCCAGACTGGCTACTTAGCCAGGAGAGCAGAATTTGGGTGATAGCACC
>NW_009952482.1:13403-14204 GCF_000747805.2 Chaetura pelagica
TTCTATAAAGAGAAAAAGATGCTCATTTATGCTGAAAGGGAACAGAGATGGAATGTCATTAGTTCTCCAAATGTTTGCTATACTGAAGCAATAGTGACTGGTCCTGTATACCTACTATACAGTAATGTGTGTATATATTGTGTGTCTCTATATATACCCTGTAGTGTATCTATCTATCTATCTATATATGGGTTTTTATCGTAGAATCACAGAATAGTTTGGATTGGAAGGGACCTTAAAATCATCTAGTCCAGAGCCCCTGCATAGGCAGGGACACCTCCCACTAGACCAGGTTGCTCCAAGCCCCATCCAACCTGGCCTTGAACTGTTCTAGGGAGGGAACAGCCAGTTTTTCTGGGCAACCTGTGCCTATGTACATATACATATGTATATGTGTGTGTGTATGTGTGTGTGTGTGTGTCACAGAATCAGAGAATCACAGAATCTCAGGGGTTGGAAGGGACCTCGAAAGATCATCCACCCTGGCCACGTTCCTGTGTGATGTGCTCTGGGTGACCCTGCTCTGGCAGGGGGGTTGGGCTGGGGGATCTTTCGAGGTCCCTTCCAACCCCTGGGATTCTGTGATTCTGTGATACGTACTCTCTCTATATATACACATATATGCTAGATATGGCACATAGACCCTACACAGCTGTTAAGGCACACCTGAGAGCACCTGTGTTACAGGCTCCCGGCCCAGCACGGAGCTGCCCAGCAGCAAACACACACCTACGGGACACCGCGGGGCCGCTGAGCCCGCAGCGCGCCCGGGCCCCGCAGGGCGGCTCCCGGGGCGGGGGG
>NW_009952482.1:14961-19210 GCF_000747805.2 Chaetura pelagica
GCTGGGCTACAAGCTGGCCAAGGCCACCAAGGAGCGGATCTGGCGCGGGGAGTTCATTGACCTCTTTTCCTTGCTCCACACAGAGCTGGCCCCCGAGCACGGCCCGCGCCCGGGGGACACGCTGGACCAGTGGGTCTCGGCCTTCCTGGTGTACGCCAGCGTGCTGTGCGAGAAGCACCCGGCGCGCTGCGGAGCCATGTTCAAGTACCTGGACACCATCCGCAAGCTGCACGCCACCTACGGGGGCACCTCCTGGATGAACTACGACGAGGACTTTCGGCGGCGGGCGGCCAAGAACCCCAACCTGCCCTGGGGCGACGTCGACCTGGACCTGTGGATGAAGTGGATGGCGCCCCTCAAGTCGCTGGTCACCAGGCACCCGCGGGCTGAGGCCGAGGCCAAGGCCGCCCCGGCCACGCCGCCACCTCCGCCTCCTCCTCCGGCACCAGCGCCGTCCCAGAGCCCCAAGGAGCAGGAGAAAAGCCAGGTGTGACGGGCCGAGGGCCGCGGCGGCGCGTTCCCTCGCTCCCCTGGCCGGGCACGGCGCCCCATCGGAGGGGGAGAGGAGAAAGAGGGGGCGTTTGGGGGTGCCTGTGAGCTGGTTGGTGGCTCTGGTGTTGTGGCGCTGGCACTTCACTTGTGCTAACCACAGGGCTGTGGTGTCAGCTGGGGGGGGGCCACCTGGGGGTCCAGTGGGTCACTGGGATGCGTGGGCGTTGCTGGAGGGAGAAAAGCAGGCTGTCAGCAAGTAGTTCTTTGTAAGATTTCTTACTCTGGCTACCAGAAATTACACCCTCACCAATGGCCTCCCCTGGTATATAATTGCATTTTCCTTAAGACGTTAGAAGAAAACTGTTTTGGTTTATGGGTTTTTTTTTCCTCTCAGTTGTCTTAAAAAAATTAACTTTCTCAACAGTACTGTTATCTGTATGTAAGACAAAGAGTACAGACTCTTCCTGTGACTAAGGGAGCATGTGGTGCTTGCCGGCTTTGTGGGGAGGCCAGGAAAATTGATGTGAATAAAGATAAGCTTCAATACGAATGGCCAGAGCTTGAAAATTCCCTTTCATTTGGAGATTTAACTTAAGTTTGTGACTCAGATTGAATCCAAAACTTCTGGCCTGTTTTGTGGGAAAAGATGGTGGATGGGACTAGGGAAGATTTTGTGTATGTTGAGGTTTCGCTTTCTGTGTAGGCATGGAGTGCTACTGAATTGGTGTAGCCCCTGATGTAGATCTGCCCTCCCCACTGCCTGAGCTGTGACAGCCAGCTCTGCTGCTGCCAAGGGCTGCCGGCCACTCTTAGGGGTTGTGCTGCTTCTCTTCTGCTGGTGGCTGTCGTCTGTCAAATCCCCTCTGCAGAAAAAGCCGAGTGCTGAGTTTCATACCAACTGAACGATGGTGGGGAGAGTCTGTTACATTTGCTATATTGATTCCTGAACAATTTTTTTAGGACCAGGGGAAGAACCCTTGAGTTCCTGAAGGTTTTTTGCTGGCTCATCAGATGCTTCCTGGGGATTGCCAGCTCGGAGGAGTGGCTAAATCGTCTGCCTCTGTTAGCCTGATATGGAAAGGGAGGACCCTTTTTCAAGGCACCTGCAGTTGTTTGGTGTTTCATGACAAGTCCTGGCTGTGGTACCCATCAAAAGTAACTTCTCTGGGCCAATCTGCAACAATGAAAGGGAGCAAACACCACACAGTCTTAAAGATAAACAGGTCCTGGTGCAGGCCTTGGTGCCTTCTGTGGTTGGTGGTCTGGATTTATGCAAATTTTTCATATGTCTGTTTATGTATGTTTCTCCATTCTCAAGAGCAATAACTCAGTTCTTGTTTTGCTATGGTTCTTATGTGAGCACCAGTTGAGAAATGGCTGATTGCTTTCATCTGATCCAGGACTGGATCTTCAGCTTGTCATGTTAACCAGACTTGTAACTTCCTCCACAGCAGCTGGTCTGTCAGTGCAGAGCTTTGCTCTGTTGTCTGCTGAGGCACCAGACATCTCCGCCCCTTTTGGTTTCATGGAAATATCCCAGTTGATTATTAGCAGCAGCACTGGTTTTTATTTTCCCCAGAAACTGTTAAAGAAAAGTTTAATGTGTTTATTTTAACTAAATAACTTTAAAAGCGCGTAACGTTTAATGTTTGTAAAAACAGTAGTGCTTTAGCAGCGCAATGACAAGCAAAAGTAAAAGTTGTGCAATTATTCAGTGTGGATTCAGCAGCCTTTCTGTTACTAGAGCAGTTTTTAGTTGGTAGCACATAGTCTGAAGAGAAAAAGTCTTTAATGGAAGTCACGGTTTGAGCACCTGCTAAATGTAGATGAGACCTCAGATAAAGCTGGCAAGGCAGCAGCAAGGAAATGTTGCTCTCTTGGAGGTGACCTGTTGGTTTTTCCCTGCACCACCACCCCCAGTTCCTTGCAAGCCGTAATTATTATGTATAAAAGTGCTTCAGAGGAGCAGAACATGGCTTCACATTTGGACAAAACCAGAGAATTAAAATGGGAGAGAACAGGCCTTTATGAACTTGCAGCTGTGGCCAGAACATACGCTTTTCCACATTCGTGCTATCAAGAGGAAGAGAAGGTGTTTTACAAAGGCTTTCCAAATTGTTTGTTGAGCTGATTTTATTTGCATCATTTCAGAGGATAGTATTAGGCGGTCTGACTGGATTTTGTTTCCCATTCCAGTTGAAGGCTCCTTAAATTTCAGCTTGATATAGTGCCCGTATCTAATTCTGCAGTTCTATAGAAGGGTAACCAGTAAAAACAAAGTCAAGGAAAACAAAGTGTCATGTTTGAGGCTAGCTGTCCTTTTTAAGGCACCAACAAGAGCTGTGACTTGGCTTTACACAGAAAGAACAAAGTAAGAAACTCTAAGTTTTATTTTGACTGTGACAATTGGCACATACGTAGGGTAGCTGAGATTCATTCCTGCAGATTTATGTCTGTATGTATAACTTCAGACAATTCTCAATATTTTTTTTTTCCAGACTCCATGAGAACAGAAGGCCAGTTGGGATGGCAGTCAGACTAAGTGGGTGAGTTTACATATAAAACTGACTAACTTTGGCTCTTAAATATTTTCAGATTTGTTAAATACAGAATTTCTTATTGGTGCCAACAGCCTGACTCCGTTGGTGTTTAAGTGGAGCTCTGGTATTCTAGTGCATTCTTTTACCTCTGCTTCTGTTGCGTTGCAAGCTGTGCTAGAGAAGACGTAGGAAATTCATTTTACCCAATCAGCAATTGTAACAATGGACTACAAACCTGCAGAGCAAGCCAGTTTGCTGGAAAACAGGAATTCCTGCAGCGCAGCACTTGCCACAGACTATCCAAAGAGGGCAAAGATTCAGGAAGGTGAATAAATTGAACATTGGTTGAATGAGGTCAGGAACAGTCTCCCGGAGGAGAACCCTGCCCTAAAATACTACTTTGAAAGTATAAGCCAATTTAATGCGCTGATTAACCCTTCTCATTTGAGCAAACTTGTGTGCAATCCTGGATCTTTGCAGAACACAACCGGACACTTAAAAGAACCTATGTACTATATTATTTGTTTTAAAAAAATAAATCATAACTTGTCTTGTTACAGCTGTTACTTTTACCATTTCATTGAGAATATCTGCAGCATAAATGTATCTTGACTTGAAACAGTATCATACATTGGTATAATAATGCAGGTTGTCAACAGAAGTATTCTTTGAGGCTCGATACTGCCTCTCCCTTCTTCTCTGAAAAATACATTCACCATTGTTGTCATGGCCAGAAATTAGTTGTAGCCCAATTGTGCAGCACAAAATTCTTGATCAAATATAATAATTAACCTAAATTATTATTCTGGTTTTATCCTTGTAGAATATTTATGATCCTGAGCATCAGACTAGACCTTTGTAGTCTGGTGTTCATGAAAATCATATTCACTGTTTCACGGTTTAATTATTTTACATCTACAACTCAGTATTTTGTTTTTGTCTTCTTTTCCTTTTCCCTTGCATACTAGGGAGTATGATCAAGGTAATACTATGATCCAGTAACACGCATGATGGTAAGGGTATGTCTTTAGTTGTTCCAGGAAAAAGCTGCCATTATCTGCTCTTCTTTACCTTTCTTGACAGTTTCAATAATGTGCATAACATGAAGTGTTTGTAAATTGATATGAAACTGTTTGTGACTTCACCTAAATAAATTTTTATATATAAATGTTGTTCTTAATCTTACTGTCTTTTTTGTCTGCTTAGCTATCAGCAGG
>NW_009952482.1:19222-22345 GCF_000747805.2 Chaetura pelagica
ACAAATCAGTCTTTGAAATTCATTTTCAGTATTCCACATAAAGGTGTGATAATGTTGAAGCTGTAGTTTTCATAGCTTGTTCACCTGTGCCAGTTGTTGAGACAATGATAGGTGTCAGGCCTACATTTGCCTGAAAATGAAATAACTTGTGCTGAAATACCAGTATTTTAATGGCATCCAAACTGGTACTCCAATCCAGTGAATGCCAAGATACCTACTTACAGTTCAGTAGAATATAGTGCACTTTTCCAGGTTGAATTACAAGTTATGAAAATACCTTTCATTTTTGAGAAGGTGCTTAAGCTTAATAATCACTTGTGCCATATCTCCCTTGTCCTTTTTTTCTTAAGAAATCAACTCGATTACTTGCTGGTCCATGCTATGTTTCTTCACCATCATTGCTACACATGAGCCACTGCAGGTATCCCTTCCCAAGGAAGTGCTGTAATAGTGGCAGGAAGTGGGGAGAGGTGTGGAATGGGGGGCATATGGAGCAAGGAAGGATGAGCAGATGTTGTTCAATGTGGGTCTTAGCCTACTGACTCAGAGCAGCAAAGCAGCAACACTTTTGTTTTTCTTGTCTTATTTGGGAGCAGCATACCCAGCTAGAGTCTGAAATGCTTCCTCATGTTCTTTGCCCAGTCCTTCTGCCAAGAATTCTTTGGGTTTGTTTGTTACTCTCTCCAGCTTTTGTTCAGTCTACTGCCCTTCCTGACACTCTGTCACCTCCCAGTTTCCTGGTTGCTACTGGTGCTGAGTTGGACCACCCTGTCTTCTGCATCTGCTATTGACAATTGCCAGGGCTTTCCCTTGCTCTCCATTGTCAGTGGCTGCTTTAAAACTGCTGCCTGCTTTTATAAAGAAACTTGCCTTTCAAATTATTAGCAATATTTTTTTAAAAACGTGGCATTTACCATCACCCCCCTTTTTTTTCCCTTCTTCATAAACTGTTTTCATCACTGCCTTTGAGCCACCCAGTAATTTAAGTGTGGTAGTTGTGCATCCTTGCTTTGGTGTTTATTGTTGCACATGGGCTTTCCCCCTCCCTGCTGTGCAGTAAGCTTCTGCATGACATTTTGTTGTCCATTAGTTTCTTATTTAAAAGGTTGGTCTTCAGTGGGCTTCTTCAAATTCCAGGAGTTTGCTACTGCCTGAGTTTGTGTATGTCATTGACAGCAGGTGAATCTTGCCTTTACAGCTCCTGACGTTGTCTTGTCCTTGTTGAGTTGGTGTCCTGGCTGAGTGGAAGGATGGTGCAGAATTGCATATCCTCTGTTCATCGCTGATTTAGGAGTAGATTTATTTCAGTGATGATAAGCAAAACTTGCTGTCCTCTCCATGGTTTGGCAGGCAGCATGGAGATGCTGAAGATGTCTGAAAGCAGACATTGAAGATAACCTTTCAACTAAGTGAAGACAGTGTGCAATCAATGAGAGGCTTAGTGTGGAAATGAATCACAATTCTGTTATTCCTTTAGTGACTGATCTGCACTGAAAATCAGTGGCAGGGATATTTTTTGTACTATTTCTGTAAGTCCTATTGCTTAGCGTGGTGGGGGGATGTTATCTTTTCAATGTTGCTGCAATTTCTTGTGCTTTGGTCAAAATAAAATGTTTTGAGCATTGGTACAAAGTTGCAGCAAATCAAGACTTGGACCAAGACACAGAATTTCTGGTTGAGAATGCTTGTAAAATGTGGGGGAACTGATTTGTTTGGGAGAGTCAGCATCATGTGGAAGAATAGTTTTCAGTTGATTGACTAGAATTATGTAGGGCATACTTTTGGGGTGTAATTTCAGGTAAGTTTACTTTGGGGGATTTCTAGCAGGACTGGATATGTTTTCACAGATGTGCTTTTTAACATCCTGGATTGATAAGCATTATTATTGCAAAGAGCCAATTAAAACCACTGCAGTGTCACTCTTAGAGGACAAAACGTTGCATCGTGGAGAGGGATGAGACACAATTACATGTGGCTTTGAGCAAGCTGACACAGCTTGGGTGTTCAGAGTTCAGATTCAGCAAAGGCAGAGTCCAGGAAGCCGCATTTCCAGCTTCCACCTGTGTGCAGCAGTTAGGTTCAAATTAACTGGAGCATCTGAAAAAATGAAACAGTGTTACTGCCCTTCTGGCCTTACTAGTATAATGATGTCTCTTGAAAGGTAGGATGACAGCAGAACATTGGCATGTGGGGTAACCTGTCTCATCTTCAGTTGAGCAAATGGTTACTTCTGAGCTCTGATGAGATCCTGTCAGTTATTCAATGTGACTTGGAAAGCAAGCTTAAACTGTTGCTTTTCTGTTTTCCTTTTTCTCCCATCATCTCACCAACTATTGCTTTCTTTAAAAAATCTGGTGATCAGAGCAAGCATGTCCTCCGGGCCATCTGTGGGACCAGGCAGTGTCTGCCTGGCCTGTCTGCATGTATGGAAGCTTTCAGCCACGTGGAGGGAGCTCTACCAATTTGGTATGGCCAAGTATGAAGAAATTTAGTATGTGTGTCTATGCGTGCCCGGATGGAGTGAACGTGGGAGGCTGTCTGCCTGCCTGCAAGGTTTCATGTGTTTTTGAGAAGTGAAATTGGCAACAGGTCTTTCTGTCCACTCCCATGGTAAAATCAAAAGCAAAAGCCAGGACACTGTTGTAACCATTGAGGGGAGGGATGTGGGTCAGTGGTAACAGCCTGATGTTTGTGGAAATGGTGCCTAAGTAAGAAATCACACTTTTTTTTTCTTTTTTTTTTTATGTTGAATGCCTAAGAGATACTGCAACAATTGGTTATGTCTATGGCAGTGCTTTTGGTAGTTCTTTCTATGATGTGATTGTGTCCCTGAAAACTGCTGGATAAATGATAAAGCTACAGTACTTTTCCCCTCTTGTTTTGGTACTCAGATTTGACCTCCACCTTAGGACAAGGTTTAGTGTGCATTAGTCCAGCACATGAATTCTTATCCACATAAATTCTTATCTATATAATCTTCTTGGTCCAGCACTCTTATTTTTTTTCCTTTTTTTTATTAGTTTATGGAGGGCTTTTCCCCCCTCTGGGAATTCATGTCAAAAACAGCTGGCATCTTTACAGTTTGCTGGGTAGTCAGCTAAATAGTAGCTGGGCTTTAAAAAG
>NW_009952482.1:22380-36894 GCF_000747805.2 Chaetura pelagica
GAAATAATTAAACGAGTTCTTTTTCCTTTTTTTTTTTTTTTTCAGTGGCTGTTGCTCTTTCTTTACTTTAGAGAACACTTTCTACTTCCCACTGTCTTAGTGCAGTGTTGCTGTGTTTGTATTTCCAGGGCAGCAGGGGAATGTTTACATCCAAATAAAATCTGTTTTCTTTGAATTTATTAACTGCAAACATTTGTTTCCATAAAATCCTTTCCACATAACTTAGTCATTGTTTAGCTAATTTTTTTTGGTTCTCTGCAAAATCTGTAACTCAGGTCATGTTCAGTTTCAGGGGTTTTTTTCTGAAGCAGGTAGTAAGAGCATTGCATCTTCGGGGAGAAACATGATGAAATTCAACAAGGGGAAGTGCAGAGTTTTGCATTTGGGGAAGAACAATACGATGTCCCAGTACAGGTTGGGGGCTGAACTGCTGGAGAGTAGTGTAGGTGAAAGAGACCTGGGGGTCCTGGTAGACAGGAGGATGACCATGAGCCAGCAATGTGCCTTTGTGGCCAAGAAGGCCAATGGCATCCTGGGGTGCATTAGAAAGGGTGTGGTTAGTAGGTCAAGAGAGGTTCTCCTTCCCCTCTATTCTGCATTGGTGAAGCCGCATCTGGAGTATTGTGTCCAGTTCTGGGCCCCTCAGTTCAAGAAGGACAGGGAAGTGCTTGAAAGAGTCCAGCACAGAGCTACAAAGATGATGAAGGGAGTGGAACATCTCCCTGATGAGGAAAGGCTGAGGGAGCTGGGTCTCTTTAGCTTGGAGAAAAGGAGACTGAGGGGTGACCTCATCAATGTTTACAAATATGTAAGGGGTGAGTGTCAGGGGGACGGAGTTAGGCTTTTCTCAGTGATGACCAGTGATAGGACAAGGGGTAATGGGTGTAAATTGGAGCATAGGAGGTTCAAGGTGAATATCCGAAAAACTTTTTTTACTGTGAGAGTGACAGAGCCCTGGAACAGGCTGCCCAGGGAGGTTGTGGAGTCTCCTTCACTGGAGACATTCAAAACCCACCTGGATGTGTTCCTGTGTGATGTACTCTGGGTGACCCTGCTTTGGCAGGGGAGGTTGGACTAGATGATCTTTTGAGGTCCTTTCCAACCCCTAGGATTCTAGGATTCTATGATCTTCACCTACACTAACAGATGTAGAAAATGCTGCTTAAAATGATCTGAAGTCAGGAACGGTTGTTTGAACACAGAAATATGGCTTAGACTGGCTTCACGTGGGATAAGCACCATCAGCATTGTTGATGTTTTTTGAAGTGTACATTAATGCCCTGTATTATTGCCAAATATGAGGTTATATGAAGTGACTTCAAGGGACCCAATCTGTCCTTTCCCATTTAGGAAAAGAAGACTCAGCTACCCCACTTAATGTGGTATTTGCTAGGGGAGGGGAAAAAAAAAAAAAAAAAAAAAAAAAAAGCTATGGGAAGAGTATCTCAATGAGATTTGGTACCAGAAATTAGGTGTGCACATGATTATTGCGATGGGTGCTTTGTAGGCCAATCTATAAACAGAAAAAAGGAGGTGTGCCCAGTAGGTGAAGTTGGCCAGCCTGCTGGTGATGCTGACCCACCAAGCATGGTGGCACCTCATGAAACTGGTTATGGAGCCATGTGGCTCAAGGAGGGAGCTTAAAAGAGATCCCATGTCCTCTTGTACTCTAGCTTGCTTTAAAAAAACCAACCATCACACAAAGTACTTTCCTTGTATAACTGGAATGTGCAACAAATAATAACGACACACAAGCTACAGTTGCAAATGCTTTCCATGAGAAGTGGGTGGTATCTGGTATGTACCATTTCCTAAAACATGCATTTTCTATTTTAAACATTTTGATTGCATGTGAATCAAAAGGAATAAAATGGAATCTTTCTGTACAAAGAAGGTAGAGAGCAATACAATATACCCGGGCATTACAACTACTGTAAGTTTTTTGTGGTTTTGTTAGAAAGCATTTTTTAAATGGTACTTTTTTTTGTCAGTGCTCAAAACATTGAAAACAAACTTTCAGAGTGTTACAACAGTGTTGCACCGTTGAGAACAGCATGAGTTGCTTGTGGCCCTGTCTTGTGTGTGGAAGTATTAGTAATCTCAGCTGTTCCCTATCTGAAAGGAAAGGAAATGAGCAGTATATCCTTTACCTGCTTCTTATATGGGGAAGCTCTTAATTTGGAGCACTTCTCAAAGTGGAAAAGCTGAGAACAAGATCTCAGGTCACCTTTTTCCCCGCTGTTCACAGTAACTGAACCACTGGGCTCTGAGATACATGGTACCTTTTTGCTCCTCTTTATCTCTGCAGCCCAAAGGCTCTGAACGAGCAGTTTCCACAGAGAATGGAAACAAACTCTTTGATTTTGTGTTCTTCTGGTGTTCTGCAGCTTCAATCTTGACACCTTGTTCTGTGAGCTGGCTGAGAGAAGGAATCAGTGGAATGAAGAAACAGATGAGGGGGGCTGGTAGAGATGTTTCCTCATGTGTATGAGAAAAGTGCAATAAATGCTACTAAGCTTTCCCTTAGTCTGGGAAATGCTGGTTATAGCTTGGTTTTTATCTCTCAGTGGTGGAAAACCAGAAAAGGTAAACCTCCTTATTGCTATAACTTGTGTTGCCGAGCAGTGTGTCACAGCACACCTTGTGTATCACCATGGAGTGGCATGGGATGGTTTGGCTGGCATAGGAGGAGAAAATTATCTGACAGGCTTACTCTGTGACTTAATCTTGCAAGTCAGAAGAAAGTACAAGATATTTTACCACTCCATGAAAATGCAAAGTGACTCTCTTGAGGCACGAACATTGCCTTGAGCACGTGTGCCTGTTTGATGTAGCAAGTGTTTTAAAAATCATGTTGCAAAAGCTGGGCCTGGTCGAGCAAAAACAAGAAAGGTTTTATATGTTAGCTTAGCTAGCTTGGCCTGTTAGTTCTGCTCAAATCTACTGTCAAGGAAACTAACTTCTGTTTTGCTCTTTCAGTGCCTATGAGATTCCACCACAGGTTTCTAGTGGCATTATTGATTAGCTATTTTATGAACAACAAAGGGCCTATTTTTCTGATTTGCTTCCCCCACACACACACTCATATGTGGGATAAAAGCCATTGTAAAAAGGAGAGCAAGGCTAGAGATGTTTAGAAAATTATAGAGAGTGCCATTGACCTGATCTTCCTCTCTGTGTTGCTGCACCCTGTGAAAACAGGACCAGAGCAAAGGAGCCAGCAGTACCTTGGTGAGCCAGTGGAGTGAGCTCTTCAAGACAGCTAAGGATGGGAGACTTGTCTTAATATTTAATGACCTTCACCTATGGTGTTCACTTTAAGGATTTGAGGGAAGTAGGAAACATCTGCACACACACCATGCACTAGAAGCTACACATCACTCCAGAAAAGGCATAAAGTCTGGAGCTAGCTATAGATTCCCTGCTTTTCCTCCTGTCTTTGCTGTGCCTCCTGTTGAGGCTTTGGCAAGGAGAAATGGTCAGTTCACCACCTTGGTCCCCTGTGACACCTGGACTGAGAGAAGCAGGAATTTAGCTGGTGTCTAGCAAAGCTGAATTCTAAGAATTCATGTGTGAACATCAGAAGTTGTGGCTACAGTGCTACAGGAGGTGGGAGAAAACACAGTCACGACTAAACTACAGGAAATACTCTTTACTTGGAAGACTTTTCCAGGCAGTAAGGAAGCATCAAAATCTGGCAGGTTTTGCTACGTGTTGCTCTAAAGAAAGTCAGTACTGAGAGATGGGTCAGAAATTATAAAGATGCATTGTACAGATTGAATTTTTGAGTGTGGCATATGAATCTTCACTTTGCACTTTTTGCTCCAGCCTTTGTCCTGGAATTACTTTTTTCTTTCTTTTTTTCTTACTTTTTTGACTGGGAGTTTCTAGGGGGCAGTTGGTGGCCATGCCCTGAGTAGAAATCATTTAGAGTCCTCCAAGAGATACTCATATTTTATCTTGCATTTGTGCTATTTTGCTTTTATAGATGTTTTTATATATCCCAACCTTCCTTCTATTTTATTCTGGATACAGGTGCTTTCAACATCTCTAAATACCTCTGCTAGGTAGCAGGCAAGAGAAGCTCAACGTCTGTGTTCTTGAATTTAGTTTGTTCCTGTGGGGTCTCTTATCCTCTGAGATGCTGTGCTACTTTTTACAGAAGCTTCTACTACTCATGCTTCTGATACAAAGCTTAGCCACCTGACCTTAGATTCAGCATTATGCCAAAAAATATTTCTAAACCCATGTTGTTTAAAATGAAGCTGCTCCTACTGTAGCCATATAAAAATTACTCCAGTTTTCTCAGCAGATGGATGCCTTAAGTTCAGCAGCACAACTGTGTACATTTGTTATTATACTTATTTATAAAAGTATTTTCAATCAAGTGTTTTCATTTAAGATTTTTTTTAGTAAGTTGCAGTGTCAGAAATGTTGCTCTGTTTTGTTATTTTTTATTCAGAAAAACAGCAATGTCCATAAAGCAGGTTTTCAGCACCTTTTCCATCTCAATTTTTTTTAATATGTTGTTGCTCCTTTGTACTCCATGAAAGGAAAATTGATGAATCTAGACATTTTTACAGACATTGATCTCAATTTACTGCCAACACCTTGGAAGTGCATTATGATCATCTTGCCATGCAACTTTTTAATGCATAAAGCTGTGTTTGCTAACAAAGGAGGAAAAAAAAAAGCTTGGCTTTTACACTAACAGAGATAGCCTACAATACCTGTGGGATGTTTCAAAGCATTATTGTATGAGAAATTTTAATATTTTTATTTATTTACTTAGAGGATAACCAAATTGATGTGAACCAATTTCTGGGACTATATTTGTAAGACTGTCTTTAGTTTCTATTTTGGTAGTCCAGCTTGGAGCCAGACTTTTTTTGTTAACCTGGAGTTTTTCTGGCACAATGGAAAAATGGTTCTGTTCTATTATTCCTAAAGCTTTGCAAAATCTCCCTCCAGAGTAGACTTTTCTAAATTAACCAATGCTTCTGTAGTTATTTTCTACTTCTGACAAAACTGCAGCTGAAAGGAGCAATTAACAAGCCTGATTGTTGCTGTAAGCTTGGAATTTAATCTGTTTAAACAGAAATAAACTAATTTCAAGAGTGTTTGATGCAGCCATTTCCCCTGTCAATGTTAATAATATTTCTGGGTGTGCATGGACTGGAGGATCTAGCGCTTAGGGATTTAGAAATTACAGGCTCTCATACAAGTGATTCCAGATGGTGGGACTTTTCCTCAGACACTGTCCTGGCTCTTCCCAAGACATAACTTGAATCAACCATCCCATGACTACAACATGCTGCCCCTTGAGAGTCATTTGGTGTAGCTAGGCTGTGTTGTGCCTCTGTAATGCTGCACTGAATATCTCTCATTCAGGCTTTTAAGCAGAATAAAGGTAAGTCTTTCTAATTCCAATAATAATAATTAAAAAAACAAACAAAAAACCCCACACAAAAAAAAACACAAAAAAATCCCCCCCCCAACCAAAACCAAACCATACCACAAAAACAACCAAAAAACCCACACACCTGAAAAAAACCTGGAACTGCAGACGAGAAGCCAAGGCAAGCAAGCTGAAGCCATGACAGATGCCTGACAATGGCACTGGCAGGTTCAGTGTCAGCAGGGAGGTAGGGAGCTGCTTGGAGCAGAGGCAGCTGAGCTGGTCCCCGTGTCTGGTACCACTGACTGAGGCAGCAGCCCGCTGGTGTTGGCCAGCCCAGCCCCAGTCCCTCTGCAGTGCTAAACTCCTTCCTATAAACAATGCCTCCAGCGAGACAGAAACACAAAGGAGGTGAACTGCTGCTCTTCTGACACTTTCAGACAAGGTAGATGTCCCCACCTCTGTAGTGTGAGCTACAGAGCCAGGGCTTTATTCACAGCGCAGTCTAAGCATACGAGAGCATTAGATCCAGGTCACACCAGTCCAAAACTGTGATTAGGCCTGTGTGTAATGCTGTCAGCTACTCTGCTGGAAGCCAAAGTATTTTGCCTGGCTACCTTTATTTCTTTTCCTCCAAAATATAAAGCTAATTTTATAGAAATACTTAAAACCCACATATGTATTTATAAAGCTAATTTCATTCTCAGGTCTTAAATGAAGGTCAATGGTCTAGGCTTAAATAAATGAACTGTCAGAGGTGTCTGTTTTATTCAAAGCCACATTTGAAATTCAGAAATGTCTCTTGGAGAAGACAGAATTTCCCAAGCTCTCAAGCAGAGAGGGAATCTTCTGTTAGGAAGTTGGCTGCCTCGGGTGCTGCACTACTAGTAGCTGTGGATGTGCTGCATCCACTAACTGCTGCATCAGCCCCTGCCTGAAATTGGTGGGGGCAGCTGCTACCTCACCACTGCACCACAGAGCTTGGCATGTAAATTCAAGGCACCTCTTGTTGGACCAACCTAGGCAAGTGGAGTGAGGACAGAAAACCAGACCACAAACAGCTAGTAAGACACAGTGTCTTTTGATTGCTCTCTTGGTGCACATCACTCTTGTATCCCAGGAAAATTTCCCACCACCAGAAAAATATTTGTCATGTTTTAAAATAGGATGCCTCTTCACATGCACAGGATGGGTATCCACTAATCTTCAGTATGAACTTCTCTTTCCTGGGCAATAAAAGTTCCCATTATCCTCCTGAGGCACTGATAGTCTTTTCATTTATTGTTTTTAGTTCTCCCAGCAGATTATAGAGCAAATAAAAAAAGTAGCACTTAGATTTTTACCAACTTTTAGTAGATAGTATGTTTTCATAACACAGAAATTATCACATAGATTATTCTTCTGGCTGGAGAAATGAGTTCCAACACTCATGTGTCCTGGGAAGGAGATGGGAAGAGATAAACAAAATAAACAAACATTTGGAATGGAAATGTTGAGTTAGTGACTGCCCAAAGTGCAAAACAGAATTCAAGTGTATTTCCTTGCATCCATGTGCAGTAGTTTATTATCTTAAGTCAAAAGAAAGAGTAGAGAGAGTCCATCCGTTTTTCCCATTAACTGCCTGCATGCTCACAACCAGCTTGTGTTTTTGTAATTGGTGTAAATAGGAATATTGTAATGAGTCTTGGCCAACCAATGGACAATACAGTGGAATAGTTGATTTGACACATTGTTAATTCTAATATTTTTTCTGCCCATTATATTTAGATACTAATTTTGCTTTCAAGTTGAAAACTTACAAACGTGAAGACTCTACGGTTTGATTTTAAACATATACACCCATCCTGGGGCTCACCAATAACTGGTAAGCCTAAGCATAACATCATAAACTAGGCTGAGGAGTCCTGAGTTAGAGCATTAGGGATGGAATCATCCGTCCTCCTTTGTGCTGTTCAGACGTCAGCTGTTCACCGATGTGGGATGTATGGTGAAGCTGAGTTAGCAAAGCTGGCCCCACACCGTGCTCACCTGGCCTCCTGCCAGCTTTGGAGACAGCCTGCTGAAAGCAAGAGGTCATGGTTGGTGCATGCCTGAAATATGCCTGTTGTTGGCCTATGGGTCCCTACTGCAAAGCAGCATAATTCAGAGCAGCCCTCAGGACCGGCTTGGCAGCAGCTCGTGGGTAAGGAGCTGCTTTGTCAGTCTCTTTGCCATGTGCTGAAGGAACCCTTAGCCCAGCAATGCAAACAAGGCACATTTCCAAGTTGTGTCACTGAGTTACGGGGCAGTGCTGGGGATGGGGCACCAGTCAGTAACTCTGTGCAAGCTCCTACTGTGCCCTGAGCAGAGAGACAGATGTATTTTAGTGTGCCCTGGGGAGGGGTGAAATTTTGCAGCTTGTGAAGCACCTGAAATGACTCTGATGAGCATCAGGCAGATTTTTCAGCTTCTTAAACAGACCAAAAGATGTCTGTAAGAAAAGTAAAAGCTCTCTCAGTCTGTTTGAGCTGACATTTTGTTCTTCTGAAAAAAATACCGTTGTTTTTTTTTTTCTTTTCTTTTCTTTTTTTTTTTTTTTAAAGTAACCCAAACATTTTTAAAGAAAGTCAGAAACAGCTACTAAACCTAGCCTTATTTCTTACTGATAAGGAAGAGACACCATTTGAGAAGGCACTGTTCAAGGACACCATCTGCTCCTTGTCAATACAGGCCTACAAGGCAGGATTATTTATTAAATCTGAAGTAGGCCTCTTCTGACCTTTCTTCTGAGCTTTCTGTTCTTTGCATATAGTCCCTAGGATGTTTATTTATTCCTTCTTCTGTTCCTAATCCTGGCTTTAATTTCTAAAATTTCTTCTTATTGTGGGTCAGTTTAAAAACACCCCTGTGAACTTACTTTCTTTAGCTTGACAGATGGGGCCTTCAGGGTCACCCAGTTTCCTACAACTGCCCATGTTGTCTGCCAGAGCTTGTCTACACCCCACCTCCCTATAGCAGCATCCTGCCCTTCCCTCCCTTCACCAGAGGCTCTGCATATCCTCCCATCTGTTCTTTCCTCACTACACCTTTAAGTACCATTTTTGTGCCTCTCATCCTCGCTGGTCCTCATGCTCACTCTCACTGTGGTCCCTCCTCTGGTCCCCATCCCAGGCCCCTGTCCTGTTATCCCTCTACCCACCACTGTTTTGCTCTGGAGCCACCTCTCTGAATTTGGCCCCCATACTAGGAGACTCTTTCCTGCTTCTGCTGCTGTTTTGTTTTCTTTCTCACCTATTGATACTCTTGACTCAGCAAGTTGGGACCTGTCTAAAAACAGGGCATGTTTTTGCAATAAATAGATCTTTAAGGCAAGCCATGGCTCTAAGCAGCAAAGAAAATGTGGAAATACTGGCCTCAGAAATCTCAAAGGTAGGACAATACACTGAGGGAGTAAGGAGGACAGATGAAGAAAATTATACTCAATTTTGCAATCTTTTGTTGTTGTTGTTACTCAGTGCTGCTATCATTCAATAATCTCATTTTTCAGTGTGTCCTATGTATCTGTAATACTACCTAAACTGGATTAATTTTCCTCTTCCACTTTCAATAGCTGCTCCTGGCCCCTCTGCTCAAGAAATGAAACTAGAAGCTCATTTTCAAACCCGTTGTCTTTGCTCAGTCATTCTAACTTCTGTTAGGCAAGCTGTAATCCCCCTTCCTCCAAGAGGAGGCCTTTTTGTTTCACGAGTATGAAATTAAATCAGCTGCAGCCTCTTTCCCCAAGAGAAACACACTCCATTTCTGTTGCTGTTGCTCTCAAGTCTGCTCCCAAACACTACCAGTCCCTGCAAAATGCATGTTCAGCATGCACAGCATAGTAAAACCATTGCCTAAGACTGGCTTGAGCAAATGCTGAACTCCAGGTAGCTCTGCACTGTTGTAGCCCAGCATGTGCAGAGAGAGAGAGAAAAAAATATTTGCATTAACTTGACTGACATAACTAGTCCTCCTGCCATCACAGAGCACCTGCTTAGTTGCTACTGTATGCTTGGGCACGCAGGATTCCCAGCATGTACTGTGGCCTCATTACAGGAGCAGATATAAGACAGAAAAAACCCAAAACAACCACAACAACAACTCCTCCCCTCTACAATCTCCCTCAAAATCTACTGATGGGGAGCACTGGGGCTTCATCTAGTCCCAGAGAAGCAGAAAAGTTGACTGTTCTTTCAGATGTTAACTATTCCCACAGCAACCTACAGCCCTTTTTTTGTGACTTCAGCATGTCTCATACTCAAAGTCTGTAGCCAGAAGCACATGTGCAAGCAAGTGAATGATTATCTGGAAAGATGATGTAATGTAGTTTCATCTGTGATGTGAAGCCTTCTGGCCTTCTTGAACATTTTTATAAGGCTGGTCCTGCTCAGCCTGGCAGGTGCACACTTTTTGAAAGAGAACATAGAGAAACATAGCTCAGAAATCAAATGACAGGTTGAAAAATGTCTGAGACAAAGCTTTGTGAGCAGCTTTTATTTTTTTTCCTTCAGTCACAAGCCTTATCATGGGTATGACTTTAGGAACAGGATTGTTGTCAGGAGAGTCAGAAGTGCATTCAGATTCACTACTAGGAAAAAGAATCCAGCAGCAGACTTTACTAACAGAGCATTGTAATTAAGCCAAGCAAAAACTAAAAGCAGATCAAACCACTCCCATATTCTGAAGTATTTGAAAACCCAGAATATGTCTAATTGTTGTAGCTTAAGCAGATGCCACCAGTAGATGCCTTAGCTATCTGCCTTAGGCTGAGGTAATATGTGAGCCAGGGGCTGATCTCAAGACAGGTATCACATCACATGTATCTTCCCTGTTCTCTCCAGTGCTAATAATGCAGAAAAAAAATGATAACTACACTGCAGATTTCTTAAAAAAAAATACCATAGATACACCTGTCTAAAAATTACTTGAGATGTGGTGCTGTTAAATATAAAATGCTTTTTCTTAAAAGCTACTGTATCACTCCTTATTTGTGGGCAAGTCACATTTTTACATTTTACTGAATGAGATGAATGCAAAGCTGTTTTCTTAAGAAATGAAGCATTCTTGTAACACCAATTAAGTTACCCAGTCTGTTTCAACCTGAGGAGAGCAAAGCAAAGACTGACTTGATCAAAAGCCCACTGACTTCAGAAGGTGTTTTGCTGATTTTTGGATTAGGTTCTCCTGTAAAACTTGACATAAGTTATGGTAATGGATACAGGAGCTGTGCTACTGGATCGCCTAGTGGCACAAATTTGATAATTTGTTAATAAAGTTGAGAACACCTCTGCAGTATGCTGAAGTTGCAAAACATGTTGTGTATGTTGGGTTTATGCCAGTCACAGAAGGACAAACAATACCTCAGCCAAAAAGTGTGATAATACTCTATATAATACCTTATGTATACTGTATATAATAACAATTCGGTTCAGACTATACAAGTCTCCAGGATATGACATATCTCCTACATTTTTTCAACCAGTATGAACCAGCAGAGTGAGTTTGTCTAGCTTTTTGCCCTTTATGCCTGTTAGATATGGTACAAGACACCCTAAATCATCTTAACAAACCATAGCATAAGTACATAATAAACCAAGCTATTTAATATGAAGTTCCAATTCTACAAGCACAGTCATGCACCTGAAGTCTCCTCTGAAAACACAGAAGTGCTATGGGAAACCTCTTTTGTGCTCAGAATTAAGCAATTATCTGAGAAGTTGCACAAAGGGGGGCATTAATCAATGATTTCCACATTTCAGCAGCCATAAACCTGGCAATGTTTAGCTAATACCCCAGAAGGAAGGATATCTTTCCACTCTCAGGTGGAAATACTAAACAAGATGAAGTTTTCTGCCTGGTGGAATCCTAATACTGATGTTCTAACATGTCTGTGCAATCTCTGCAACAGTTTCTCAAAAGGTTTTATCCTCCTCAGCAGTCAATACCAGAGGTGCACCTGAAAGTAGGAAAAGAGCATATCCTAGAAGTGTGTTTTACTGTCATTAAAATAGGAAAGGCTGTTAATTCCCTTACTTGGCTCATTAACAGAAGAAGACAACTATCAGGAAGAATGTTTACATATGCCTCTACAAAAATCAAGGACACCTCTGCAAATTATTTGCATCAGAAATCATCTATTTGAAAAATCCTGTCCTGTAGCATAACATAATCTGCAAAGAGAATCAGAGTTCCTGGAAATACCATTGCTTGCTTAAATGACACCTGAAGCAACACTGAACTGTGTTGGGCTGAAACTGGATATTTTGGAAACTACATTTTTGGCTGTATTCAGCCCTGTTAATTAAGAGGGCTAATCAGTGTGCTACAGAAAGTTTTATTAACTTCCCAAACTCATTTGAGATCACTGCAGAAGGAAATAAATGGCAGTGTGTCATGGTTTGAGCCTAACCCGACATTAAAGAACCAACCACGTGGCCACTCACTCACCCCACCCACCTCACACACTGTGGGATGGGGAGGACAAAGGCCAACTAGAAACTCGTGGGCTGATACAAAGGACAAGGAAGGTTTGCTCACCATTTACAGTTACGAGCAAAACATACTCAACGTGGGGGAAAATAATAATTCAATTTCACACTAATCACACCCCTCCCAGGACACAGACAACACAAAGAGCAGGGCTTGCAGATGTTACCCCACCCCTCCCTTCTTCCCGGGCCCCAATCCCTTGGTTCCCGGTTTCTCTCCCTCCTTCCCCCCAGCGGCACAGGGGGACAGGGGATGGGGTTTAGAGTCACTTCACAGGCTGGGGGTTCCTGCTGCTCCTGCCTCCTCAGCAAGAAGGATTCCTTACAGTCCTTCCCTGTTTCCCCACGGGGTCCCTCCTATCGGAGACAGTCCCCCGTGAACCTCTCCAGCATGAGTCCTTCCCAAGAGCTGCAGTCCCTCAGGAGCAAGCTGTTCCGGTGTGGGCTTCCCACAGAGTCACAGGCTGCTTTGGAAACAGTCACCTTCCCTGGCACAGAGTCCTCCATGGCTGCTTGATCCAAGTCCACTGGCAGCAAACCCACATTCACCTCTCCTAGTGCCTTCAGAGAATGTTCACCATGTTCCTTCATGAGTGCAGGGGGACAGCCTCTCATCTTGCCATGGCCTGTAGAGGAACTTCTCTTCATGAACCTTCTTCCCCTTCTTCCTCACCAACCTAGGGATCTCCACTCCCGCACTGCTTTTCTCCTATACCCTCCAGTTTACACAGGAAGCTAAGTGTAAAATGTCATCCTTTGGATGCCAAATACTATATGAAAATGGGGTGGAAACTAGCCAGTCAGTCTAGCTAGCATCTCTATAATCCCAACATCCTGTCTTTCCAATGTCAGCATTGGAACGAGCGACCTTCTAGGCTGTTGGAAATGTTCCACTTCATAGATTATTCAGCCTTTCTCAGCTTTCGTCCTATGTCACTTGCAATCTGAGAAGACCCCAAGACTCACCTCAGTCTCCATTGCCCATCAAGGAGATTCTGGCCCAAAACAGCTCTCCTGGATTTGCAGATTTTATCACATACTTCCAAGTGATGCTTTATGAAGGAGGATCACAGCCCTTCCAGGTCCCCTGGGCACTGAAATGCTGGGCATTGCAAGAGCAGACCTGGACTAGGGTTTTGGACCTGTACTCCTCTAAGAACTTGAAGGCTCTGGGTTTGTCAGCCACATTTATTTATTCTTAGCTGACACATGCAAGTAAAATAAGCATAACACTTCTTACACACTTGGCTGCGAGATGTCTCACCTCTTCCTTCTTCCTAGCAGGTTGTCAAGAAGACCATCAACAAACGAGATTTTCACATTTTCCCCAGGCTTGGACCTACTGTTTTTGACAAGTTTCATCCTGGTCTTTGGCTCGTGAAAGCAGCTACTGACTTTACTTCTGCTTTCCCTCATTAATTAGTAAGGCATCTATTAAATATAGCTTTTTTAAAGGGGTGAACTCCAGGGTATCTGTGAGGATCTGAACTTTTGGACAGGAGGAAATTGATACCTTCAGCTCAGTTTTACAGCTCCTAGTACACTATGTATGTATCAAAGAAGGACTGATAAGCACTTGTCAGAGAGAACAAACGGACCCTTCCTATTTTTACTTTACCATAGAAAATTGTCTTTTTAATATGAAATTACAAAAACAAGTGCAGACCCAGAAACCTAATCAATAAATAAAGCAGTGGTTATAATTGTGCCTGCATGTGCTTTCTTATAATTGCTGCCATGTGATGTGTGTGATGAATAACTGAGGGTGCCATGACACAGCTGGTGCAATGGGGCAGGTGAAGGAGGTGTAGATTTACATGTCTGTGCCTGGACTACACACAAGTGCAAGGGACAGAATCACACAGGTAGGCTGAGCACAAGATGTAGCAGGAAACACTAAATTTCCTCATGGCAAAGCACACAAGACCTAGCACCAAAAAACACCACTATCAGCACCAAACCCCAAAGCAAACAAACAAAAACCCCCAAACAGACCAAATGAGCAAAAGATCTATCAAGCTGTCTTCTGTGGCTGTTAGAATGGCTGTTCTGTCTGTTGGGTGTCTTGAGATGTCTGTGGCTGAAAGCAGCAGAATACCAAGAGCTTCCCACATCACCATCACTGTTCTGTTCCCTACAGTCTGGGCATCATCTTCATTTCTGTTCTCCTACCCTGAAAAAATAGAAGAACCTCAGATACCCCCTGGAGAAACTGAAGAGTATTCAGAGATTATGTTCACCTCTTGACTTTGGGTGTGATAAGGCAGGCACCTTCAGTGTTGGCCCGCTGGTGATCCCACAGCTTCCAGTATTTTCCTTGGGTTTTGTTTTGGCATGCCTCAAACACTAGGTCCACTTTAATTTCATGCATTTTCAGACATGCTGGGTGATATGGCTGCTCACGGTCCCTTTCTTGGATGCTTCTGTCTGCAATCTGTGATGGTCCAGTGCCTCTGCCCAAGCTGAAGTGGATCAAGCCATAGGAACAAGATTTCAACTGGCACGGCCTCCATCAGAGCTGGCTTGGACTTGTGTGCTCTCCTCCCACGCAGCATGAGTGATTTTTGGCCATAGTTGGAGTGGAGGCGGCTTGGCAAGAGGCACAGAGAGGGA
>NW_009952482.1:36906-37145 GCF_000747805.2 Chaetura pelagica
GGAAAGAGGCCCATACCCACCTTGTCCCAGGTGAGAAAGTCTTATAAAGGACTCATAAAAACGTGCTAGGCTCAAAATGCTGTATAAAATTCAAGGTTTTTTACCCAGAAGAATCACTGTGTTAGCAATGTGCTGGCATTTGCCGGCCACCCTTTGGTTCCCACAAACTAAAGTGCTCATCTGCTGAAGCACTGCCTTCAGCTCACCACGTGCTTCCTTCCTCCCTCTGACCTAACACC
>NW_009952482.1:37172-47997 GCF_000747805.2 Chaetura pelagica
GCTAAACACGCCAGCAGCACCATTGCAGGGAAGTACAAGCTGATCTTTCATTTGGATGCTGACAACTACAGATATGGTTTGGCAAAAATTCACCTGGTAATAATCCACCTGATTTCTCTCAATGAAAAAAGTTTTCTAACTTTGCAGTTGGACCTTTTTATAACCGGAGTAGAAAGAGAAGCTGCAATTAACCACACTGGCCACTAAGGAGGTGGCACAGCTGTTTCATAGCTATCCAATATCCTCCTCAAAAACCTGACTACTCACAGATAAATCTGGCTGGATCACAGCTATTGTCTAGAGGATGTTTCTAGAAACTAGAAGATGTTTCTGCCTTGGCTACACTGTGCAGGAGCTGGCTGATGATCTGCCACAGCCACTAGTCTTTGTGGAGGATTCACGCTGCACAGTGGAAGATGTCACTGGAACTGATTGTTTGCTGGTGAGAAATGTTCTGTGCTCAGGGTTTACGGAAAAGAATCAAAGGAAAATACCTTGCTTTTGCTAATGATGAATTAAGCATTTCACTGTTACCCTCCATTCGTTAGCAGTACAACACCAGTCAGTCATTTCTTGAGTACTCTTGCTGCATTTTATCAGCTTACTCGTTTTTCCAACAAATGATGGCAAACTATTTTGCTGAGTTAGGTATCTGCACCATTTTAAAGACAAATGCAAAAGTCATGACTGCAGATAAAAATATGATTAAAGTGCCTCTAAACTTCATGAGTCAGAATGTCAATTTCACCTGTCTGCAACTACAAAGTGCTCTAGATCAATAAAAATTTAATGTCTGTAGTTCATCCTTCTTTCTCAAGATCTAATAATTATTAAGAAGACAGGTAATAACAATAGGCTTTGCAGGAATAATTCAGTACTTCCTCTTTCTTATTAGGCAAAAATCCATCTCTTCCCTCTGTATTTTTTTGTTCTGTAGCCACGTTTCTTATTCTTTCCCATGGTTCAAGGAGGGTTCCCTGCTACCTTTAGTCTAACTAGTCCATTAACTGGACCTGGATCAGTATTCTGTAAATCTAGATTAACCAGGGCATATTACTTTCCCATTTTCTACCTTGTCCTTAGATTTCTCCAAGCAATTATTCAAGGCTTGAAAGAATAGTAAAATGTGTTTTTAATTATCTATGTGCCAGTGCTAGCAACCTGAGTAATATAATAGAGGAGGTAATTGCTTTAATCTAGCATAAACAATCCCCTAAATTTTACTAATAAAATACGGTGGAACATTTAGATTATTAGATTTTTAATAATAAATCTATATCTAAACTGAACAAAAGAAAAGAAAGCCAAAAAATCCCATTAACTGGGAAAATAATTTTAGTTGTAGTGACATAAATTTAAAGATTAGGTCATTAGATAGGTTTGATTAGGGGGAAAAAAAAATCACAAAACCAACAGAGGAAGAGAGTTGTTACTCCCATTTCATTGAAGAGAACTCAGTTAAAGTGGAGTTGACCAGGGCTATGGAAGTTTCTGTACCTTAGAAATCTGAATCTACCTCTCCCAATATTTGAGGAACTGGTTACTGGCTGCTAGACTAGGCTAGAATGACAGGTTTTCTTCTTGACACTTTTCACTCTCTGTGAATAATCAAACACTGACTGGAACAAGGGTAGATCCAGGTTCTACCTCCTGGGGAGAGGACTTCACCACCAGCCTGCAGAGTCATTCCTCATTACTTGGTCTTTTTTTCACAGTAGCAGTTACACACCATGAAACAATATTAAGAGAAGCTCATTGTGAACTACTTTATGAACACAACATTGGGTGGTATTCTAAGAAAAGAGAAAATCTCTGGCAATGAGAGATTGGGGAAAGCAAAAGCTTTGTTTTTCTTCTCCCATTTTTAGACTGATTGGCATAGTCTTCCTTGTAACTTAATTAGCATGGACAGGGCAGAAGGGATGGAGAACGTGTACTGTATTTCTGAACTGGTTTCCAAGTCACTCGGAGCCTGGAAGCAAAGGAAAGACTGAGAGGGTGGGGTTTCACACTGCAAAGGCATAATTAACGGAGATTGATCTGACTCCACAGATTCTTTCCCACACCATCTACTGCTCACCACTTTAGTCCTCGACCCGTAGGCTCACCTCTGACCTCTACTTCATGCCAAATATTCTTCATTTTATAATCATAGCCAGGGCTATTGTCTGTCCACAATAATTTGTCTCAGCTTGGGAAGAGAGGAAAAAACTGTGGGAAGACACACAACTGCTCCCACAACTCCACCCTTCTTCCTACACTTATTTTTCCAAAAGCCATTAGTCAGATCTTCACTCTGGGGATAGCAAAGGCCATTCATGGTTATTTCCCATGAAGCCAGGACTGCCACTCCAAACTAAAGGACTACTTTGCAAATATGCATCATGAGTGGAACAGCATGGACAGCTTCACCATTTCAGAGATAATTTTCTTTCTGAGCACTCTGAAAAATAGCCTTCTGTTCCAAAGTAACCACATGCCAAGTTTCAAGCTAAAGTTATTTTTGGGTTATCCAAGCAAGCAAGAAAAGAAAATATACATCCTCAAAATGTTTTAACTACAAAATTTGTTCAGGACAAATAACTCAGAAGATGCCTAAAAGACTTCTGTGAATAACAGAAAAAAATCCAACTTAAAAACATATGGATCAAATAAAACATGAAAAATGTCAAACTACTGGACGAACTACAAACATGTGAAAATGTGAATTTAAAACTTTAAAATCAGCCTTACCTCCCCCATTATTTTTTAATGAAAAGAATAAAAGTAGATTAAGATACAACTTCCTCAAGATGACTTTTGCTATGTTAGTGCATTTAGAAATAATTCAGAAGCACTCTTGTCACGTCAGATGAAAAACTGTCATGAACGCTTCATGGAAATGCATTGTCACTTTAGCAGGCACTGTTATTTGTGTCTTCCAAAGGTTATCTTGCAAACTTTTTACATTGATGTTCCATGAATTGCACAGTCCAGATCCTGTTGTACTAGAGACAGCTAAACCTTTCAAGAATTCTGAATCATATTTCAATGACACTCGGTACCTTGACTGGTGAAACTGTGCTTTGTTTGACGCATTCAATGTACAGGTACAGAAATAAAGGGAGGAACAGAAGGTGTTGACTGAGTGACCTTACAGAATAGAAGACCACAGTGTACCTTGTTATCTTAAGTATTTCTTTTTAAAGTCTCTCCCCTTCTTTATACTTTGTAATAAGATGACCATGAAAAACAGAACTTAGCAAAAGAATGGACACACAAAAAGAAAGACTTTGCTGGATCAGCATGTCAACTGAAGGTATGCAGTATGTTTGGCAGCATGAGGGCATGCCTTTCTTTGCAAAAGGTAATTTCATAGTTCAAGAGGAGGAGGTGCAGTTCACTTACCTGTACTTCTCATGAATTTTTCTGACTCTTTGAACAAGTGCATAGGGTCAGTTTTTTGTATCAGGCACCTATCATTTACTTTAATAAATTACCAATTTATACTCTTACAGCTACATGAAGAAAAATCTTGACCCCATCCATATGCTCATTCTTCCCTTTCTGAGTCATGCAAAACCCCCTAATCCAAAGAACATTAATGGGAAACTGCACTCCAACCAAGTGAGTGGGAGGTGTGGGGAGCTGAAGGCTACAAGAGGAGACCAGAAGCTGTGACATGGGCAAGGTGGGAGTTGCTTACACGGAATTTCTTTTGTTAGGAGTCTTTCCTGAGCACTACTACAGACTTTCAGGGGCTCCTCTCAAGCTGCTTATGTAGAAAGCTGAATGTGAATGAATAAGAGGCACGGGTGAAAAATCAGATGCAAATTTTGCCACTGGTTTTCCATGCCAGGGAGACATACCAGTCCATTTCTTTATAAAATCGAGTGTCATTTATTCTCTCCCCACCCCACAAAAATGGGAGGTGGGTGAGAAAAAGACCTGAGGAAAACCAAGTCATTGTGGGGGACAAAAAAGAGGACAAAGAGTAAAAAATGTTAAAATAGGAAATGGGGGTCAGAGAAGACTAGGATTGCTGAATTTACAGAGCTCTTATTAAAGAAGAAAACAAGAGCCATGTGTACATCCCGAGGTCCCCTCCAACAGTCAAGGATTTCACCTCACTCTCTGCAGCTGCCTGAACTTGAGGACTTTTCTGCAAACCACATCACGGGGCTGCCTCCCTGCAAGCATCAATACCCAGGGAGTGGCTTTACAAAGAAGAAACAAAAATAAAATAGTCTTCTGTGCTGTAGGCACTGCAGAATAAAAAAAGCTGACTTCCAAAGCTGTGCTCCTCACACGCTGGGCAACCCACTCTGACAGCCCAGAGAGGCGTGCTGGTGCACAGCCTAGCCTTGCTCCACACATCCAGAAAACAGCTGCTTCTGCCCTCAGTCTGGGGGCATTGGGTGCCCTCTGCTCTGTGTGGCACAGGCTGCTTCTGCTCAGCCACAAAATGCTCATCCACTTAGCTCTCCTGCAGGGACCCCAGTTGTTCCCTCCCCACTCAAATTGCACATGCACTCTTATACTCTGCCTTGCTCAGGACTACTCTGAACATCAAGGCAGCCATAGGGTCTGTACTTTCTTTCCCCTTTCCAAGCTCCTGACTTCAGTGCAGCAGCTTGCTGCGTTATTTATGATGCCACAGTGCAAAGGCCAGGAATAAGGGAGGTTTGCATTCCAAGAGAGTCATTTCTTTCCCAAGAAAAGTATGCACAGTCCTAACACCCAGAGTATGTTCTCTGTTACAGACAATCCATTTCCATGATATGGGGCATGTATAAATACCTTATTTCTACTACTTCCCCTGCAATCTTTTGCCCTCCATAACAACATAAAATAATGATGAACCTGGCAGGAAAACAGCAAAAATATTTATATTTTCATTACATTTATTCCATGTAGATGGGGTTGTTCATTTGCAAAGCCTCAATGAACACTCATTGAATTACTTGTGATTATTAATATTTCGTCCTTCTTTTCTATTTATTTTTTTTTTCCCTCAAATGCTTCTGCAGCTTCATTGACCCCACTCTGCTACCATGGTCAAGCTTCTCTCAGAATAAGAATGCTCAAAGTCTACTAAGAGGCTTGGGCCACCGAAGGACAAATCTGAAGATAAAACTTCAAATACAACTGAAGGCCCAAGGATTGTACAACCTGCTACCTGGGCGCCTGCAGGCTTCATGCTTTGATGCCAGCACCATTTCACACTCCGTGATTGCTTCACAATCCATTTAAACCAGAAGAGTGTGAAAGTTTTAGCTTTAGCTCCCTGCTGCCTTGAAGTATTATTATAATTTTGCAAGACAGGAATCAAGGCAAAAAAAACCTGAAGTCAAAGGTATTTGGGATGTCTACCTGGAGTTATTTAAGTCTTAAATGTTTGTTAATATATATTTATATATACACACACTCTCTCTATATATACACACTATAGATACACACACACACACTATATATATAAATATAGGCTACTATATATTATTTATACCTGGTCTAGTGGTAGGGCTCCCTGCTCATGGCAGGGGGGTTGGAACTGATGACCTTTAAGGTCCCTTCTAACCTTAATGATTCTATGATTCTATTTGTATTTCAGCACAAGCTCCTGCTCAATTTTGCTGCAGCAATAAGATCTTAACCCATCTTCAGACCAGCCTCCTTGCTATGCACACAGTTGTGCCAGGACAGCTGGCGGTGGTGTGGGAGAAAACAGCCAGCAGCAGGAACATCTTAAGCTGCTTCATTGAACCCTGGCCTGAGACCTTCTAAAATTAAAGATCTTTAGTGATCACATGCAGTATAATGTTTTTTTGCCCAAAGGACTCTAAAGCTGTGTCTACAGCACTAGAAAAAAACAGGGTCCGGAAATGAGCTTAAGCACTGGTCTGCTAATTGCCCATTATGCTTAACTGCAATCATATGTCCTGGGAAAGGTTTGGCTCATGTTAACTAGCCCTGTCTCAGACAGTGTTCAGACCAGGAGATGGTGTGTGTGCAGCCCATCCCAAGGGCCTGCATGCACTAGGCAAATGCCACATCAGCCTCCCTCCTTTCCTCTCCTCTTGCCCAGCATCCTCTGGCTCTCCAGGGCACAGAAAGGGAACAGACAACAAAATAAGTACAAACATACTAATGGTTGTGTCTTAGGTCCACAGAAGGGTAGTGATTGCTTTGTAAGGTGGATGCGGCCTGGTCTGGACACTTGACCAGAGAGTAGTCCTTCACTTGTTTTATTTGGTGTTATAAACACAGTTCAGTTGCAAGAATCTTTTTTCCTCCACAGGGATGGCACAAGGCTCAGACAGCAGAGACTACCATCCTACTGAAATCCTTGAGGGCCTTAGAACCAGTAAAGATTATTTTTTCCCCTTGTGCAGAACAAATGTTAGCCTTGTCCCTAGAAGCAACAATTGCCTTGGCTGAAACTTCTCCATTTGAAATAGATACTGAAGCAAGACCAGGAGGAAGGTCATTCATGGGTAAAAATAATCTCCCCATCTGTAGCATATGGAAGTAAAGCCCTTTGTAATCCCAGAGATGTCTGCAGCTTTACAGGAAATTAGGGTGTTATTTTTTTCATTGTTTTTATTTTTAAGAGCTCACAATTTAATTATAATGAAGCAGGAAGTATGCTTCATTTAAGTGATGTCAGGATTTCTCTCTTGAGCTGTTTCATGGGAAGAATCCTTACTTCTTTTTTTCTGTTAAGGCTGAAGGTTTATGAAGCCAATGTAAACAGCAGCTATTAGTTTAAACACCAGGGATTTACTTTAGGAGATTTGAAAGGAATGAGGTTTGCCTTAATAAAATGAAGCATGTAGTTTAGTATTTCCATATATAGTTTAGATATAGTGGAGAACCATGCTTCCCTATTACACATTTACCATTTCAGCTTTTGGAGGATTACCTCAAAGAATCAAGGATAGCATTATGTTGGTGTTCAAACTAATTTTTACTCACTTCAGGGAGAGGACAAATGGACTATTACTTCATTAAATGTGCAGACACACATTGGAAGTGTATTCTTTGCACTGCATTCCAGCAAGACTAGTATGCAGTACAATATTCTCAAAGGGTTATGGACCACTTCTCATGAGCTGTGCTCTGATTCTAACTGCCCGTGGATGTCCTCTGCTTTCTCTGAGTGTCATGCAATGTTATTGGGAAAGTTGCCATGATGATAATACTAAAACTTCAAGATATAATTACTTGTGAAAAATGAATGGCCAAAAGGAAGAATGTCATTCTGCCAAAAAGAATGTATTCTCTTCCCCAATCAACTACAAAGCAAATTGATTTGTTTTCAACCAGAACATAGAAGAAAACCTATGCAGGTGATAGCTGTTAACTAAATGATTAGGAAGAAAACTGCACAATCTTATGGTATTCCAATCTGGGCAATGGGATGAAAGACTCAGGAAGCCAGAATACCCTCAGAATGCCTACTAATTTCTGCTTGTCATTTCCAGCCTAAAAGAATGAAAGAAGAATTTTAAAGAAAAACTCATTGCAGGGAATAATAATAATAATAAATTATTAATTAATATATTATAATTTTTTATTTTTTATTATTATTATTATTATTTATTATTATTTCCTTAAGTGTAACTAAAGTTTCACCAGCATTTGTAAGAAGCATACTAACACTGTGGATGCTGGAGTTCATGCAAACGTGACTGGCCTCTACTGCCCTCAACTGATGTGCCTTCACTGTGTCTAGGCAAAGTACTGGAGCAACTAAGCTGAGACAGGTAACTACATAGCTACCATCCTGACACTGATTCCAGGCAAAATAATGAAAATCAGGGAAGATTCAGACAGTAACAGACTTCGGTCTCATCAGGGATCTGCTTGGTAAGGCATCATGGGATAAAATCCTGGACAGGTGAGACGCCCAAGGAAGCTGGTCAATATTCAAAGACTACCTCCTCCAAGCCCAGGAGCAACACATCCTAAGAAGGAGGAAAGCAGGCAAGAATACCAGGACACCAGTATGGATGAACAAAGAGCTCCTGGACACTCTTCAATGTAAAAAGAAATTATTCAGAGGGTGTAAGCACGGATAGATAGTCTGGAGAAATACGAAGAAGTTGTCCAAGAAGCCAAGGATTAGGTTAGAAGAGCCAAAGCCCAGATAGAGTTAAACCTGGCCAGGGACATCAAGGGTAATAAAAAGTGCTTTTGCAGATACAATAGTGATAAGAGGCAGAACAGGGAAAACATGGGCCCTCTGCAGAAGGAAAAAGGAAACCATGTCATGCAGGATATGGAGAAGGCTGAGGTACTGAATTACTTTTTTTGTTGAATGACTGAATTAGTTGGTCTTCATTGCTGTGGGCTCTGGCCACACTGTCCAGGCCACAGAATGCAAAGGCAGAGACTGAGAAAAGGAAGAGCTGCCCACTGTAGAAAAAGAGCAGGTTTGAGACTATCTAAAGAACTTGAAAGTGCAGAAGTCCATGGGACCTGACAAGATTCCTCCACGGCTCCTAAGGGAGCTGGCAGATGAAGTTACAATGCCACTTCACATATTTGAAAAGTCATGGCAGTCTGGTGAAGTTCCCACTGACTCGAAAAGGGGAACTATAAACCTCATTTTCAAAATGTGAAGGAAAGAAGACCAAGGGAACTACAGGCCAGTTAGTTTCACCTCTATGCCCAGCAATATCATGGAGCAGACCCTCCTGAAGGCTCTGCTAAAGCACATGGAAAATGTGGAGGTGGCTGGTGGAAACCAACATGGATTCACCAAGGGCAAATTGTGCCTGACAAACTTGGTGGCCTTTTATGATGGGGTTGCAACATTAGTGAACAAGGGAAGAGCAACTGATGTCATTTACCTGGACTTGTGCAGAATGTTCATTACTGTCCTGCAAGACATCCTGGTCTCAAAATTGGAAGGATATGGATTCAACGGATGGACCAGTCAGTGGATAAGGAATTGGCTCAATGGTCACACTGAGAGAGTAGTGATCAACAACTTGATGTCCAAATGGAGAACAGTGCTGAGTGGCATTCCTCAGGAGTTGTGGGACCAGTGCTGTTTAACATCTTTGCAAGTGACATGGACAGTGGCATTGAGTCCTCAGCATGTTTGGTGACAACACCAAGCTGTGTGATGTGGTTGACATGCTGAACGGAAGGGATGCCATCCAGAGGGACCCTGACAGGCTTGAGAAGTGGGCCCATGTCAAGCTCATGAAGTTGACTAAGGCCAAGTGCAAGGTCCTGCACCTGGGTTGGGGCAATCCCAAGAACAAATGCAGGCTAAGCAGAAAATGGATCCAAAACAGTCCAGAGGAGAAGGGCCTGGGGGTGTTGTAGATGAAAAGCTCAAGATGAGCTGGCAATG
The DNA here is from genome assembly GCF_000747805.2 of Chaetura pelagica. Taxonomy (NCBI): domain Eukaryota; kingdom Metazoa; phylum Chordata; class Aves; order Apodiformes; family Apodidae; genus Chaetura; species Chaetura pelagica. Next base: position 46,519 of record NW_009952482.1, read on the forward strand.
TGCACTTGCAGCCCAGAAAGCCAACCATGTCCTGGGCTACATGAGAAGAAACAGGGCCAGTAGGTCAAGAGAGGTGATTCTCCCCCTTTACTTGGCTCTCATGAGACCCAGTCTGGAGTGCTGTGTTCAGTTCTAGAGCCCTCAATATAGAAAGGACATGGAGCTCCTGAAGCAAGTCCAGAGGAGGGCCACAAAGATGATCAGAGGGCTGGAGCACCTGTCCTATGAAGACAGGCTGCGGAGAGTTGAAGTTGTTCTGCCTGGAGAAGAGAAGGCTTTGGGAGACCTTATAGTGGCCTTCCAGTATCTGAAAGGGCTACAGGAAAGCTGGGGAGGGACTTTTCACCAGGGTATGTAGTGATAGGACAAGGGGTAATGGTTTTAAGGTGGAAGAGGGTAGATTTATGTTAGACATGAGGAAGAAATTCTTTGATGTGAGGGTGGTGAGACACTGGAACAGGTTGCCCAGAGAAGCTGTGGATGCCCCCTCCCTGGAAGTGTTCAAGGGCAGGTTGGATGGGGCTTTGAGGAACCTGGTCTAGTGGAAGATGTCCCTGTCCATGCAGGGGGTTGAAACTAGATCATCCCAACCCAAACCATTCTGTGATTCTATGAACTAGCACAGCTATGCACATTACATCTTGTCAAACTAATTGGGTATGTCTTTAGGATATCACAAGTTCAACAATTTAAAAATTCATATATAACATATGTGTGTATATGTATATATATCCATGTATATATCCATATATACATCCATATATATACCCATATATAACAGACTTCCACTAAATGTCTTGCCTTTTTTTTGACCCAAACAGCCAGTATTTAGAATAATGCAGTTTGTTCACTTTAGGAGAAGCTGTTGATAGACCTGCTCTTTCTTGGAGGCAAAACTGTTTATTTAGTAAACAAAACATCTCACACATGGCAAAGATTGCATCTTTGATCACTACTTTAAGTATCCTTTTCAGCGAGGACTTAACTGGAAAGACTCCTTCCGGCCTTCTTCATTTGAGATGTAACCATATTCCAAGGGCTTGCTCGTGTCTTGGGCAGTACCCTTTTCTTCAGACAAAAAGAAAACATTGATGAAATAGCTAGTGAACCCTTGAGCCAAAATGTGTTTTGCAAATAGATGCATTTTGGCCAGTGACCCCCTAGTGTTTGAGAAGCACCTTTGTAATTTTCTTAGAGATACGGCGACATCCTACTGTCTGATGTGACTTAGATCAATCTACAAGTACCGCATCATTTACCATTAACTGCAAGCAGCGTGTGCGTGTCTCTCTACCGCTCCCTCTGAACACTCACTCTTGCTGTTTGTGCTCCGGACGTACAAGAACTTCACGACACCTCCAGTCGTCAGGTTCAGCTGCAGCAGCCTGGGAGCTCCTCAGGGGCAACCCGAACGCACCTGACTGGCAGTGTTTACCTGCTGACACTGCCCGGCCGCAGGCCAGCCCGCGCGGCTCGCAG
>NW_009952482.1:49557-51793 GCF_000747805.2 Chaetura pelagica
TTCCTCCCCGAGGGCCTGCGCGGCCAGGCCGCTCTGTCTCCCAGAGGAGCAGTGAAACCGCTTTCCTGGGAGCCGTGTCGTGTCCTGGGAATCTTCTTGAAAGTGGGTCAGCTCATTTCTTGGTTCAAAGGTGTTGAGAAAGCCCTGCCGCTGGTTGCTCCCAAGCCTCCCCCTTCTCCCTGTTCCTTGGCGTTTGGGACGCTGAACCCAAAGACACCAACAGCTGATGGGGACCTGCTGCCTTTGATTTCTTGTAGCAGCAGACTTGCTGGATACGAGTGAGGAACTATTTCAAGCTTTGCTAGAGCTGATCTGGCACTGGATTTTGTTTATATGCTGTACATGGAAGGTACAACTAGCTCATCATAGGTGTTCCACGAGCAGTATGTACATGCACACGCGCATCCACCGTTTTCCAAGTGGCCATTGCCCTTTCTTTTTGGTTTTGCACTGCCATTTGGCAGACCTCGCTGTGAAGATTTTGGTACCTTTTCAAAATACATGTTCTGCATTTAGTCTCCTGGTAGACCCAGTCATTGCCTGGGTTACATTGCCAGAGGGCCAGTTTTTCATAAACATGCCAGCCTTTCTGCTCTTGGGGCCCTTTCTGGGTGAGTCTTAGTGATGTGCGGCCCACATGCAGGCTTTAAAAATTCCTGCTAGAGTAGAGGCCTTGGTGGGAGATCTGACAAAGCCAGAGATCTGCTGGCAAGGATCACCTACAGCCAGGTGGCTGAGGAAGATAAGGGCAAATGCATATGTGCATGCATCCAAGCGTGGGAGCAGGGAGAAAGCAGATAGGACAACAGCTGGACCTCAGTGCTATGGCAGAGGCTTGCATATATGTGTTAGAAAATATAAGTGAGAAGAAATTTGAGTCAAAATGCTGAAGGAGTAACTTGGGTGGAAGCCCTTAAAATGGGCTGGGGTGAACTAGGAGAGACTACAGACAAATCAGAAGTAGAGTCTGCAAGTGGGGACGAAGGAAAAGGGGGAATAGAGATGACAGTGCATAAATACATAAGGCTGTTTGTGCAGATATGCTGCATGGCTTCTCTTGTGAGTACTGTTAATAGCAGGTTGGAAGCAAGGACACAAGCACAAGTTTGTTTTCTCCTTCCCTCACTGTTTTTTGTTTTATTTTCTTTTTCTTTTTTGTTTGTTTGTTTGTTTTAAAGCATGGTAGTCCCTTAGGAGCAGCTTTGTTCTGCAAGTGTTCAGCACCATTTCCCTTTTATTTAAAAAAAGGGAACTTCAGTCACACTTTCTGCAATTGACATTGCAGCCATATATTTTTGAACTTGTTTCTTAACCTAAGCAGAAACGAGCTCTGCACAATTTCAGAAACAGTTAATTTTCTCTCACTTTCTCTTCCATCAGTTGGCTTCTCTCATTCCAGCCTGTCTTAGCAGCAAGTCTGCATGTTTTTCCCACCCTCCCCACTATAAAAAATATTTAAGTTTTGAACAAAAAAAATAGTCAAGTACTCAAGTCTATTCTATCTCAGGGAGCGGTTATGCTCTCAGAATCTCATTTTCTGGGATCCCCTGTTGCCTTTCCCTTCAGAAACCTTATGGTAATATGCTAGCAGTGCCCTGCTCTGTTCTATGGCATTCAAAAAAAATTCCTGCCAGTTTCCAGCTTTGCTGTCATCAGTCTGAGAGGCAGGAAGAAAGAAGATTTAAACTTCCCTTGACATCAGCACCGGACTAGTGTATGGTCAGTTGCACAGTTGCTTTCCTCTGTTTAGGAGTCATCCACCTCCTGAACAGCTTTTGCAGAAAAGAAACTTCAGAAACGCCAACTAATGACAAATTAACTGGTCTTTCAACAAGGCTGGCTAAGCCCGGGCCCCCTGGCTGTATCATGGTAAATCAGAAATGTAGAACTGGAATCAAAAGTGTAACAGCCTAAGGAAACATCTAATAACAAATGTGTGGAAAACTGCAGCATCCCCTGACTGAACCCCAGCCCCTTACGAGCATCGGTCAGCATAAAGTACACAAGCAAGAAAAATGCAGACTGTTATTATTTCTACTACTTGCATCCAGTTTGAGACTCAATAATTTGAAACCGAGTGCTGGGAAGATAAATCCAAACTCTAGGTAGTTGAGTTTCTAGTCCAACACCCTATTGATTTCTACTTTTATTTCCTCACAGGAAGGCTGAAAGGGCAGTAGGAAAACTAAACCTGGAGGGAGGTGACACTGCGGGGCGGGCAGGGGAGCTGCGGGCG
>NW_009952482.1:52637-55455 GCF_000747805.2 Chaetura pelagica
GCGGGGGTGCGGGGCCCCGAGCCCCGCCGTGCCTGCGTGACCGAGGGGCCGGGCAGCCCAGGCAGCCCGGGCCGCCTCAGGGCTCTGCCAGGGCCGGGCTCGGTGCCCGCCTTTTCTGCTCTCGGCTGAACGTCTGCAAAGCGATTCCGAAATCTTGTTTTCATCCCTGTGCTTTCGTGGCGTAACGTGATTTGGTCCCTCTCCTAGCTTTCCTGTCGGCACAGCCCTTCCTCCTGTCTTTCGGGAGGGTTTAAAAGGTACTGATGGTTCAGGAGAGTGTACAGAAATATGATAATAAGCACTGAGTGATGGACCGTGAGCGTTGCAATAAAAGGTGGCTGATTCAATTGGCCTCGGCGTTAAGAATAGTGATGGTAATTGTAGAAATGTATATCAGTATAGTTGGAGTATTGCTGGGGGTATCAGTGAGGTATGAAATAATTTTTCATTCCTAAGTCATCTGTACCTAAACTGCACTGGGAGTTCTTTGTTTTGTTTTGTGAGGGCTAAAAAAGGAGGTATTGCAACTAGATTCCCGACTACATTCATACTTTTTGCTGCAGTTTTGCTAATTGTGTGGATCTTGTTTTTCAAACATTTCTAATTAGGACCTCTGCCTTCTAATATTTTGGGCTGCTCTTTTGTTTGTACATGTGTTCCTGTGTTCTGATCACCCCAGCAGCTTTAATGGCCAACCCTAGAGGTAACTTGAGTGCAAAAAATAATAGTGCCTTTTCTTTCAAATACCCCAAACTCAAGCATAACTGCCCTTGTCTCCATCAATATTTCTTAAATTCTGAACTCCCAAGTTAAAACATTACTGTAGCCTAACTACTGGGTACATCTGGATATGTATGGTCTATGGAGAGCTGTTCAAAGTGCAGGCAGAATGATTTCTTTGTTATTACTAGTCCTGATGCTCTTCTTAATGAGCCACCTGATATATTTGTTGAGGTGCAGGCCCTTTCAGACTGACACATTTTACATGTGTCAGAGAGAGGAAGAAGACAAAGGTTCATATATTCACTAAGCCTTTTTATGTTTGGTGGCTAAGATTCAGTGTTCAAGAGAGCAGTGTTTCTGAGGTATATACATATACATATATATATATCCCTGTTGTCTCCTACTTTGAAGATAGGAAGAGACAGAGCCCTGATGTATATCTGCATATCTGTATTGTGATACTGTATTGTTTTGCATCTTCCTTTGTCTTGAGAGCATGGGACATTTGAAGACAGGACAGAGGTGGTTATCACTCCCCAACTTTAAAAGTGCTCAACAAAAAAACTAGTTTTTTTTTTTTTACAATTTAATCCATATCTTCTCATATTAATTTCCGAAATACAGATTTTCTATATTTTTAATTTGTGCCTAAATTCCCTCAGTACTGGAAAGCTCATTTTGTCTCAAGCTGTTTAATGCATGCTGTTCAATATTTGTTTCAGATCGTTGATATTGTTGTTGGAAAAGATGACAAAGGCAGAAAGATTCCAGAATATCTGATCCATTTTAACGGCTGGAACAGAAGGTAAGAACTTGTATGCACAGGTTTGGTTCTTCCGTTTCTTCTCTTTTATTCTGCAAAGAAAAGCATTGCACAGCTTATCAATGGACTTCAGTGTTCTCAGTAGTATTTTTGGTTTTGAATGCCATTAATATGCTTGCTCATGTTGACCCATTGGTCTGTATCCGTGAATTTCAGTGCATAGTTTGGTAGTCATGAGTTTAAACTTAATGGGATATCTATTATTGTCAAATACTTGTGGCTCCTAGGGTTCCAGTAATAAAAAGAATTGATACTTTGTTAAATCTAGGCCTGGATTGTTTGGCTATCGAGGCCAGTACATGATGTGATCTCTGTGATCTAGAGCATGTGTCAGTGCTACAAACAGTATTGCATGTTAAGTCAAGGTCTGAGAGATTCTTAGGTAGCAACACCAGAGTTGAAGCCACGTGAATACAAAACCATGCAAACCTTGTGATTCAGATGTTGCTTTAAATAGTGCTTTTTAGATTCAAGTGTATTAATTCATTAGTAATCATGAGTGGCCGATATTCATAGCCATTAATGATTTTATTTTGACCTATCCTCAGCTGGGATAGATGGGCAGCTGAAGATCATGTTCTTCGCGATACAGACGAAAACCGCAGATTACAGCGTAAATTGGCCCGGAAGGCTGTGGCTCGCATGTAAGAAATCCTTTTGATCTCAAAATGAATGAGAGATTCATTTTCAGATTCAAACTGATAATTCCAGGTGTCTACAAGTGCACTTAGCCTCTAAACTCCTCATACTGTAGGTGGTAGATACTGACTCTGTACAGTCAATGCATTCTAGAGAGCAAATCTTATCATACTAAGGCAGATATCTACATATTTTTATTAAACAACATTTCAAATGACTAACACTTAATAACTATGTTATTCTTAACTATTGCTGCAAAATGCCTGTGTATTTGATCTACATCTTCCCAAAGAAATGTACTTGAAAATTAACTTAGGAAAACCTGAAGTATGTTTCAGCCAAAGGCAATAATGTAATATTGTTTGGCCATGGCTTGAAGATCTGCTTGAGAATACAAATACAAGGTAATGTACAGACATGAAGTTATCCACTCTTAAACAAACATTGTCCAAATTATTTCATCATTAATTAATGAAAATAACTCAAACATTGGTTTCCTGCTTGTTTGCATGTAATATAATTATCTAGGATGAACAAATAAAACAATATTAGCCAGGTTCCATTGAGCCATTTTGTTTTCTGTAGGAGAAGAAAGGGAAGAAAGAAGAGACGTTGCAGGTTGCCTGGAGTTGT